>NW_026652279.1:77158110-77595333 GCF_009828535.3 Hylobates moloch
ATGGCGTGAACCTGGGAGGCGGAGCTTGCAGTGAGCCGAGACTGCACCACTGCACTCCAGCCTGGGCGACAGAGCGAGACTCCATCTCAAAAAAAAAAAAAAAAAAAAAAAAAGATTCAAAAGACATAGTCCCTGATCTTATGAAGGATACATCAATGGGGAAGGTGTAAAAGTACAATTATATTGGAGTGTAAAATGTGAAGGAATGTAATCACAAGAATGAACTGTGTATGAGAGAGTAGTGGGTATTCAAGGCTACCAAGAGTCATCTCAAGAAATGTTTACAAAGACTTCCACAATGGTTGAACTAGTTTACAGTTCCACTAACAGTGTAAAAGTGTTCCTATTTCTCCACATCCTCTCCAGCACCTGTTGTTTCCTGATTTTTTAATGATCACCATTCTAACTGGTGTGAGATGGTATCTCAATGTGGTTTTGATTTGCAGTGTGGCGATTCCTCAGGGATCTAGAACTAGATATACCATTTGACCTGGCAATCCCATTACTGGGTATATACCCAAAGGATTCTAAATCATGCTGCTATAAAGACACATGCACACGTATGTTTATTGTGGCACTATTCACAATAGCAAATACTTCACAATAGCAAATGTCCAACAATGATAGACTGGATTAAGAAAATGTGGCACATATACACCATGGAATACTATGCAGCCATAAAAAATGATGAGTTCATGTCCTTTGTAGGGACATGGATGAAGCTGGAAACCATCATTCTCAGCAAACTATCGCAAGGACAAAATACCAAACACCGCTTATTCTCACTCATAGGTGGGAATTGAACAATGAGAACACATGGACACAGGAAGGGGAACATCACACACTGGAGCCTGTTGTGGGGTGGGGGCAGGGGGGAGGGTTAGCATTTGGAGATATACCTAATGTTAAATGATGAGTTAATGGGTGCAGCACACCAACATGGCACATGTATATATATGTAACAAACCTGCACGTTGTGCACATGTACCCTAAAACTTAAAGTATAATAAAAAAAGAAAAAAACAGGTAAATAATTATTCATAGGTAATATCATGCCTTGCTTATTATATTTTATATATAACATATATGTATATATATAAATATATATGTGTACATATATAAATATATGTATATATAGTATAGTTTGGATGTTGGTCCCTTCCAAACCTAATGTTGAAAGTTGATACCTAATATTGGAGATGGGACCTAATGGGAGGTGTTTGCATCATGGGGGTGGATCATTCATGAATGGATTAATGCCCTTTCTGGGAGGGGGGGAAAGGAGTTTGTTCTCACTATATTAGTACCAGAGACAGCTGGTTGTTTAAAAGATTCTGGCACCTCCCTTTCCTCGCTCTTGCTTCTGCCCTCTGACCATGTGATATTGGCTCACATCAGCTTCTCATTACTTTACACCATGAGTAGAAGCTTCCTGAGGCCCACATCAAAAGCAGATGTTGACACCATGCTTCTTGTGTATCCTGCAGAATGATGAGTCAAATAAACATTTTTTTAAATAAAAAAAGAAATGTTTACAAAAAAAGTCAATTTAAGACTATAAAATAATGTATTAATAATATTTGCAAGACCACACGTGGGGCTAGGGAAAGCATGCAAAGGCACAGGGGAAATGCACATGGTCTGCAGCAAGGGACTGATGGACTGAAAATACTTCAATAATGTTGGAATATAAAGTACAAGAAGCGGAACTGCAAGACTTCAAGCTGAAGAAGTTAGTCAGGCTGTGCTCAAGGGCTGCGTCAGCATTCCTCAGCAGCTGAAAGTGAGCTTTAAGAATGGCTGAGTCAAACTGAAACAATTGATGTTCACAAAGAATGTTTCCTATGTTGAACGAACGTCCTTCAAGCTCTCCAAATACAACCAATGGGTGATGAATCTACCCTCTTATGGAAAGATGGGGTATATGATCCCTCCTCTTTTATCTGGAAAGTCTTTGTATTTGCTTTGACCAATTGCATATCACAGAAGTGACACTCTGCAAGTTGCAGAGCTCAGAACTTAACAACAACTTTTCTTGTTGTTTCTTGAAACACACATTCTTGGAGTTTGAAGCCAACTATCCTGGCTATCCAACTAAAGAGACTGTGTTGAGAGACACTGAGACCATGCGGAGAGGGAGAGGGACCCCACTGAGCTCAATCTTCTTTAAGCCGTGCTAAATTGCTAAGTATGTGAGGGAAGCCATCTCGAACCACCAGACCAGCTCATCTGTCCTATATGAATCTGGAGGTAGAATGCAATGGTTACTTGATTTTAGTCACTGAAGAGGCAACTGGAATAAAGTTATACTATAACCCCTTTAATGCAAAACTACTGAAAGAATTAATTAAAACCTCTATCTCTAGTTCTCTTTTATTCATCAATATATTCTAATTAGGTATAAATCCCTAGCAGTCCACATAAATCCCTTTTATCAAGATTGACAAATACCAGTATCCATGTTTAATTCAATGGTCATCACTGAATCTCAATGTATTCAAATTCCTGCAGGATTTAATACAGCTATTTACTCCCTCCGTGTGTGTGTGTATGTGTGTGTGTGTGTGTGTGTGTATACACTATATATGTCTATATAGACATATATATATGTATTTTTCTTTCTTCCAGGGAAACATGCTCATTGTTTTTGCCTGTCTTGATGCTATTTTTCTTCAATTCCCTTGGCTTGCTCTTTCTTTTCTTCCTGAACTTAAAACGATGGAATCCAAAGGCTCAACCACTTCCTCTGGAACTCAGTCAAATACAAGATAAATCATTCCAAAGCTGGAGGAAATCTCAGTTATTTAAAGCTAATAAGAAAGAATATCTGACTTTCCATCATAACAACTTCGTCAGATATTTTTAATAACATATTTTAAACCATGTATTTATTAATAGTGATTAAACAAGTACTTACAGAGTACCTACTGCTTCCTAAGAACCTCAGGTGCCAATGATCCAGCAGCAAATTAAACAAAGTCTCTGTCCTCAAGGAGCTCACATTCTAAAGGGAGGGGACAGATGCAGTACTTAATAAATAATATATAGAAGGTAAAATAGTAATAAATTACTTGAAAAAAATAAGTTAATGGTATGGCACAATGGCTCACGCCTGTAATTCCAGCACTTTGGGAGCCTGAGGTGTATCATCTAAGGCCAGGAGTTCGAGAACAGCCTGGCCAACATGGTGAAACCCTGTCTCTACTAAAAATACAAAAATTAGCTGGGTGTGGTGGTGTGCACCGGTAATCCAGGCTACAAGGGTGGCTGAGGCAGGGGAATCACTGGAACCAGGAGGCGGAGGTTGCAGTGAGCTGAGTTCATGCCATTGCACTCCAGCCTGGGCAACAAGAGCAAAACTCCATCTCAAAAAAAAAGAAAAGAAAAGAAAAGATAGGTTGTTTATGTGGACATTATCTTCTAAGGGCTGATAAAGCATAGACCAAATCAGACTGCTTTAGCACTCTTTATAAATGTCTTCACATGTGATTTAATGTTATGCACCTGAAAGAATACTTTCTGTTTTGCGTAAATCTCTACAAAAGACAACATCCATATAACAGAGTAGTCTATATATAATACTTTACATTAATGTTATTATTGTTGTTAACTTTGGAAGTCCAGCACAAAGCTATTCTAATCAACTTTATTGAGGTATAATTTGCATTTAATAACCCACCTCAACTTAGGGTTCACCAGTCGATGAATTTTGAGAAAAATACACACCTGTGAAGAAGCCACCACCACAATCAACATAGAAATATTTCCATTACCCCAGGAATTTCTTTGGAACCAAGCTCTCTGCTCAATTTTAGTAATTAGAGTTATCATTAGTTTTCTGATACATTTTCTTCTCCTCATTGACCAGATCTGTTGTGTGCTTATGTGTGTATAATATTATAATAAGTATCAGTGTGTATAATAAGGAATATACTTATGATGCTCCAACAAAATGGAATACAGTGGAATTCTCACTTCTCATTTCATGCCTTATTTTTCTGCATTTCATTCATTCACCATTAGATAACAACTTTTATGTGTGAATGCATGTGTCTTTACAGTTTTTTTCGGCATATACAGGCAAATGCAAATATTTATTCTTATTTTTGACCTTTTTGTATAAAATTAACATATTTGACGTATGCCTTTCTATGACCTTTTTATTATTTTAGAGTGCTATTTATCATTTTTCTCCGTAAGTGTATAGACTCCCCTTTCTTCTTTAGGGCCGCTCAATATTTTCCATATCACTGTGTGTGCTATAATGTATTTAAGCAAAATTCTGCTAATAGACATTTGGGCAGTTTCTAATTCTTTGCTGTTACAAACAACACTACAATGACCGACCTTGAGCATTTGTCTATTACATGTGTGCCAAGTGTGTCAAAGGACAAATTTTCAGAAGTGAAATTGTTGGTCCTAGGGTATATTAATTTCTCATATTGACAGATATTGCCAAATATTTCTCCATGGGGCACACACCAACTTACAGTGCTACCAGAAATATATGAGCATACTTCCTTTTCCCCAGCCTTGCCAAAAGAATACACTGTCAAACTTGGCAATTTTTGCTAAATTAATAGGTATAGTATGCTATACTAGCATAACTTTCATTCATGTTTTTCTTTTATGTATGGGATTGAGGGCTAGAATTAACCAGAATTTAGAAAATCAGGAATAGTAGCCTTTACTTAATGGATGAGTTCAGGATCAAAGTCCATTTGTCTTGTTGCTTATACCTTATCAAGAGTTTATCATCAAAGCAATATGCTTAAGCCTCAATTAATATTTTTATTTCAAAACGGAGGACTGCTTTCTTAAAATTTGAAAACATTTACTTATTTTTTTTAAAGGAAAAAAAATAAGAAAACTTTAAAATTCAGAAATTGCAGCCAATGTCCCATCATCTAATTAAATAGAGAATAACAAACAAACAGCACAGGGAGAAATCAGTGAACAGAATGGAGTTGAAAAGGAATGACAGATACAGAAATAGAAATTTAAAGCAATAGCTACTACACTAGTCAAAATTACTAGCAGTAATATAAATATACCCTTTTATTTTCTATCTGATAAGCAGAAACACTAGGAAGAAAAAGTGAAAATGAAATTTAGGAAAAGCATTCCATGAGCATCCAACAACACTTAAGATGTAGCCTTGATATTACAAAATTCTCATCAGTCCATACAAGTAAAATTTTGAAATGCCATAATTACACAATTAACAATTAAAAGGCCTGTTCATAATTTCTCCTTGCTCTCTATATTTGTGGCTTTATAAAATCAATCTATTGCACTTGTGAAGGATTTTTTTCCCAATTTACTATCTGTAGTAACTTTCTCACCTTAAAACAATGTCATCTATGGTTCCCATAATATATAAATATGTGAACATCATTTAAAATTCAGGCCTCCCAGATTTATTTGCCTTTGTTAGATAATTAGTCAAGCTGAAAATCTTCTGTAGAACAGTCAAAATTGTATATCCTGGGAGAAGTTAGAAGCCTAGAATCTAGATAAAATCCTAGGCGGATGCTACTGAGCCTGTGCAGCAACAAATACAACAGATGGGAAAACATCGGTCGACTCCACCACATGGGCACAAGCTGGCATCTCTGGCTTGTCCAAGAGCAGAGGTGAACACAGCAATCCACCTTCAAAAGGCCACAGTACCTTCAGTTTGTCTGCAAGGAAATCTTGAAGTTGTACTGTGAATTTTATAAAAGTCAATGTTCTGATGCATTCTTCTTGTGCAATACTATTCATGTTTGCTTAAAAACACTGGAGACAGGTTAATAGCGAGTTTCACCCTAATGCTAATGCTGAAGTGTTCATTTTTTTCTCTTTAAAAAATGTTTGCCTTTGTAAGGTCTAAAACATCTCATGAATTGAAGTTTTTAAAGAATACTAATTGTAACAAATACATATGACTGTTTTATGATAAAACCAATATTTGTATAAAATATTCTGCATATATTGTATGTATAATAGCATATGGTAGGCATTCTATAAATACTTGTTAAATTACTTTTTAATAAGTGGTGTTGAAAATGTTATAAACAAAACACGGTGTAGATAGTAATATTACTACTCTCTAACCCGTTCTATCACACTATGAGCTGTGCAAAAAGAAATTTCCATCAGAAGAGGCTCAGCTGAGCACATGCAATTTGACTGATACTGCAAGCTGATTGACTGGGCAGGCGTGAGTTGTGGGACGTCTGAGTACCACACTGGGCTGACCCAAGACTAGTGTCACTTGTTTCATGATTTTTGAGAGGGGAACTAAGAGACAAATTCTACAGGCTGGCTAATTAATGAGCTATAATACTCGTAGAAATGCCCTCTCTCTTCACTCAGTAAAAGCTGCCAGCCCTCGTGGCTGTAAAAGAGAAAATGAGATCCAGATTGGTAGAGACCAAAAGGTGAAACTTCAGAGGTAACTCAGGGTCAGAGGGGCAAAAGCAATTGTAATAAAGAGTTGCAGGAGGCGGAATAAAGGGCAGTCTCAGAAGGTCACAAAAGAAAATTCTAAGTGGCTCTCAAGGAAAATAGACCTGCCATCCACAGCTTTCCCAGGAAAGTTGGAGGCAGTTATGGGACTTGAATGTCAACTGACACTCAGTAAGACGCAGGGCTGGAGCTTGTTTTTCTTTCTTTTTATCACAAAATTGTTACTTATTTTTGTCTTAACATTCTGCTGTGTCTCAGGGACAGAATAACTATAAACGGATGAAATAGATACTACCAGAATTTGATAAAGAATTTGGTAAAGTTCAGACTTTACCAAATAAGAAATCTAATAAAGTTCAGACTTTATCAAATTAGCCAATTTGCAATTCTTTGAAGAAGCGAGAACTCATGTTTAGCTTTCCGTACAAGGTCTGTTTGATTTTTCTCCTCTGTCATGTGTGATGCCATATCCAGTTAGTAAAGTCTTCAGATGGGATCACAGGCAAGTTATAAGCTCTGTAGCAAGTTCTGGACACTGCATGCATGTACACATACACACACATACACACATGCACACACATGCACACACACACACATACACATGTGACCTATGCATCAAAACTTCCCACCACCCCCACACACAGCAGACTTGCTCTTATTTCTATACAACAATTGAATACAGCTCATTTTAATGTAAATATTTCTCTCCCTGATGAAATT
This sequence comes from Hylobates moloch, assembly GCF_009828535.3. Lineage (NCBI taxonomy): Eukaryota > Metazoa > Chordata > Mammalia > Primates > Hylobatidae > Hylobates > Hylobates moloch. The sequence continues at coordinate 77,165,284 of NW_026652279.1, forward strand.
CTACATCTAACTAAGCGAGTAATCAGAAGGAAAACCTATTTAGTATTTGGCTTTGCAAATTCACCATTTATGTCACCAGCACCCTGAAGATGTATTTTTTAAAACTTGAAGCTATTTCCTGGCTGTCTTATCAAGACATATTTTTAAATATTGATAGCTATCCTTCCATTAAAATTATCAACCAATGAATGAGACTGCATTTCCTAAGCATCCTTTATTACGTTTTTCTTATTGAAACATATCAGAATTTTAGACAGCTTCATATTAGCAGCATTAATAAATAGACCAACAATAAGTAAATGTGCTGCTTTTAAATTGAACTTCAGGATCACATTTCCTTCCCAACTCTTGCAGGATTGACTGGCAGATTCTAAGATTACTAAACAGCCGTTCATCCAAAAAAACCTTAAAATACATACTAAGATTAAAGAAGTGTTCTAAATAAGTTTTAGCACATTAAAATTTGATTTTCCTAACATAGTGAATGAAAAAAATGTAATCCAATAAAATGTATTTATCAAATGTATTTATTCCTTAAACAAACACTGTTAAATGAGGTTGGGATACATCTGTGAAAAACAAAGATCTTTGCTGTCCAAGAGTTAACCATGAGGAAGAAAAAATAAACAGCAAGCAAGTTACATGTGTGTATTAAGAAGATAAATGTTATAGAATGAAAACAAACAATAAGGGGTGCCAGAATGCTGCTGGTGAAGACTGGGTGCCAAGATGGAATATTCACTGTGTCGGTCATGGTAGGTCACATTAGAATGGTGGAAGCTGAGTATACACTTAAAGGAGGTGAGCCCAGTGGCCAAATAGATAACGGGGGCTTTTTCTTTTTCCCTTTATAAATCATGCTTTCAACATATAATTAGCAGAAATCTAGAGGTAACAGAAACATCTATTTATTTTTAAAGTATTAACAATTATTTTAAGTAAAATCTAACAGGTATATGGAATAGAGCATGTACATTTAGCTATAAAAATAAAATGCATTTTGAGAAATCATGCTAAATTAATGGAAAGAGAAAATTTGGGCTCTATTATCTGTTACTCCTTCTGTTCCAACCTTAAAAAATTATAATGTGATGGAGAATGTAATCTAATTATTCCCTTTAATTTCATGGTTGCCTAATTACTCTGAGCAGAAACCAAGGAACAGTTTACAGGGCATGAATATATTTAAATTAGTTCCTATTTATGAAGTAACTAAATGCCTGTGCCTTCTATTATTAATTGGGATATTTACATTTCTAATTATAAGTTGTTGGGAAATATATTTAGTGTACTGCTTTACTAATAATTTGTTAGAGTGTTATGGGATATACACATATGACTATATAAATCACATTCTATTTGGTAAAATACATTGTTATTCAATGACTTTTTGAAATGGAGCACATATTATTTTTAATTTCCACCAAATTTACTATTTATTATCAGCCTCACTAACTTAGAAATAGACAATTAAAGTATCTTCATTGCTTAACTTATAGAATAAACTTAATTTAAAGACATATAAACTTTTCCTTATATAATTCCAAGAAGTATTACCGTCTTACTTCAGAAAAATTAATGTAACTGAATATATTTAACTTTCTTCTCTTTCTTCTGTAAATTTTTTACTTAATTCAGGTTGGACAACCAAAAAATTATCAAGAATCTGTGTATTATTTGATATGTGTTACCTCATCTAATTTACAAAATGGTTTAAGGAAATATAATTTCTGGATTTTTATTTTATAGACAAAGAGACAACAATAAATGTTGATTAGATGTAAAGTAAAATGAGGATAAAAACATGGATTGGGAGTGGTAACATGGAGGTCATTAGTGCCTGTGAAAATTTCCAACACCTTAGTGTTTTTTGTTAATTTAATACTCCTAATGTTAAAAAACCTTAGATTTTCCTCATCTGCTTAATATGCTTACAAACTATACACAAACTATTGAAGTTATATTTTAATTCTGATTTTCTCATGAAAATGAGAGACACATTTTAATTCTATTGTTGACAGTTTTTAAATTTTATTTGCTTTTTAATGAGATTTTTAAATTATATAATGAAAGACGAAATAAAAATAATAATAAATATTGGCCTTTTACAAGAAGTCACTGCTTCACTTTTTATCATGAGGAACGCTTGGTGAACTGACTTCATTCCCACACAAATTATACATGACATTCCATACAAAGCTACAAGAGGTGGGGATAAGATCAGAGTCTCTCAAGCAATGTGAGGATCTACGCATGGAGATGTGGGATTTAAGAAAATGAGAGAAAAACCATCTTGGCCACATAGGTAGGACTTCCAAAGACATGCCCCTCTGGCCATCTTTCAGTTTACTTTTTGTGATTCCACAATCAGGAGTCTGTGTCCATTACCCTTTTCCCAGTTATCTGCCTTAGTGAGTGAGTTCCTCCAGATCATTGCTGCTTCTGCTTTTTATTCCCACAACAGATTCACAGCATGATATGCTTTGGCTGTGTCCCCACCCAAATCTCATCATGAAATTTAGCTCCCGTAATTCGCATGTGTACTGGGAGGGACCAGGTAGGAGGTAATTGAATCATAGGTGCGGATCTTTCCCATGCTGTTCTCATGATAGTGAATAAGTCTCCACAAGATCTGATGGTTTTTTAAAAGGGAGTTTCCCTGCACCCATTCTCTTGCCTGCCACTATGTAAGACGAGCCTTTCTCCTCCTTTGCCTTCCACCATGATTGTGAGGCCTCCCCAGCCATGTGGAGCTGTGAGTCAGTTAAACCTCTTTTTCTTTATAAATTACCCAGTCTCAGGTATGCCTTTATTAGCAGCTTGAAAACGAACTAATACACAGCACCACTCAAAGGTGGTTTACAGTTCCCTCATACCTCATGTTCAAACTCCCAAAGGAGTCAGAAAATTGCAAACCAGAAGGCACCATCCCCCTTAACCAGTCCTCTTTTTGGGAGCTGACTCAAAGTCTTGCGCTCAGACACCAATATCCAGTCCCTGCAGTTGTGAGCAGCCTGGTGAAGGCCGTGTGAATAGTTCAGGGACCTGGGCTTGCAGAGCTTGGGATCATTTTACTAGGAAGGGGGCTGGAAGCTGGGGAAGGCTTTGAATGCTCAAATGTTCTTCTCCCAAGGACACTGAATCACATTCCCTAGTCCTAGATATTTTCCAAGCTATAGAAACTTATTTCCAACTATCATTCAAGAATTGCCAATGCAATTAAGAAATAGCAGTTTTAAATTCACTTATTTACTTATTAATTGATTGATTTTACTAAAGAAATGCATTGTACCTTTGATCCTATACCTGAAAGAGTAATTTGGTGTTTTCCAGGTAGCAAACGGAGAAAGGGAATTCTAACCAATGGGATCAGCATATGTGTCTTTGGAGGTAGGCTGAGACGTTCTCCTTGGCTTAGATGTGAGTGATGTGCATGTGATAGGAATTATATGAGATTTTCTAGGATAAGTCTATATAAAACGACAGGCCAAGATTATGTAACCTCTCTAGCACTTCATTTCCTTTGTGTAAAATGAGTTGCTTGAATGGGTTGTTTCCTGAGACATATTCTATGTGAGTTGCATTCAGTCATTTCAAGTCTTCTCTGACTGGAAGTTTCTTTCACTGTCCAGATCCAGCTTCTAAACAGAATAGAACATTATGTGTTATTTCCAGCTAGTTGGAGTGTCAACCTTTCAGGAACAATCATCACTCCAAGGCTCCTCCCACTCCTACAAGAAGCAATTTATTAATAAGAGTTCTGCCAAAGGTCTATGTTCTTCATGTTTCCCTGGATCCTTGCATCCTTTTAAAGACTGACTCAAACACATCTGGAAAATGTGGGCCTTTTGCTTTATCAAAGCTGCATTTTCTCATTCGCACTTTCTATATTATGGTAAAAATATGTGACCCTATCAGCCTTAGTTAGATTGGTAAACCATTGGTATTAGAGATAGACACATCTATAATGAAGGCCCCACCATTCCACTGAAAATCTTTGTGACCGAGGGCGAGTAATTAAATATCTATGGACACCATTCATGAAACAAAAGAGGTAATACGTGTGCAAGGATGTGTAAGAATTAAAATGATGCATACAAAATGCCTTAAAACAATTACAGCTATTCCTCCTATTATCATTATGTGACCTCAGAAATCCTTCATGAAATTGCAGCCTTTACACTCTAACGCTCTACACAAATCCCATATTGCCCAGTACATAGGAAAATTTATAGACCCCAAAATGTCTATAGGTAAAATGTTTGCCTAAATGCTACACGACTGTTTTCTATATATTTCTTTTTGAAATCCCCAATTGTTATTAAAAACATTTATTATTTGGAAGAAGTCATGTATTGTTGAGAATATTTTGGAGAAGAATGGGACAGTCATATACATCCTTATATATTAAAAAATCCTGGGGGCACATCCAACTATTGAATTTATAATATATGAGAAGCAAAGTTCTTTTTTAAAATTCTTGTCAGCACCACAATCTAGCAATATGCCTGTGTGTATATATATGTGAGTTTTGTGTGTGTGAGTGATACATAACATTAAAATTTAGACATCAAACTTTAAAATAAATAAAATAAGGTTTGTATCATTGTGACCAAAGGTTCCATGGGTCAGGAGTCTCTGTTTGTTTCCTCTTACCAAAAAAAAAAAAAAAAACCACTTCTTTTAAAGTATCAACTCATCCTTCTCTTTTGCTTTCATACAAAAAATTAACACAACATGGAGTGCTTAAAAATTTCCTAGGATATGGCTCCCACATTGAGAACTCAGTATATGAGATTAATTCACTAGGTATGAGGGAAAGCATTCTAACATTAACAGGAGGGAAGATGAACTATTATTTTTCAAACAGGTAGGAACAGAAGAAAAAACATACAGAAAATAAAGAAAGAAAGAAATGACTCATTGGCAATATGGCCGGCATCATTCCCCATAACAGGACAAATCATTGTAAGCATATACTCAGAATAATTCAATTTCCTAATTAATCTTTTAAAAGCAAGTTGAAGGAAGAAATGATTTGTTTCCTAAATTTAAGAATTACTAATGTGATAGAGTGGTTCTAGTGGAACTGTTTGGATCACCCTGTTTTATTTTTGTTTTAAATCTTACTTATTACTGTTGTCTTGCAAGCTGAAAATATTGCAGCCAAATATTAGAGTGAGGTATATGAATTAATTAATAAGAAGTAATTCGACCTCAACCATCAATGTGATTTTTAATTTCTAGCAGCTTTTATGAAGCACCTTATAATTTCAATTTTTTTTTTACCTCTGGATCTCAAAGTAGCATTTCCCGGAGCTGGCCATAATTACTTTATTATGGCTTAAAATTGCCTGTGTGGAGGCTCACTGTGTAGTTTCTACAGAGCCCACTGAAAATATAAACAACTAAGAAAAGCATATATTTTCCTGCAGCACTGACTTGAAAAATCATTCACAGTAAATGTGTAACTGAAAATACTTTACCTGCACTTGTTTGGGTATTGGCACTGCTAACATGCAAATGTTCTTTCAATATTAGTTTCCTTTCTTTATATTTTACACTACAGAAAGATCTCTTGCTGATATTTGTTAGTAAGTCAATCTTTCTTACAAACATCAAGAGATGACCTTTGATGACCCAAAGATTTATCAAGTCAGCAGTCTATTCTCTGGGGCCAGCATCTTCAGGCTCTTCCTCTGCCAGTCACATCTGTTGAAGGACTTTGCTAAATCCCATGAGAAAATGGACTAATCTACTTGTTTCAAAGAACAAGAATGACATCTTTACTGGCTGTATTTTTGTCTATAGAGGAAATGAGTTAATAAAGGATGAAATACTTTATCCAATTTTGAAGATTTGATGCACTGTTATTATAATAAAAGATGCAGAGTGTAGCAGTTATTAAGCAGCTACTCTGAGAAAATAAGGCTTTATTACTGGGAAAAAAAAGAAGAGAAACTTATTACAATGAACTCAATGAGACAATCATACTTAAAAAGAACACTCCATTTTGTAAGTTCATTTCTCTTTCTGATATAATATGTGGCTGTGACATTAATTTCTAGCCTCTTGTTTTGATATTGTAAAAGTCTGAGTGCACCTGCAATTAAGTCCTATTGTTTCTGACTTGTAAGGTTGTCCCTATAAATGACGCCTGGTGAAAACATTACAGAGGCGGCTTGTCAAAGACTCCTTGAAAACTAAGCAGTGTAAAGACTAGGCAATTATCGTCAGTGCTAGTTTTTAGATGAGAAAAGACAGCTACAGCCACTGCAATAGCATTCAAAATGAGTTCCCAAGTTAGGAGGAGTACAAGTAACCCTCGGGGTTAACCTGACTTACAAAGGATGCCGGTAGGTTATCTAATGAGAGGCAGCTTGAATGTGGCACTTTTGCTGTGGAGATTAAGTGAACCACTTATTTTATTTTATTCTTTAGATCAGCAAAATAAATAGAAATCTGGACTGTTTCATGTCTATATATTAACCAATTTTCATTATCGTTTTCTCGTGCTTTTAAGTAATTGTGCTTAATTGCACTGTTGAATTTTGCAATTTCTAGGGAATTATATTTCATGGCATGGTTCTGAGCTTAAAGAACAAATGTACTCACTTTTTTTGGATGAATAAAGGAAAGCTTTTCCCAAATGAACTGTCCATGTGCATTGGAAAATCCACTATCCCTGAGATAGAAGCCACTACAGTAAGTAGGGACTGAATAAGTTCTCTCAAAGCAAGATCAATTGTTGTTTATTAGGCTTACTGACCTGGTCATCAGTTGTAAACCTTATACTTCTCAACCTAATGTTTGGCAGCACAAAAATCTTTCTGTAGTGGTTCACAGTAGACCCAGCATTCTCCATCTTCACGAAATAGCTTGTCCCCGTTGAATTTTCTGTTCCTTCCTTTCTCAGGCTTCTGCTCTTTGCCTTTCTGCAAGTCTGTGCTTTGCCTCAGTTGACACAGCAAAGTCTCTGATTCTTAAGTTGAATGACATCTTTCCAAAGGCAGCTGGATTTATTCTCATTCTGTTCTTTCAATTTCCTCATTTCATCTTGATTATAAGCAACTTCATGATATCAACAAAGACTGTGTTTTCCCCCTTTTGCATACTGGGCATGCATTACATCATTCCATTTCCCTTCAGTTGAGCAAAAAGACTTCTTGTCATTTGGAGAAAAAATGTCAGGGGTAATTCTGTGCTTCTTGCCCCCACAGAAAGTGTAGAAGACGCTATAGCCCAGTTTGAAACATTTAATGTTGCATTCTCTCCCTAATTCCCCACAGGGCACTGTGAGGATAAACCTTCCATAACCACGGGGGAGTGTGAAAGTGTAGTGCTCATCATATTCTAGACACAAGACATAGCCTTGCCCTAGCTGTTCACCCCAATTGACATCCCATGGAATTTTTATTTGTTCCAGATATGAGCATCGAATTGTATCTTCCTGTTAAAACACTCAGAATAAAAGGCTGCAATGGATGCATGATGGGAAACCTGCTAAACCATGAATGTTACAATATTTTTGGAGACCTAGGCAACTGGTGCTTCTGAAACTAGCTCTGTGTTATCTTCAATATCATTAGGTAATATCTAGTGATACTAAAAAATCTCACTGAAAATGGGGTTGTATGACATTTTGGCAACCAATTCATTTATTTTTTCTTTTCTTTCTTTTTTTTTTTTTTTTTGCATGAAAGGCTGAGAGGTACCATTGTAAAACCTGAACCATTCACTCACTAGGACCCTTCTCATCACTAATGTTCAAAAACAGATGCAAAAAAAATAAATCTGCACACATTTCTAAGAGATCTTCTCTCAAGAATAAATGTTGGAAGAACTATCTTCATTCTATCTTAGTAAGATTCATTCCAAGCCTAACCCGTGACAAGACATTCACGATAATGCTCTTATGCTCCTCTGCTGACTGCCTCTGCAACATCCTCTCTATCACCATGCGAATAAAGAAGATGAGCATCACTTGTTCCACTGGATATGAAGTAATTAAATGATTCTGTGGTAAGTAGGCACTTTAGACTGCCTCCAGAGCTACTTTGTGTCAAGACTAAGGAGGATCAAGAAGACTCTATTAAAGTACTTTGAGAGTGAACCACTTTGGGAGAATTCACCAGCAACATAGAAGTCATCTTTACTGGTAGAATAAGAGAACACTGGTACTGTGTCTGCAGACAGGTTGACATGACTTGGAGAAGTTAGACTGTGATTAGGTAGTAAATGGCCACTGACTGTGCTATTTGATGTTGGAGGCTCATGATTTCCCAAGGCAACTAATACAGATCTAGCCATAATTTCTTTTCAAAGTCTTGGACGCTAGACATAAATCCTGAATCCATACCCTAGAGGCCAGTGGGAAGGAGATAGAGCACAGCTTGACCCCAGGCACTCAGCAGGGACCCTGGGGACCCAGAGGTGGCAGTTGTCCCCTCTCCCAGAACCATGGTCTATTCAAAGCTCAAATGGCCAGCATAAAAGTCATTTGTCAAAGCTCTTGCTCTCCATCCCTCCAAGGAAGGGAGTCAGAGGCTACTCTGGAGCAATCCTTTTTGTTCCCCTGTGGATTGGTCTGATGGATTCCTAGGCTGTGGCACAGAGAGCCCATACACTTATTGTTTTTAATTTTCATTCTTTCTTTTATAATTTTTCTCTGTGTCTTTATGAGTTTTACGTGTTAAAACTTAGAAATATGTAAGTGAAGAAAAAAGCTAAGCTTTCAGAAATACACCCAGTAGCAACTAAATGTAATCCACCAATAAGTGAAATCACTGCATCTGATAAGTCACCAATATGTCACAATAAGATTTGCAACATTTAATAAACATCTGTTATGTGACTTTTTTTTGCCAGATATTTTCAAATATGTTAATTTATCTTAAAAAGTAATAACTGAAACAACTTATTTTAAAAATTATACCCTTTATAGTATTTTTAGTAAACAATAAGTCAGGTATAAAAATATAGAGTTCTGTATTAATTTACACAGGGCTTTATATACAGTCGTATTCAGTAATAGTAAGTAATATTTTTACAACACAATTCACCATGTAACATTGATACTCTCAGGAATAACACCACTCACTTTGAATAAGAGATACTAAATTAACTATAATACTCTTCTGAATGCAGAGTAATGAAAAACCTATGTAGGGAATAAATCCCATTTATTTCTGCCTCAGATGCCAGTGATAATACATATTTTAGTTCGACCATCTGACTGGAACATCTGTTACCTGTTTTGCTCTGGCTTCTGAAAGCTCTCTTTTTAGTGTGACTGATCCCCACTATGTGTTTTATGATGTACAAGTGGCATAACAGCACACAGCATATGTTCTTTGGTATTGGGCTACACGCCTTTCATTGACTGAGGCTACAAATCTTCTTTTAATTCATCAAGTAACATAAGGATTCTTCAATAATCTAGTCTTTAATACCTCTAAGCCATACATAGAAAGGCTTCCTTTGGTTACAAATACAATCAGAAGACCACATTTGGAACCCTTGTTTCCGACAGTATTACCACTTGGGCCAGGAGAAAAGCAAAGAGACAGAAATAGTATTATGTGAGAAAGGCAATAACAACAAGGTTTATTTTAATTATGTTTTGATGAAAAGTGAACAATGACGTTAAACCTAAGAAAGAAATCCTGGCAGTTCCAGTTTAGAGAGTATCAACCATGTGCCATATGGTTTCCATATTCAAGGGAGGAAGTGAAGATCAAAGAGGTGATGTGAGGTATGCCAATCGACATAGCTAGTAAATGCAATTTAGGGCTCCCTCATGTTAAATCCCACGTTCTTTCCCCATCTTCATATTATTGTCATTAGATAAGTGACAAAGGTGAGAATAGAAGCAACGTACTCAGGGAATCTCATCCTCTAATATTCTGTCTTATTGGGCTCCGAAGTGGCCATTCTCAATAATCATTATTTCCTTTCCACTATGCCTGTGCATTCTGTTCCTGCCATTATATCCCCTTCTCCCTGGATTTTGCATGTTCTTAGCACATTGCTTGATCTACAGTGTATAAAAGTGTCCTCTGTGACTTCAGAGACTGAATATCCAGATGAACATTCAGACGAGAAAAGCCTTGCAGTGACCACCTGCTACTCTTGGAAGAGTCAGGGAGAAGCCAGTTGTGTGTGAGAAGTCTGACTATCCTGAGAACGCCATGTGGTGAGGAAGCCCAAGTTAGCCATGTGGAGAGGCTTGAATAGTGAGGTAGATTCCTGAACCAACCAGTGCCTTAGCAGACAGCATGTAGAGATGAACCAAGGTTCTCAGTGATAGAGAGAACTGAAGCCCTAAACTTAGAATACAGTCAAACCGTTTCAAATCCTTACAACCTAATGAACAGCCCCAGCTTAGGACCCAGGGAAGGTATCATGGAGGCAAGACAAGCCTCCCTGTTGTACGCAGTCCAAATTTCAGATGCATAACCCTAAATATGTTATTTTAAAAATTGATGTTTTTAGGCCAGGCACAGTGGCTCACGCCTGTAATCCCAGGACTTTGGGAGGCTGAAGCAGGTGGATCACTTGAGGCCAGGAGTTTGAGATCAGGCTGGCCAACATGGCAAAAACCCAACTCTTAAAATGCAAAAATTGGCTGGGCGTGGTGGTACATTCCTGTACCCCAGCTACTCAGGTTGTGGAGGATGAGAATCGCTTGAACCCAGGATGCAGAGGTTGCAGTAAGCCAAGATCCCACCACTGCACTCCAGCCTATGCAACAGAGCGAGACTCTGTCTCAAAAGAAAAGATGTTTTAATTGAGTTTTGAGTGTTTTCTACAAAGCAAAAGATAATCAAATTAATGGTGTTTTGAGAAAGAATGCTTACTATGTAAGATGCCATATTTATCATCCACAGATGCTCTAAATCTTTGTGGTATCTAATGAAATGTCTTTTTATTACTATTGTTTAGAAATGTGTTAGTCCCTTTTGTGAAAAGCATGTATTCATATCCTCAGAAGGAATAAAGAAATAGTATGTACCCGAGGGCAAGCAGGATGTGCAATGTTTAAAGTAGTATTGTAAGGAGGGCAGTCACAGAAGCCATCTCCAAAGACAATGTTTTTCAATGTTTTATGAAATAAAATTCAATATGTTCTTTTGTTCTTTCTATCTCTAAGGCTATCTTTTGAAAGCTGTTACAAAACATCCATTCGGAAACACAGATATGGTGTATAGAAGCCATACTTGATTTACTGGATATTAAAATGAGCTATGCCCCATTTCAGTATTGTCAGTATTTGCAAAAAGCATTGACATAAAAATTACCCAGAGACTCAGTTTTTCATTTCTATTTGTTCCCTAGACTGTCAAAAATGCTCAAGAATCCTAATCCACACATTTCGATTAGGTTCCAAACCATATGACTTCAGGCAGAAAGATATTTCAGCCCAATTGGAGGCCCTTAGGGAGAGTATCACTGCTCAGCCTGATTTATTCCATGTGTACAGCCACAGGAGCATCATAGCTCAGTGAATAAATGTATCTATTTAATGATTCTTACACCAGTTTTAGTAGTCACAAAAGGTGCTATATTTATAAAAATAGAAACTGCAGCTCTTTTTGTTTTGTTTTTCAAAATTAAGTACATGTGAAGTGCTAGAAAGATAAATATCTTAAGGAAAAAGTGTTATTAGCTAAAGATTTCTCCACCTGAGTTGGGAATCCAGGTCTTTGGGAAATTGAGTTTGAAGGTAATCATAATCTGTGAATGATTTTAGAAGGACACAAAATTCACCATTAGAAATTAAAATGTGCTCTAATGCCTGGTATATATGTTCTTGTTATAATACCATTTAAAGACTATTTTAGGATAAGGAAGCAAAACATAAGTTTAATGTCAAAAACATCTGGGAGATTATGTTTAATTTGATCAATTAAAAGCTTTTTTAAAAAAGATTAGTGCTCTGATTTGTTTACTGAATGATTTTTTAACGTCTATTATGAAAGCAGAGGCACTATAGTTGCAAGACAGACTGGAGTGTTTAAATCCATCTTCTGGGCCGGGCATGGTGGCTCACGCCTGTAATCCGCGGGCGGATCACGAGGTCAGGAACGAAACCACGGTGAACCTGTCTCTACTAAAAACAAAATTTCCAGGCTGGTGGCGGCCTATCCCAAAAAATCCATCTTCTGTATTCCAGAAAGATGAACTGGACAGGAAATAACTCATGATAGAAGCAGACCACCACTGTATTGTCTAGAACAGCGGTCTTTCCTTCAGAGGCCTTTACCTCTTTCTGTCTAAAGCAAGATAGTAACCATTTTAGGCGTTTAGGGTCACAAGGTCTCTGTCACCATCTCTGCCTTTGTGGTGATCACAGCTATAGACAAGGCATAAACTAATAGGCATGGCCGTGTTCCAACACAGGCTTCAATTTGAGCCCTGGTCCGAAGATTTGGGATTTGGGAAGTCTATCAGATTTTACCATGGAATGCATTTATGGGACCAACTCAGGAAGATACAGTCACAAAAGCCAGTGATTAGGAATTAGTGGCCAGAAGGAGAGACAATAAAAATAAAGCCTGAGGGGAAGAACAACAACAACAAAAAAATGTGATTGCGGGGACTGTACTTATTATGACAGTGGATGAAGGACTCACATAAAAATGCTATTTCTCTAGTTGCAAACAGAGAGTATGAAGGCTCTAAGGCATAAACTCCTCAGAAATGTATATCATGACCTATGTTCCCCCCACCTTTTTTTATGGTCAGGTACCTGGAGCCAAAGAGCTGAAGTAAATTTCATGAAGGCACAGAGCTAGTCAGTTGCAGAGCCTATGTTTGAGCCTGATATACTTTCTTCTGAAAACCACATTCCTTTCATATCATTAGTTGTCCTTTAACAATTCTCAAATGTTTAAATATAAGTAAGTTCCAAAGCTTTGATACAGGTGACGGCCCTAGGTAGGAACAGGCTCTTCTGGGTAATTGATCATATGTGCCTTTGTATTTACATTGGAGTCCATAATGCAGAAAATGACACCAATAATGGCTTTTAAACTCCATCAGACTATATAAGGCTAGGTCCTCTTTGATATCACTAATAATCTAAGCCACTCCACTGCTCTTCATTGCGTTGCTCCACATCTCAATTAACAATTCAGGGTAGCCCTTCAGGTATTTTCCTTGGAGCTAAGAATTGCAACTAAGCTAAGAAACTATTTTAAATTATTTGCAGAACGTATTGTTATGCAGTCCCCATATTGTTATGCTTATTTTAACGCTGGAACTTCTTGTGAGGTGGCAGTATGCATTAAGTGAACTTCGAAAATTAACTTCAAATAGTGGTAGTTATAAACAGAACGACGACATCACTGTGCTTAGACTGGCACTGGCCTAGGCTCACCTCACATTTTATTCTGTATTATATTCAGTATATATACAGAATAAAATATACGTGTATAATTTTTCTATACATATTTTTCTGTACCTATATTTTTATAATGTATTTATTATGTATGTATGTCTTTCTAATGATTATCAGATACATTCTGAATTTATATCATCTGATTTCTAAAACAATATTATATACTAATGTGAAATTTCCATTACCTACTAATATTAATATAATTTTAAAAATCAGACCAATTATGTCAATAGATAGAAATTGTAGTAAATAGAGCTACATAGCTGCACTAACAAGGGACATTATTTGAGATTGGAAAGGCAAGAATATAGAGAAGAGACAAAGAATAAAAAACAAGTCTGGCATCAAAAGCATAACTGAGTTTATCTGACTACTAAAAAAAAAAAAAAAAAGACACTAAAATCATTAAGTAAAAGTACATTTCCCAAATCAATTTTTTCTTCTGTTTGAAAAAGATAATCTCTATATAGTTAAACTGATACATTTCATAAAATTAAATTCATATAAATATCATGAAAGATGCATGTGCTTTCTCTGTCCAAATAATTGAAAGTGCCAAAAGAAGGATGAACCAAAATAAGCAAGCCTCAGTGGATTTACTTACGCAAACTGACATTACAATACTGCCAAGATGACTAAATTCTAGTATTATCAGAATTTATGAAATGCGGCTTGTCTCAAGTGCCTGGGAACTGCTTCTGCAGCTCCAAATTAGATTCTACTATTTTATGTGGTTGCTTTCTTGGGTGAAACCTAAATTAAAATTACCTTCAATTTACAACATTTTTCCTTCTCAGGAAATATAAATGTTTTGCTAAATGATTCTTATGTCTTATTGAAAATATTACTTTTTTTATTAATTTAAAATTGATATGATGGAATGGTATAAAAATGTGGCAGAACTTAATTGAGATTGTGCTTCTCTAATCTAATTCTGCTCAGCAATATAACATGCATCAAACAGTGGATTTTTGATAGAAACAATGAATTTAAATTTAAATTTTCAGGTTATATTCTCACTTACATTACCCAGTGCACAAAATGTTTAAGCTCTTCTTTCTTTTCAGACATCCACAATATCAATAAAGATGTCATACATGCACACAACACTTCAGAAACAGAATACAGCTGGCATTTCAGCCAGAAAGAGGATTTTCCTTGGGGGCTCTTTCATTGCTTTAACACTAATCTGTGACAAAAGGGCCTTGTCAAATTCTTATTGCATTTAAGAAGCTTTTGATGAGATTTGTATTGATCTAGAATAAGGCAACTGACAACATTGCAATAAATTTTTACTACTTAGTACTGATCAATATGTTTTTCCTCTCAAACTTTTTGCAGAAAATTGCCTTAAATTTTTTCAGATATGGCCAAGATGTTGTTAAGTTAATTATATCTTTTTTCTAAGTTAATTATATCTTGTGCAAAAGGTTACAGACACTTAATGAAGAGAAGAGAATACCTTATACTGTGATCTTCATTTTCCTGAGATAGTTATAGCTAACATGTAAATAAAATACACACACAGAAAAACATACCTGGCAACACATCAGACAACATAGAGATTGACAGATAACACAAGGACCTATATACACTAATTTTTAATTGATCACCATATCTATTTAATTTTCTTCATGCTACATTAAAATCATAGGGATTATCAATACATGGCACAGTTATCGTCCCAAAATATTTGATAAGGAAAGGAAATGAATGGATAAATATGGTCTCATGTTCTATTCATACATAGATTTTATCATTATCCTCTGTCTCTCATGTGCTTTAAAAATTTGAGGTTTTAAACCAATATGATGTGTTTTAATAAATAATATTTATTTTCAGAAGCATATTTTGCATTTCTCTTTTTTGATGTTACTGCAACTTTTCAAATTCACTTTCTGTCAATCATATGCTTGATTGCAAAGATATTTAGGCTAAAGTAGGAGCAGAGCAAAGAAGGAAATAATTTTCTTCAACAATGGAGTAAAAGCAACTGCCAGTGGAAGAATAGATATGATAATAAATTTCACATTTTCATTATGGCATATTTTTAATAGTTATTTCTATTGCATCTACAAACATCTTCCTGGAACTAGTGCCTAAAGAATAAATGTCGTGTTTTGAAATCATTTGTCTATTAACCTTTAGAACAACAGTGTTTATAAAATCATTTTAAAAACTGAAATTTCAGTGGAAGGAAACATTATCAAGTGTATGGTGTTTGTTGAGAATATTTAAATATTTGAACGATAGAGTTCAATAAATTGTTTTCTCATTCCTTTTATTACTTAAAATATATTTTTATCCAGTAAATTTCATATTAAACTGCACATTTATTCTCATGCTTTTAAAAAGGTATAGTGTGGCACACTTTTTATCTATAAATTGTTTTAGCAAATCTCTGAGAAAAATGGTCAATTAATGGCATTCTCCATTTTATGAAAATTTTATTGATTGTTCACTCTGTTTTGGCAGGAGTAGTGATCTTGATTTCAGACTGACACCATATGTATGAGATAACACTCATCACCAAATTTGCTTAGCTCATGACCTCAGACACAACTTACTTTACTTAGCAGTGACTTCATGACCATTAGACACAACTTCTGATGTCTAAGTCTCTCCACAGTTTGGTCATGTACAGTCAAAAGAGATAAGGCTGAATTGCTACAAGCCATTAAGTTTCAGAGAAGCCATCAGCTCTTGGATCCTTTCAGCTTTTATACAAAACTGATCATGCCCTATCCCACCCCCTGGAGTACAAGATTTGTTCCCATTCTCGAAGCGACTGATTTTCATAAATACCAGTAATATATCATTTAACATGCAAACACAGTAATTAGATACAGCTGATCTAATTACTGTACCAATACAGTCATAGTTCTTCACTAGATTCTATTTTATTTGTGTCTGTTGTAGGTATCCTCTTAACAATTGCTTTAATTAATGTGTCAAGAAAGATTCAAAAAGGTTCAGAGTTCCTCACCTATCTGAACCTACAGGAAAGGCCAGAAAATCAGCTTTTAACTCCTTTCTTCCATTTAGAAATTCAAGTTAAGTATCCAAAATGCTAAAATGGGAGCACTGTTGGCCCTCTGAAATATCATAGCTCTTATGATAGTTATGTTGCAATAATACATTATTGTGCATTTATATAATTAAATTTAGAATGTTTACTTTTTGTATTTTTGTTTTAGAACTAAAAATATAAGGACAGAAGTATAATTTGTAGGGCTTTTTTTTTCTTTTCTTTTCTTTTTTTTTTCTTCTTTTTTCCTTTGAGATGGAGTTTCACTCTTGTTGCCCAGGCTGGAGTGCAATGAGGCAATCTCAGCTCACCTCAAACTTCACCTCCAGGAGTCAAGCTATTCTCCTGCCTCAGCCTCCCGAGTAGCTGGGTTTACAGATGTGCACCACCAGGCCCGACTAATTTTGTATTTTTAGTAGAGATGGGGTTTCTCCATGTTGGTCAGGCTGGTATCAAACTCCCAACAGCAGGCGATCCGCCCACTTCGGCCTCCCAGTGTGCTAGGATTACAGGCATGACCCACCGCACTTGGCCGGCTTTTTTTTTCTTATACTATATTTTGAGTATATTTCTATGTTAAAAAAAAAAGGCTATTGTAATATCTTTGATTTATGTAATAACTTTTTTCAAAAGGCTTATAAATGCTGCAAGAAGTTCATTTAATTAAATGCTTAAGGATAATTTTCATATTACATATTCAAATGGAGTTGTATTTAACTAAGGGAAGACGAAAAGCCTTGTAAGTGTTTTTTATTGTTCAGACTAAAGTCTACATATAACACATGAAAATTCTATTTAAAATATAATTCAAGCCACATTAACAAAACCTCACATAAATATGAAAATTCAATAGAGAACAGAAAAAAAATTAGAGTCTGAATCTACAGAATTAAAGGAAGTCTGATATTGGAATTTGTTCCGCATTAACTGCCAGGCTTGCTGGCTTATTGCTTAGCTTTTAATGGGCCACATTTCAGGAACAGGAGGCAATTCCTAATGCCCTTGAAGAGTGAGAAATCGGACTGAGAATTGGAAGGAGTGAAAGAAGAAAGGAGGGGGAAGAAGTAAGGAAGAAGAAGAATAAACTCACCCAATAGAGAAAGACATTGAGGAAACTTTCTCAACTTAGCCTTGGCTCTAGTGTAGTGTAAGGAGAAAGTTTTTGAAAAATATTTTATGATATCTCTTCATCTCAAGCAAAAAGCCATATATGTTTGAGCTTAGAATTGACAAAAATTTTATGGTCTGTAACTAATTGTAAAAATAGTAAAGTGGTTCTTCATTGATAGTGATTCCAGGTACATGACAAAAGTGAACAAAAAAGAATCTTCTCTGAAGGAAATTAATTCAAATCATCAAGAATATTTAAAGATAATATTTTAAGAAAAATAAACTCATAAGTAAAAATTTCTAAACATATGAGAAAGCAAGCCACAATGAGTTTGAGTAGAAGAAAAACAAACTATAGAATCAGACACATAAATAATGCCGAAATATGCAGAATCTAAACGAAGCCATTGATATATTTAAGGTGATTAAGAATAGATTTTTTAAAAGCAAAGAAAACAACAAGACTTTAAGGAGGCTGAGCAACATGGCCAAGTAGAAGGCACCACTGACTGTCCTCCTAACCAGATTATCAAATTTAACCACTATCTACACAAGAAAGCCACCTTTATAAGAACCAAAAATCAGGAAAGCGATTACAGTACCTGGTTTTAACTTTGTATCACTGAAAGAGGCACTGAAGAGAGTAGGGAAAGTGTCTCAAATTGCTGACACTACTTCCCCTCCACCCTTCAGCAGCAGACATGTAGTGTAGAGTGGCAATCTGTGCACTTGGTGGAGGAGGAGCACAGTGATTGTAGGGCTTTGCACTGGAACCCATTGCTGGCCTGTCACAGTGGAAAGAACTAAGTGGCTCCCATGGAGTGACTTTTTTTTTTTTTTAGACGGAGTTTTGCTTGTTACCCAGTCTGGAGTGCAATGGCACGATCTCAGCTCACTGCCTCCTCTGCCTCCCAGGTTCAAGAGATTCTCCTGACTCAGCCTCCCAAGGGGCTGAGATTACACGCATGGGCTACCACGCCTGGCTAATTTTGTATTTTTAGTACAGACGAGGTTTCTCCATGTTGGTCAGGCTGGTCTCTAACTCCCGACTGCAGGTGATCCCACCTAGGCCACCCAAAGTGCTGGGATTACAGGCTTGAGCCACCATGCCGAGCCTGAAGGGAACTTTTAAACCAGCCCTAGGCAAAGGGTAATTATCCATTCCAGTGGTCAGAACCTGAGTTCTGCCAACATGAGCTAAAGGGCTCTGGAATACTGAATAAATTAAAATGGGAGCTTAAGTCACAAGTACTACAATTCCTGAGCCAATACTTACACAATGCTGGGCTTGGAATCAGTAGACCAGCTGGGGCCACAGACAGTACTTGTGCCACCCCTTCCTCAACCCCAGGCAGCACAGCTCACAGTTCCAGGAGATAATTCTTCCTTCTGCCTGAGAAGAGGAGAGAGAAGAGTAATGAGAACTTTGTCTTGCAACTTGTATACCAGCTCAGCCATAGTAGGATAGGGCACCAGGCAGAGGTGTGAGGCCTTCATTCCAGGTATTTGCTCCCAGACCACAAACCTAGACTCACTCTGGGCCAGAAGAAAACCCACTGCCTTGAAGGGAAGGACCCAGACCTGGCAGCATTGATCACCTGTTTACTAAAGAACTTATGAACCCTGAATCATCACCAACGGTAGCCAGGTAGTATTCACAATGGGCCTTGGGTGAGACACTGAGACTTGCTGGCTTCAGGTGTGATCCATAACATTGGCAGCTGAGGTAGAAAGAGAGATGGAGGTATAAAGTTTATTCAAGAGTTAATAACAAGAAACTTCCCAAACTTAGAGAAAGATACCAACATTCAAGTACGAGAAGTTTATAGAACACCAAGCACACTTAAACAAAAGAAGACTATCTTAAGACATTTAAAACTCAAACTCCCAAAGGTCAAGGATAAGGTAATAATTTTAAAAGCAAAAAGAGAAAAGAAGTCAATAACATATAATGAAAGTCCAATACATCTGACAATAGACTTTTCAGTGGAAGCCTTACAGACCGGGAAAGAGTGGCATGACATATTTAAAGTGCTGAAGAAAGAAAACTTTTACACTATAATATCTGGTGGAAATATTCTTCAAACATGAAGGAGAAATAAAGACTTTCCCAGATGTATTAGTCCGTTCTTGCACAGCTATAAAAAAAAAAAAATCTGACAGTGGGTAATTTATAAAGAAAAGAGGTCTAATTGGTTTACAGTTCCACAGACTGTATAGGAAACATGGCAGCATCTGCTTCTGGGACTGCCTCAGGGAGCTTTTACTCATGGCAGAAGACAAATTGGGAGCAGAGCAGGAGCGAGAGAGCGTGGGAAGGTGCCTCATACTTTCAAACCACCAGATGTCACAAGAACTCACTCACTATTGTGACACATTACCAGTGGGGAAATCTGCTCCCACAATCCAATCGCCACCCACAAGGCCCCACCTCCAAAAGTGGGGACTGCAATTTGACATGAGATTTGGGCCAAACCATATCATTAAACAAACAAAAGCTGAGAGATTTTATCAACACAAGACCTGTCCTGCAAGAAATGCTCAAGGGAATTATTCAATCTGAAAGAAAAAGACATTAACGAACAATAAGACAGCATCTGCAGGTACAAAGCTCACTGGCAATAGTAAATACACAGAAAAGCACAGAATATTATAACACTGTAATTGTGCTGTGTAAATGATTCATATCTTAAGTAGGTCTAAAGGACAAACTGATCAAAAATAATAACTACAACTTTTCAAGACATAAACCATGCAATGAGAATTAAAAGAAACAAGTTAAAAAGCAGGAAGACAAAGTTAAAGTGTACAGTTTCTATTAGTTTTCTACTTGCTTGTTTGCTAGTTTGTTTATGTAATCAGTGTTGTCATCAGTTTTTTATAATGGCTTATAAGATATTATTTGCAAGCCTCATCGTAAGCTGAAATCAAAATACATACAACAAACACAAAAAATAAAAAGAAATAAATGAAAACATACCATCAGAGAAATCGCCTTAATGAAAAGAAAAACAGGAAGGAAGGAAAGAAGGTTTTAAGAAGACAAAGAAAGCAAATATAAAATGGCAAGAGTAAATCCCTACTTATCAGTAATAACATTGAATGTAAATGAACTAAACTCTCCAATCAAAACACATAGAGTGGCTGAACGAATAAGAAAAAAAAAAAAAACTCAATGACTTTTTGCCTGCTAGAAGCATACTTTACATGCAAAGACACACAGAGCCTGAAAATAATGGGATGGAATAAGATATTCCATGCCAATGGAAACTAAAAAAGAGTAGGAGTAGCTATTCTTATATCAGACAAAATAGACTTCAAGACAAAAAACAACAAACAAGACAAAATATACATTATATAATGATAAAGGGGTCGATTCAGCAAAAACATATAATAATTTAAAGCATATATATCCAACAGTGGAGCACCCAGATATATACTGCAAATATTAATAGAGCTAAATGCAGAAATAGATCTCAATACAATAATAGCTGGAAACTTCAACACCCACTTTCAGCACTGGACGGATCATTCAGACAGATAATCAGAGAAGAAACATTGGATTTAATCTGTACTGTAGACCAAATTGACCTAATAGATATTTACAGAACATTTTATTCAATGGCTACACAATACGTATTCTTCTCTTTAGCATGTGGATCATTCTCATGAATAGATATGGGGCCAGAGTCAAGATGGCCAAGGAGAAACAGTCACGAACAGAGGCTCCCATTGAAAAAAACCATAATAAGCAGGTGAATCCCTTGCTGGCAACCAAGGTATCCAGGTTCTCTCATCAGAACTGACTAGCAGGCTTGTGCGATCCATGGAGAGGAAGGAAGAGCAATGTGGTGCGGCAGCCCACCTGAGAGCCACACAGTGTGGTGAAGCACCCACCCACCTCTGCCAAGGGAGGCTGTGAGTGAGTGTGCTATCCAGAGAGGGAAACCACGCTTTTTCCATGGAACTGTGCAACCCACGGATCAGAAGATCCCACTTGCAAACACACAACACTGGGGCCTAGCATCCCAACCCTAGAGCCATGCAGATTCCCAGCAGCCTCTCAGCTGGAATCTGCTTAATCTTACCAAGCTCCCAGGAGGAGGGTGACCAGCACCACAGCTGTGGCTGCCTTCTGTCTGAGCCCATTGAGCTCTTGGGGGAGGGGCAGCAGCCAGCACTGAGACTCACAACTGCCTAGCACGCTAAGCTCCCTGGGCAGGGGAAGGGTGACATTCATCTCTATAGCTCCAGGCCATGCTTTTCCCCTGCTGGAGCCAGGAGGCTGGACAGCTTGGCCCCAAGATGTGTCCCCCACAGCACAACATACTGGCTGTGGCAGACTATCGCCAGAGTGCCTCCTCAGGCCTGGCCCTGACTTATTCTCTGTCACTGGGCAGGGCTTCCATGCAGGATCTCCAGTAACCCCAGCCAGAGGCTCAGGGACAGAACCTGGATCTCCCTGGGCCTCAGCCCCTGGGGGAGTGGTGGCAGCAGTCTCTACGAACTGGGAGACTTAGTTCTGAGGAATCCGGGCAGCCCAGATAAGTGGGTTTCCCCCCAGCAAAGCACACCCCCTCCACCAAGGGAAAAAGCGCTTCATTAAACAGGTCCTGTCTCCCATGCCACCCAACATGGTGAGACTCTCCAACAATGTTGCCAGACACTCTATACAGAAGCAATCCTACTGGCATCAGGTTGTTGCCCCTTGAGGTCAGAGATCTCAGAAGAAGGAGAAGGCACCCATCTTTGCTGTCCAGGTGTGGGAATGAACCAGATGGATAAGGACTGAAGTGAACCCCCAGCAAACTGCAGCAGCCCTGCAGAAGAGCATCAACAACAACAGCATCAATGGCATCAACAACAACATAAAAAGGCCTCACTATAACCCCATCCAAGGGTCAGCAGCCTCAAAGATTGAAACTAGTCAAACTCATGAAGATGAAAAAGAATCAGTGAAAAAATGCTGAAAACCCAAAAGGCCAAAGTGCCACTCCTCCTCCAAATGATTGCAATGTCTCTCCAGCAAGGGCAAAGAACTGGACAGAGGATGAGATGGGCAAATTAATAGAAGTAGGCTTCAGAAGATGAGTAATAAAAAACTGAGCTAAATGAGCATGTTCTATCACAATGCAAAGAAGCTAAGAACCTTGATAAAAGGTTACATGAGCTGCTAATTAGAATAACCACTTTAAAGAAAAACATAAACGATCTGATGGAGTTGAAAAACACAGCATAAGAACTTCATGAAGCATACGCCAGTATCAACTGCAGAATCGACCAAGCAGAATAGAGGATATCAGAGTGTGAAAACCACCTTGCTGAAATAAGGCATGCAGACAAGACTAGAGAAAAAAGAATGGAAAGGAATGAACAAAGCCTCCAAGAAATATGGGACTTCATGAAAAGACCAAACCTAAGATTGATTGGAGTACCTGAAGGAGACGGCGAGAATGGAAACAAGCTGCAAAACAAACTTCAGGATATGATCCAGAAGAAGTTCCCCAACGTAGCAAGACAGGCTAACCTGCAAATTCAAGAAATACAGAGAATGCCACTAAGATACTCCACAAGAAGATCAACCCCAAGACACATAATCATCAGATTCTTCAAGGTAGAAGTGAAGGAAAAAAATGTTTAGGGCAGCCAGAGAGAAAGGCCATCACCTATAAAGGGAAGCCCATCAGACTAAGAGCAGACCTCTCAGCAGAAACTCTACAAGCCAGAAGAGACTGGAGGCCAATATTCAACATTCTTAAAGAAAGAAGTGTTCAACCCAGAATTTCATGTCCTGCCAAACTAAGCTTATAATGAAGAGAAAATAAAATCCTTCCCAGATAGGCAAATGCTGAGGGATTTTATTACCACTAGGCCTGCCTTGGAAGAACTCCTGAAAGAAGTCTGAAGTATGGAAAGGAAAAACCAGTACCAGCCACTGCAAAAACACACCAAAACATAAAGACCAATCACACTATGAAGAAACTGCATCAGTGTGCAAAAGAACCAGATAGCATCACGATGACAGGATCAAATTCACAAATAACAATACTAACCTCAAATGTAAATGGACTAAATGCCTCAATTAAAAGACACAGACTAGTAAATTGGATAAAGAGTCTAGATCCATTGGTGTGCTGTGTACATGAGACCCATTTCACAAGCAAAGACACAAATAGGCTGAAAATAAAGGGATGGAGGAAAATCTACCAAGCAAATGGAAAAAAAAAAAAAAAAAAAGAGGAAAAGCGGTGGTTGCAATCCTAGTCTCTGACAAAACAGACTTTAAACCAAAAAGATCAAAAGAGACAAAGAAGGGCATTATATAATGTAAAGGGAACAATTCAACCAGAAGAGCTAACTATTCTGAATATATATTCACCCAAAATAGGAACACACAGATTCATAAACCAAGTTCTTAGAGACCTACAAACAGACTTGGACTACCACACAATAATAGTGGGAGACTTTAACATTCTACTATCAATATTAGACAGATCGAGACAGAAAATTAACAAGAATATTCAGGACTTGAACTCAGCTCTGGATCAGGTGGACATAATAGACATCTACAGAACTCTCCAACCCCAATCAACAGAATATACATCCTTCTCAGTGCAATATGGCTCTTATTCTAAAATCAACCACATAAATGGAAGTAAAACACTCCTTAGCAAATGCAAAAAACTTAAGTCATAACAGCCTCTCAGACTACAGTACAATCAAATTAGAACTTGGCCTTAAGAAACTCACTCAAAACCACACAATTACATGAAAATTGAACCACCTGCTCCTGAATACTCTCGGGTAAATAATGAAATTAAGGCAGACATCAAGAAGTTATTTGAAACCAATGAGAACAAAGAGAAAACATGCCAGGATCTCTGGGACAGAGGTAAAGCAGTGTTAAGAGGGAAAATTATAACACTAAATGCCCACAACAGAAAGCTAGAAAAATTACAAATTGGCACATTAACATCACAAGTAAAAGAACTAAAGAAACAAGAGCAAACTAATCAAAAGATAGCAGGAGACAAGAAATAACTAAGATCAGAGCAGAAATGAAGGAGACAGAGATCCAAAAAATCTTCCAAAAAATCAATGAATCCAGGAGCTGCTTTTTTGAACAATTAACAAAATAGATAGACCACTAGCTAGACTAGTAAAGAAGAAAAGAGAGAAGAATCAAATAGATACAATAAAAATGGTAAATGAGATGTTACCACTGACCCCACAGAAATACAAACTACCATCAAGGAATACTATAAGCACCTCTACACAAATAAACTAAAAATCTAGAAGAAATAGATGAATCCTGGGCATGTACACCCTCCCAAGACTAAACCAGGAAGAAGTTGAATCCCTGAATAGACCCGTAACAAGTTCTGAAATTGAGGCAGTAACTAATAGCCTACCAACCAAAAAAAGCCCAGAACCAGATGGATTCAGAGCCAAATTCTACCAGAGGTACAAAGAGGAGCTGGTACCATTCCTTCTGAAACGATTCCAAATGATTGAAAGGAGGGACTCCTCCCTAACTTATTTTATGAAGCCAGCATCATCCTGATACCAAAATGGGAAGAGACACAACAAAAAAAGAAAACTTCAGGCTAATATCCCTGATGAACATCAATAAGAAAATCCTCAGTAAAATACTGACAAAGCGAATCCAGCAGCACATCAAACAGTTTATCCATCATGATCAAGTCGGCTTCATCCCTGGGATGTGAGGCTGGTTCAACACATGCAAATCAATAATAGGAACCCATCACATAAACAGAACCAATGACAAAAACCACATGATTATCTCAATAGATGCAGAAAAGGCCTTTGATAAAATCCAACATCCCTCCATGTTAAAATCTCTCAATAAACTAGATATTGATGGAACATAACTCAAAATAATAAGAGCTGTTTATGACAAACCCACAGCCAATATCATATTGAATGGGCAAAAGCTGGAAGCACTCCCTTTGAAAACTGGCACAAGACAAATATGCCCTCTCTCACCACTCTCATTCAACATAGTATTGGAAGTTCTGGCTAGGGCAATTAGGCAAGAGAAATAAATAAATAAATAAATAGCATTCAAATAGGAAGAGGGGAAGTCAAATTGTCTCTGTTTGCAGATGACATAATTTTATATTTAGAAAACCCCATCATCTCAGCCCCAAACCTCCTTAAACTGATAAGCAACTTTAGCAGTCTCAGGATACAAAATCAATGCCCCAAAATCACAAGTATTCTTTTACACAAATAATAGACAGGCAGAGAGCCAAATCTTGAATGAACTCCTATTCGCAGTAACTACAAAGGATTATAAAATACCTAATAACACAGCTAAAAAGAGATATGAAGGACCTCAAACCATTGCTCAAAGAAATAATAGAGGACATAAACTAATGGAAAAACATTCCATCCTCATGGATAGGAATAATCAGTATCATGAAAATGGCCACACTGCCCAAAGTAATTTATAGATTCAATGCTATTCTCATCAAACTACCATTGACATTCTTCACAGAATTAGAAAATAAAAACTAATTTAAATTTCATATGAAATCAAAGAGAACCCCTAATAGCCAAGATAAACCTAAGCAAAACCAACAAAACTGGAGGCATCATTCTACCTGGCTTCAAACTATACTACAAGGCTACATTAACCAAAGCAGCATGGTACTGGTACCAAAACAGACATGTAGACCAATGGAACAGAACAGAGACCTCATAAATAACTCCACACATCTATAGCCATCTGGTCTTCAACAAATCTGACAAAAGCAAGCAATGGGGAAAGGATCTCCTATTCAATAAATGGTGCTGGGAAAACCAGCTAGTCATATGCAGAAAACTGAAACTGGACAGCTTCCTTATACCTTAAACAAAACTTAACTCAAGTTGGATTAAAGCCTTCAATGCAAAACCAAAAAACATAAAAACCCTAGAAGAAAACCTAGGCAATACCATTCAGTTCATAGGCAGGGCAAAGACTTCATGATGAAAATGCCAAAAGCAATTGCAACAAAAGCCAAAATTGACAAATGGGGTCTAATTAAACTAAAGAGCTTCTGAACAGCAAAAGAAACTATCATCAGAGTGAACAGACAACCTATAGAATGGGAGAAAATTTTTGCAATCTACCCATCTGAAAAAGGTCTAATATCCAGAATTTACAAGGAACTTCAACAAATATACAAGAAAAAACAAACAACCCCATCAAAAACTGGGCAAATGATATGAACAGACACTTCTCAAAAGAAGACATTAAGCAGCCAATAAACATATGAAAAAAAAGCTCATCATCACTGATCATTAGAGAAATGTAAATCAAAACCACTTTGAGATACCATCTCACACCAGTCATAATGGCAATTATTAAAAAGTCAAGAAAGAATAGATGCTGGCAAGGGTGTGGAGAAATAGGAACACTTCTAAACTGTTGGTGGGAATGTGAATTAATTCACTCATTATGGAAGACAGTATGGCAATTCCTCAAGGTTCTAGAACCAGGAATATCATTTGACCCAGCAATCCCATTACTGGGCATACACCCAAAAGAATATAAATCATTCTACTATAAAGACACATGCACACTTATGTTTACTGCAGCACTATGTACAATAGCAAAGACATGGAACCAGCCCAAATGCCTATCACTGATAGACTGGATAAAGAAAATGTGGCACATATGCACTGTGGAATACTACGCAGCCATAAAAAGGAATGAGATCCTGTCCTTTGCAAGGACATGGGTGAAGCTGGAAGCCATCATTCTCAGCAAACTAATACAGGAAGGGGAAAAACAAACACTGCATGGTCTCACTCATAAGTAGGAGTTGAACAATTATAACACATGGACACAGGGAGGGGAACAACACACACCAGAGACTGCTGAGGGTAGTGGGCAAAGGATGGGAACTTAAAGCATGGCTCAAAGTGCAGCAAACCACCATGGCACACGTATACCTGTGTAACAAACCTGCACATTCTGCACATGTATCCTGGAACTTAATGTAAAATAAAAAAAAAAGAAAGATTATTTGGGAGTCAATAATCAGGGGAAAAAATTAAATATGTATAAAAAAGAATAGACACAACATAACCATATGTTAGACAAAAAAAAGTCTTAAAACATTCCAAAACAATAAAATAATATGAAGTATATCTTCTGCCCATGATGGAATAAAACTAGAAATCAATAAAAATAGAAAATCTGGAAATTATACAAATATATAGAAGTTAAACAATATGCTCCTGCATGACCAGTGGATCAATTAATAAATTAAAAAGAAAATTGGAATTTTTATTGAAACAAGTGATGGTGAAAACACAGCATATTGAAACCTATGGGATACTGTAAATCAGTATTAAGAAAGAAGTTTGTAGTTACAAGCACCTACACCAAAAAAGTAGAAAATCTCCAAATAAACAACCTAATGATGCATCTTAAAGGAGAATAAAAGCAAGAGCAAATCAAACTCAAAATTAGAAGGAAAGTAATAACAAAGACGAGAGCAGAAACAAAATAAATGAAAACAAAAAATACAAAAGTCAATAAAACAAAATTTTAGTTTTTTTGAAAAGCTAAACAAAATTGATAAACATTTAGTCAGGCTAACAAAAAAAAAGAGAGAAAACCTAAATAAATAAAATCAGAGATGAAAAACAAGACATTAGAACCAATACTGTAGAAATTCAAAGGATCATTCGAGGTTACTATGAACAACTATAAGTCCATAAATTGGAAAATCTAGAAGAAATGGATGATTTCCTAGAAACATGCAACTTACCAACACTGAACTATGAAGAAATTTAAAATCCAAACAGACCTCTAACAAATTATGAGATCAAAGCCATAATAAAATCTCCTGGCAAAGAAAAGCGTAAGACCCAATAGTTTCACTGTTGAATTTTAGTAAACATTTAAAGAAGAACTAATACCAATACTACTCAAACTATTTCAGAACATAAAAGAGGAGAAAATACTTCCAAACTCACTCACGAGGCCAGCATTGCCCTCATATCAAAACCAGGAAAAGGCATATCAAAAAATAAATAAATAAAACTACATACCAATACCTCAGATTAACATTGTTGCATAATTCCTCAATGACATACTAGCAAATCAAATTCAACAACATACTGAAAAGATTATTCATCATGACAAGGTGGGATTTATCCTAGGAATGCAAGGATGGCTCAGTGCATGTAAATCGATACAATATGTCATATCTACAGAATGAAGGACAAAAATAATATGATCAATACAATTGATGCTGAAAAAGCATTTGATAAAATTTTTTGTTGAAAAATCCTCAAGAAACTAGGTATAGAAGGAACATACATCATCATAATAAAGTCATATACGATAGACCCACAACTAGCATCATACTGAATGGGGAAAAAACTAATAGCCTTTCTTCTAAGATGGGGAACATAACAAGGATGCTTACTTTCACCACTGTTACTCAACATAGTGCTGAGAGTCCTAGCTGGAGCAATCAGACAATAGAAATAAAGACCATCCAAAGGAGAAAGGAAGAAGCAAAATCATCCTTGTTTGCAGATAGTACAATCTTTTTGTTTTGTTTTGTTTTGTTTTTGAGACAGAGTTTTCCTCTTTTTGCCCAGGCTGGAGTGCAATGGCATGAACTTGGCTCACTGAAACCTCCACCTCCCAGGTTCAAGCAAGTCTCCTGCCTCAGCCCCCCCGAGTAGCTGGGATTACAGGCGTCCACCACCACACCTGGCTAATTTTTTGTCTTTTCAGTAGAGGAGGAGTTTCACCATGTTGGCCAGGCCAGTTGTGAAGTCCTGACCTCAGGTGATCCACCTGCCTTGGCTTCCCAAAGTGCTGGGATTAGAGGCATGGGCCACCATGCCCAGCCAGTAAAATCTTGTATCTAAAAAAACCTAGACTCTGCCAGAAAACTCTTAGAACTGATAAACCAATTCAGTAAAGTTTCAGGATATAAAATCAACCTTTAAAAATCAGTAGCATTTTTATAGGCCAATAGCAAATAATCTGAAAAAGAAATAAAAATAAATTCAATTTACAATTGCTACCCATTTAATTTTATTTAATTAAATACCTAGGGATTAATTTATGCAAAGTGAACAATCTCTACAATGAAAACTATAAAACATTGATGAAAGAAACTGAAGAAGACACAAAAAAATGGAAAGATATTCCAAGTTCATGAATTGGAAGAAACGATTCTATTAAAATGTCCATACTGCCCAAAGCAATCTGCAAGTTTAATGCAATCAAATACCAATGACATTCTTCACATAAATAGAAAAAATATATAATATTTATATGGAACCACAAAAGACCAGAATAGCAAAGCTATCTTGGGCAAAAAGAACAATACTGAAATAATCAAATTACTTGACTTAAATTTTACTACAGAGCTACAGTAATCAAAACAACATGTTACTGGCATAAAAACAGACACATAGACCAATGGAACTGAATAGACAACCCAGGAACAAATCCATACATCTATGGTAAACTCATTTTCAACAAAGGTGTCAATAACACACATTGGGGAGAGGACAATCTCCTCAATAAACGGGGTTGGGAAAACTGGATATTCATATGCAGAGAAATGATACTAGATTCCTATCTCTCATGTCATACAAAAATCAAATAAAAATGGATTAAAGACCTAAATTTAAGACCACAAACTACAAAACTACTAAAAGAAACACTGGAGAAACTCTCCAGGATATTGGACTGGGCAAAGATTTCTTGAGTAATATCCCACAAGTACAGGCAAAGCAAAAACTAACAAAAAGTATCATGAAAAGTGAAAAATCTCATGCATAGCAAAGAAAACAATCAACAAAGTGAAGAATCAATTCACAGAATGAAAGAAAATATTTACAAAGCATTCACTGGAAAATTAATTAATAACCAGAATATATAAGGAGTTCAAACAGCTCTGTAGAAAACTAACAATCCAATAAAAAAAATGGATAAAAGATCTGAAAAGACATTTCCCAAAAGCAGACATACAAATGGCAAACAGGTATATGAAAAGGTGCTCAACATCACTGATCATGGAAGAAATGCAAATCAAAACTACAATGGGATGTCATCTTACCCTAGTCAAAATGACTTTTATCTGAAAGATAAGCAATAACAAATGCTGGAGAGGATGTGGAGAAAAAGGAACACTCTTTTTGGGAATATAAATTAGTGCAACTACTATGGAGATCAGTTTGGAGGTTCCTTAAAAAACTAAAAATAGAACTACCAAATGATGCAGCAATCTCACAGCTACGTTTATAACCAAAAGAAAGAAAATTGGTTTATCAAAAAGATATCTGCACTCCCACTATTTACGGTAGCCAAGAAGCAACCTAAGAGTCTATCAACAGACTAATGAATACAGAAAACGCAATTTATCTGCATAATTGAGTAATAATTGGCCATAAATAAGAATGAGACCCTATCATTAGCAACAACATGGATGAAACTGAAGGTCATTATATTCCATGAAATAAGCCATGCACAGAAAGGCAAATTTCGCATGTTCTTGTTAATTTGTGGGAGCTAAAAATTGAAAAATTGAACTCATAGAAATAGGGAGTAAAATGACAGTTACCAGAGGCTGGAAAGGTAGCTGGGAATGAGGAGTGCAGATGGTTAATGGCTACAAAAAAAAAAAAAAAAAATAGAATGAATACGATTTAGTATTTGATAGAACAACAGGGTGTCTATAGACAACAATAACTTATTGTACACTTTTAAATAACTAAAACAGTATAATTGGATTGTTTGTAACCCAAAGAAAGGATAAATGCTTGAGGTGAGGGATACCCTACTTACCATGATGTGATTATTATGCATTGTGTATGCCTGTATCAAATTATCTCAGGCACCCCATAAACATATACACCTACTAAATACCCACAAGAACTAAAAATATAAAAATATTTTAAAAACAGGCTATGAAATGAATCAGGCATATATACTTGAAAAAAGAGAATTAAAATAATAAGTGAAGTGAAAATAGAGAAACAATTAGATTGGCAAGTTGGTTGTTTCTCTGGTAATGGAGGACACATTTGTTTTGGACCATTTCCCTCACTAAAAACAAATAGAGAAGATGAACAGGAGCAAATGGTGAATAACTAGCTGTAAATATTGGAGTGCTACCCAAGCAACAAACATTTGGGAGGACAAAACCATAAAAGGACAGAAACACATGAGAAGTGAGCCAAGCTTATGATACTGATTTTTCCCCACTAAGCATTTGCCTTTTCCAATCAGTGGCCGACTTTTGACAGAATCACATAGCCAACATTAGGATTCTTTGGAAAACACTGGAATTTAATTCCCAACAAAGAGAAGGGACTCTAGAACAATAATTTTTTTCTGATTTACCACCGTGTGTCATTAGCACCATGATAGACAAATTCATTAATAAACTCAGCAGGTAGACCGTAAAAGGCACCCATAAATGTATCAGATCTTGACACATGCTGTAACTTGCACCGCTAATCAGTGAAAAAGGATATAATAATCAATAATGGGTCATGGGAAAAATTGTTGCCTCCACGTGGATATACATATAACAATTTTGCATTCTTCTTCCCTCATAAACTTTGGAACATCACGCTAATGTAAAATACTTTCTGAATAATGTCACCTTGACCTTTATTGCCATAAATTCTAACTGCCTTTAGGTCTCTTCTTAGGCCTTTTAAGGATTATTAGAACATCACATTTGGGGGGGGGGAAATTAGTTACACACAGATTAGGAACAAAACTGTGTAAGACAATATTTAAAATATTTTGGAAAACAATATAGAAGTGTATTTTAAGATAGCGGGCAATAAACACGTCTTTAAGTGAAATACAAATATGAAAAAGTAAAAAAAGTGATAAATTTGAAAACTTTAAAATAAAATATTCTTAATCATAAGGAGAACACAAAAGGAGTTGAGAGACAAGCCACAAATTAGGAGAAAATGTTTGTAATTGAAGTTTCCAGATAACGCAAAAACATTTATACACTCTTTAGTAGAAAGACAACTGGATAGAATTCATTTATCAAATCTAGGAGCTTTTTGGATGAGTCTTTAGGGTTCTGTAGGTATACAATCATATCATCAGCAAACAGCGACAGTTTGACTTCCTCTTTACTGATTTGGATGCCCTTTATTTCTTTCTCTTGTGGGATTGTTCTGACTAGGACTTTCTGTACTGTTGAATAGAAATGGTAAAAGTGGGCATTCTTGTCTTGTTCCAGTTCTCAGGGGAATGCTTTGAACTTTTCCTCATTCTGTATGATGTTGGCTGTGGGTTTGTCATAGATAACTTTTACTACTTTGAGGTATGTCTCTTCTGTGCCAATTGTGTTGGGGATTTTTATCACAAAGGGATGCTGGATTTTGACAAAAGTCTCTTTCTACATCTATTGAGATGAGCATATGATTTTTGTGTTTAATTCTTATTATATAATGGATCACATTTATTGACTTGCATACGTTAAATCAACCCTGGTATGAAATTGCTTCATCATGGTATATTACCTTATTGACCATCATGGTATATTACCTTTTTGATAAGCTGTTGGATTCAGTTACCTATTATTAGTATTTTTTGAACATTGTTCACCTATGTTCATCAGGGATATTGGTCTGTAGTTTAATTTTTTTGTTGTTGTGTCCTTTCCTGGTTTTGGTACTAGGTTGATACTGGCTTTATAGAATGATTTAGGGAGGATTCTCTCTTTCTCTAACTTTTGGAATAGTTTCAGTGAAATAAAAAGCTGGAATTTATCCATCTCCTCTTGATTTTCTAGCTTGTGCACACAAAGCTGTTCATAACATCTTTCAATTATCTTTTATATTTCTGTGGTATCAGCTATAATATCTCCCGTTTCATTCCCAATTGAGCATATTTGAATCTTCTCTCTTCTTTTCTTGGTTAATCTCACTAATGGTCTATCAATTTTGTTTATCCTTTTCAAATAACCAGCTTTTTGTTTCAGATTTTTATTTATTGTTTTCAAATAACCAGCTTTATTTTTTCATTTATCTTTTGAATTTTCTTGTTTCAATTTCATTTAGTTCTGCTCTGACTTTTGTTATTTCTTTTCTGCTACTGGGTTTGGGTTTAGTTTGTTCTTGTTTCTCTAGTTCCTTAAGTTGTGACATTTGATCGTCTATTTGTGCTCTTTCAGACTTTTTTGTGTAGGCATTTAATGCTATGAACTTTCCTCTTAGCGCTGCTTTTGCTGCATCCTGCAGGTTTTGATATGTTGTGTTACTATTATCACTCATTCCAAAAAATTTCTAAAGTTTCCATCGTGATTTCATTGTTAACCCAAAGATCATTCAAAAGCAGATTATTTAATTTCCATGTATTTGCATGGTTTTGAGGGTTCCTTCTGGAATTGATTACCACTTTTATCCCGTTGTGGTCTGAGAAGATGCTTGATATAATTTTGATGTTCTTAAATTTACTGAGAATTGTTTTGTGGACTGTCACGTGATCTATCTTGGAGAATGTTCCATGCACTGAAGAGAAGAATGTATATTCTGCAGTTGTTGGGTAGAAAGTTCTGTAAATACCTGTTAAGTCCATTTGTTCTAGGGTGTAGTTTAAGTCCATTGTGTCTTTGTAGGCTTTCTGTCTTGATGATCTGCCTAGTGCTGTCAGTGGAGTACTGAAGTGCCCCACTATTATTGTGTTGCTGTCTATCTCATTTCTTAGGGCTAGTAGTAATTGTTTTATAAATTTGGAAGCTCCAGTGTTAGGTGCATATGTGTTTAGGATTGTAATATCTTCCTGTTGGACTAATCCCTTTATTATTATATAATGTTCTTCTTTGTCTATTTTTACTGTATTTGCTTGTTTTGTCTGGTATAAGAACATCTACTACTAGTCAATTTTGGTTTCTGTTTGAGTAGAATATCTTTTTCTACCCCTTTACCTTAAGTTTATGTGAGGCTTTTTTTTCTTTTTTTTTGAGACAGAGTCTCACTCTGTCGCCTAGCCTGGAGTGCAGTGGAGTGATCTTGGCTCACCGCAACCTCCACCTCCCAGGTTCAAGTGATTCTCCTGCCTCAGCCTCCTGAGTAGCTGGGATTATAGGCATGTGCCACCATGCCCGGCTAATTTTTCATATTTTTAGTAGAGACAGGGTTTCATCGTGTTAGCCAAGATGGTCTTGATCTCTTTATGTTGTGATCTGCCCCACTCAGCCTCCCAAAGTGCTGGGATTACAGGTGTGACCCACCATGCCTGGACAAGTTTATGTGAGTCTTTACGTGTGAGGTGAGCCTCTTGAAGACAGCAGATAGTTGGTGGTATTTTGCAATTCTGCCATTCTGTATCTTAAAAAAAAACAACTTATTTTAGGTTTGGAAATACATGTGAATGTTTGTTACATAGGTAAACACATGTCATGGAGGTTTGTTGTACATATTATTTCATCACTCAGATATTAAGCCCACTTCTTGATAGTTAACTTTTCTGCTCCTTTCCCTCCTCTCCCTTCCCCTTCAAATAGACCCCAGTGTCTGTTGCTTCTTTCTTTTTGTTCATAAGTTCTTATTATTTACCTCCCACTTGTAAATGAGAATGTACAGTATTTTGTTTTTTGTTTCTGCACCAGTTTGCTAAGAATAATAGCCTCCAGTTCCATCCACGTTCCCATAAAAGACAATCTTGTTATTTTTTATGGCTGCATTGTATTTCTTGGTGTATATGTACCAAATTTTCTTATCCAGTCTGTCATTGATGGGCATTTAGGTCAATTCCATGTCTTTGCTATTGTGAATAGTGCTGCAATGAACATTTGTGTGCATGTGTCCTTATGGTAGACTGATCTATATGCCTCTGGGTATATACCTAGTAATGGGATTGCTGAATCAAATGGTAGTTCTGCTTTTAGCTTTTTGAGGAATTGCTATAGTGCTTTCCACAATGGTTGAAGTAATTTACACTCCCACCAACAGTGTATAAGTGTTCCCTTTTCTCGACAACCTTGCCAGCATCTGTTACTTTTTTATTTTTTTAATAATAGCCATTCTGACTGGTGTGAGATGGTATCTCATTGTGCTTTTGATTTGCATTTCTCTAATAAAGGGTGATATTGAGCCATTTTTCATATGCTCCTGACCACGTCTTCCTGTGAGAAGTGCCTATTCATGTCCTTTGCCCACTTTTTAACGGGGTTGTGTGTTTTTCTCTTGTAAATTTGTTTAAGTTCCTTATGATGCTGGATATTAGATCATTGCCAAATTTGTAGTTTGCAAGTATTTTCTCCCACTCTGTAGGTTGTCTGTCTACTCTGTTGATAGTTTCTTTTGCTGTGCAGAAGCTCTTAAGTTTAATTAGATCCCACTTGTCAATTTTTGCTTTTGTCATGATTGTTTTTGGTGTCTTTTATAAAATCTTTGCCCATTCCTATGTCCAGGATGGTATTGCCTAGATTGTCTTCCAGAGTTTTTCTAGTTTGAGGTTTCACATTTAAGTCTGTCATCCACCTTGAGTTGATTTTTGCATATGGTGTAAGGAAGGGGTCAAACTTCAATCTTCTGCCTATGGCTAGCCATTATATATCTTTTAAGTGGAGCATTTAGGCAATTTACATTCAACATTAGTATTGAGATTTGAGGCACTATTTTATTAAATGAATTCAATAAAGTCGCAGGATACAAAATAAATTTAAACAAGTCAGTAGCACTGCTATACATTGACAATGAGAAAGCTGACAATAAAAATCAAGAACTCAATCCCTTTCACAACAGCCGCAAAAAAAATTAAAAAAACAAAATACTTAGAAATGTACTTAGCAAAGTAGATAAAATGTCTCTACAAGGAAAACTACAATATACTCCTGAAATAAATCACCGATGACACAAACAAATGGAAACACATCCAATGTTCATGAATGGGTAGAATCAATATTGTGAAAATGACCATATTGCCAAAAGCAATCTACATATTCAATGCAATTCCCAATAACATACCATCATAATTCTTCAGAAAACTAGAAAGGACAATGCAAAACTTCATATGGAACCGAAGAAGAACCCACATATTCAAGGCAATACTAAGTAAAAATAACAAATCTGGAGGCATCACATTACCCAACTTCAAATTATAATACAAGGCTATAGTTACCAAAACAGCATGGTACTGGCACTAAAATAGGCATGTAGACCAATGGAACAGTATAAAGAACCCAGAAACAAATTCAAATACTTACAGCCAACAGATCTTCAACAAAGCACACAAAAACATAAAGTGGGGAAAGGACATCCTATTCAATAAATTGTGCTGGGAAAACTGGCAAGACACATATAGAATGAAACTGGATTCTCATCTCTCACCTTATACAAAAAGCAACTCAAGATGGATCAAAGACTTAAGTCTAAGATCTGAAACTACAAAAATTCCTTCATGGCAAAATAAATAAGCATCAGGGTAAACAACCCTCAGAGGGGAAAAAATATTCACAACTATGCATGTGTCAAAGGACTAATATCCAGAATCTATGAGGAACTCAAACAAATCAGCAATAAAAAGACAAATAATCCTATCAAAAAGTTGGCAAATCATATGAATAAATTTTCAAAAGATATGCAAACATCTAACATATGAAAAAAATGCTTAGCATCGCTAATTATCAGGAGAATGCAAATTAGAGCCACAATGAGATGTGACCTTACTCCTGCAAGAATGGCCATAATCAAAAAATCAAAGAAATAATTGATATTGGTGTGGGTGTGGTAAAAAAGAAACACTTTTACACGGCTAGTGGGAATGTAAACTAATACAAACATTATGGAAAACAGTACGGAGATTCCTTAAAGAACTAAATGTAGCACTACCATTTCGCTCAGCAACCCCACTACTTGATATTTATTGAAAGAAAAAGAAGTCATTATATGAATAAGACATAAAATATGGGACCAACCTAATTGCCCATCAACCAATGAGTGGATAAAGAAAATGTGTTATATATACACCATGGAATGCTACTTATCCACAAAACAGAAGAAAATAATGTCATTCACAGCAACCTGGATGGGGTTGGAGAACATTAATCTAAGCAAAGTAACTCAGGAATGGAAAACCAAATATTGTATGTTTTCACTTATAAGTGGGAGCTAATCCATGAGGATGCAAAGGCATAGAATGATATAAGGGACTTTGGAGACTCAGAGGGAAGGAGAGGAGTGGGGTGAGGGATAAAAAAAATTACATATTGGAAACAGTGTACACTGCTCAGATGATAGGTGCACCAAAATTTCAGAAATCCCCACTAAGGAACTTACCCATGTAACAAAACAAAAACAAAACAAAACAAAAAACACCTGTACCCCCAAACCTATTGAAATAAAATATTTAAAAAAACAGAAGACAACTCAGTAAAAAGTGCTGTTGTTCAGAATGTAAATTGGTACACTGCTTTGAAAAAAAACCTTGAAAAAAATAGGGAGTAAGACTCCTAATAGATGTATTTGTCTGACTTTATCATTATTATTCTCTTTTGCATATTGTCTATGATTTTTATTCAAGTAGATTCATTCTCTGAACTTTTTTCATTTTCACCTCCACAAAGCACTTCCCATGAAAAATATACAACAATGACTTTATCCACTCTACTATTCATGAATCTTGTGCTGTTTTCTGTCAGTGCTGTTGTTAATTTGTATGTATCTGTGAAAACATTTCTATGACATGCACACTGAAACTGATATTCTGTTACATGTATATTTAACTTGGTAATAGAAAAACAAGTGAACTCGACTGCTCTAAAATTGGACATCGAAATTGGAAGTGTTGTGTCAGCCAAGCACAGGAAAATCAGCTTAAATGTGATACAGTATCAACTCTTCCTAATTTTGAGAGTACTAAAATAAAATACTCCAGTGATACTTAATTTATTTTCCAAGTTTGCAAAACAGACTTAGCAGATAATATATCAAGGTCATATTATTTTCAAATCGCAAATAAAGTTTTAAAGTATCATTAATTATTTATAATTATTAATAATGCCTCCATAGTCACTAATGGAGTGATTTTTGTAAGACAGTATAAAGAACTGAAAATGGCTGCCGAAAACGGCCCTTCTAACCCACACAACTTTCCGGTCTTCCTACAGTCAATTGTATAAAGTGGTAATGACTTAACAACAGTTTGGCTTATAGAATGTTAGGTATTATTGATCTCGTATGGCAAATTAGTAGCCACAGGTTAATCTATGACTCCAAAGTAAATCAAGCTTTTAATGTTTTCATAGGACCAGCACATATCTAAATTAAAACTGCTATCATAACCACATTCTAGTTCACAATCACTAAAACAACCCTCATTTTAGAATAGACAATAGAGTTGAGTTTAAAGGAAAAGGGAAGGGTAAACTTTGATACATTTGTTTGGAGTTTCGGCAGGGAATCTTTTCTTTCTCTTTTTTGTTTGTAGCATCTTGCGACTAAGATCATCTCCATCTGATTTTGAACGTTCTTAATATGTTGGCTGTAAAAAGTCAGAGTGATATATTTTCTTAGAGTATTATGCACCCATACATTATAGATGAGATTCTCTCTTAAACATTAATAATTGTAATTTTAAGTAATTTCTGATCATAATAGCCCATGATTTAGCACTTTTTGGTTGTAAAGTGTGAATATAAAACCTGCAGTAGGCTGGGTATGGTGGCTGACGCCTGTAATCCCAGTGCTTTGGGAGGCCAAGGCCGGCAGATCACGAGGTAAGGAGGTCGAGACCAGCCTGACCAACATGGTGAAACCCCGTCTCTACTAAAAATACAAAAATTAGCTGGGCATGGTGGTGCGTGCCTGTAATCTCAGCTACTCAGGAGGCTGAGGCAGGAGAATCGCTTGAAACCAGGAGGTGGAGCCTGCAGTGAGCCAAGATCCTGCCATTGCACTCCCACTCCAGCCTGGGCGACAGAGTGAGATTCTGTCTCAAAAAAACAAACAAACAACCTGTAGCATTTGTTGGCTCTTTTTCAGCATTCATCTTATTTTCCTGAGCTAATTAATTTATACATTATAAGAAAAATTAAAGATAACATATTTGGAAATTATTGGAAAATTGCTGTTTAAGAGTTAAGAGCTAAGAATAGAATTCAAAGTCATATTTTATTGCTAAATCTTTGGGCCTCTCATTCTTCAGTTGCTCTTTTAGTGAATAGAGGTTTTATAAATAACATTCCAAAATATTTAAACATATATGATACAGACTGCTTAAAGGTGGAAATGGTTAGGTATTTGAGAGTGAACATGTTTTTCTATTCAAACTAACTAAACTGAGAAAATCTTTTAAAATGTACAGTATTTTTAGAAGTGTCGTACTTTTTAAATGATAAATTTCTTTCAGGAAATAATGAAATCTGCTTCTCTTTCTTGAATAAATCCATCCAGAATTATTAGCCAATTATATTGGCTATTGCATGTGCAAATACGATATTACTGAATTGTACATTATTGTATTATATTGTATCCTAAATTATTCTATAATATTGTACTGTGTATGCAATACAATATTATTAGCAACTATCAAAACAGTCTCAGGAGTTTTGCTGTTAGTGATTGAATTGTATTCGTTTAGGACAATAAAGGGTTATAAAAAATCAACACTATTTTCTTCCTGTAGGATGCTAATTGATATCTCTAAACAGCAAACATATTTTAAAGAACATTAAATAAAGCATTTAATTTTTAATTTAAATTTAGTTCAAAGTTTGGGAAAACCAGAAAAAAGTTTGGTCTTTCTTTTCTTCGTTCATTCTGATTTCCAACCAGCTTCCTTGAGCGTTTTTATTTTCATTTCACTTTGTGCGGAAAGACAAAAAATTAATCAGTATTAATATTAGAGCTGATTGGCATTATTTACTTTATACATTCGGAATAAAAATATCAACAAAAGAAGCAAAAATTTGACTATTGCCAGTACAATATGTGCATATATAGAATATGTATATTACATAATACAAGGAAGATACAGAACCAGTTTTATAAAATGCAGCATTTATAATTTCAAAAATAAGAAAAAGAAAATGTGCTATTAGACTTCTCATTGTATTAGTGGCACATTATCATAATCCCCCTAATTATACCAACACTTTATTAAAGTGTTCTTTCATGACCATATATTATATTTTATGATAATTGTATGTCATTTACAGAGGGAGTCAAATTAATGTTTCTAATAACACCTTTAACCTTCTCTGAGTTAGTTCTGCATGCCAAGCAATATAACTATATTTAAATGCTTACATTAATTGGTCATCACACTAACTCTTTTGCAGAGTAATAGATTGGGCAAGCCATTTATATTATTTGTACTGTGTACACTGCAATTACATTTTGAGCATATTTGAAAAGGAATATTAATTCAGATTTAAATTAGCATTTTACACTAATTAATTGTAAAATACACAACCACAAATGCCTGGCTCTGACATTGCATCTTTAATTCAACTCTACATCTTGTATGGGCACACTTTGTAGTACTTGTACAGAGTGGGCATGCTCTGTAGTTGCATAACAGACAAAGAAATGCATGAGATATAAAGATTTTTTAAAAAGAAGAAATATCCATAATGTATGAATAATTGTGTTATGTTTACTTGGAAATTTGACAATATTTTCTGCTGTAATTATTTTAACCGAATTTTGGATAAAGACAAAATATTTAAAATTCTTACATTTCAGTAGATTAAGAAGACATATTTTAACTGCCTGTATAGAGATTCAAGTTTATTAAATAAATAAGCATAAGGCTTTTTGCAATTTGACATAGGGCCTGACACAGACAGGTGATACAACTTTGAATACAAAAAATTAAAGGACATTATTCTATTTTCTTATGAAATTTAGAAAATTCAGGGTGCAAATCTTTGATTAAAAATTAAAAAAATTCACATATGCTCTTAGATAGCTAAGGCTTGTGAAAATGCTATTTTGTGTAAAAGTGCAGTATAAGGAGCACAGCACAACAGAATATTAAATGTGAAATTGTAGTAAGATAACTTTTTCTTGTGTTCCAGTTGAAGTATAACATAAAACAAAAATTGGACTTTTTTTTTTTTTTTATTTAAGAGAATCTCTGAGACGGAGTCTCACACTGTTGCCAGGGCTGGAGTGCAACGGCCTGATCTCAGCTCAAGGCAACCTCCACCTCCCGGGTTCAAGTGATTCTCTTGCCTCAGCCTCCCAAGTAGCTGGGATTACAGGCGCCCACCACCACGCTTGGCTAATTTTTTGTATTTTTAGTAGAGACCAGGTTTCACTATGTTGGCCAGGCTGGTCTCAACTCGTGACCTCATGATCCGCCCACCTTGGCTTCCCAAAGGGCTGGAATTACAGGTGTGAGCCACTGCACCTGGCCAAAAACTGGACTTTTAGGAAAAATACACTTCATTGTTTTGAGTGATAGAAAGACATATCACATTTTTAATTAGGATAGATTAATAAAAATATGCATAATGATACAAAATAAATTGGACAAAAAGATTGTTTCACAATTTTGATAATAAAGTATATCATTAGTGTAAAAATACTGTATTAATATTAAAATGAACCTTTCTTCAATTTTAACATATCTGAATTAAGGATGTACCTTAAAATAAATGGTATATCAGGATTAAGTCTCTGGAATTTGAGATGTAAGTTACTCTTAAGGTCTGAATATTTGTATCCTCCAACATTAATATGTTGAAATTCTAACTCCTAAGATGATAGTATTGGGAAGATGAAACCTGTAGGATTTGATTAGGTCATGAGGGCAGAGCTTTCACAAAGGGGATTAGTGAGTACCCTCACGAGAGAGGCTAAAGAACACTAGCTCTTTCCACCATGTGAAAAGACATCTTCTCTGACTGAGAAAGAGGGCCTTCACCAGATACTGAATCCCAGTCTCCAGAAATGTGAAAAATAAATTTATGTTGTCGTAATATACTCAGTTAATGGTATTTGTTACAGTCTGAACAAACTAAGACAATTACTATGAATCGTAAAATAGTTATATATGTCTCATGTAAATTAAGCGTGAGAACATTACCCACATTGTGAATCACCTGTGTCTTTCCATGCAGGTTCCTTCTTCTCCCTTAGTACAACAAACATTAACAAAAAAATCTTACTATGGAATTGATCGTTTTATCTCTTTGGTTATAGTTTTAATATGTCTTAATATATGTATCCCAAAACACATAGTTTTTTTGTTGTATGATTTTTAACTTTATAAAATGTTTTCACAATTTCTGTATTTTTTCACTTCATAATTTGTTTCTGAAATTCATCTATGTGGCTGCCTATAACAGTAGTAAAATAATTTTCACTTCTAAATTACACTCCAGCCTATGAGTACACAGCATGTGTTCATTTACCTACTCACAGACACTTGTTTTACTTTTTTTTTTTTAAGGAATCAAAAAACCCTGCTACTGATGTTTTCCACACGGCTCTTGATGTGCACATTCAAGATCCTCTCTAGAGTTGCACCTCATATTGAAAATTCTGGATAGTAAGTAAATATTCTTTCAATGTTTGAAAGAGTGATAAATATCTTCAAAACAAATTTACAAATGTAGACAGATGTCATTAGGGTATACATTATCTGTAGCTTTTTATCCTTGTAAATATTTGATATTTTGTTGCAAGTTTTCATATATTAACAATTTTGAGCACTCTATCACTCTTTTTAAAAATTTCTAGTGCAACCGTATCTGCTATTTTCCAGTTGCTTCATTCTCTGTGTATTTTGGGTAATATTCTTTAGTCAATTACATGAGTTGCAGATATCTTCTTCCATGCATGGCTTGTCTTCTGCTTACTTTATGTTATCACCTGATGAAAAGTCTAGTAAGACACTTTAATGTAAAATTCATCAATATTTTCCACGATAGTTTGTACTGTCCAAATATTATAAATTTACATATTATTTAAATATATGTCATATTCCGCTTTCTTGGTTTGGTGAACCAGGAATTTGCATATGGGCTAAGGAAACACTTCACATCACTGGATGGAAAATTTACCTGTTTGCACTGAAATGTAGCACAGCTATTTTATTTTTTAATGGAGGAATATTTTTCTGCAAACAATTCCTACAGGGGAAACAAAAAGATTCGTTTTGGAGAACAGACATTTCTATGTCTTAAACTTTGATTACCCATGAAGGAAGTAAATCTTCTAATAAAAATGTCCTTTGTACTCTTGGGGAGCTGCATAAATGTTTAGAGAAGGCCTAATTCAGGTATTTTCCTGTATCTCATTAAGCCTTTGAATGACTGAGTAAAAAATAACTATTTTATGGGTCTCCTTCGTAAGTGAATTTAAGGATTTTGGGGATTATGTATTTTAAGTAATGATTATGGATTTGAATTTACTGCAGATATGATTGTTGTTGAACCTTTCATACCTACATGGTTTATCAGAATTATTGAAAAACAATATTCATTTTATTGAAGGTAATACAAGAATATTCCTGACAAAAAAAGAATAATAGACAACAAACATTAAAATAGAAATACTTAGGAGCCTTTTAGCTTAGTCTATAGATGAACAAATTATAGAAAAGAACTTGAAATAGATAAAGAACTTTTAAAACCATTCGGGTGGTAAATGCTAATTAAGCTATCTAAAGAAAGTAAAAATTTTTAAAAATTGAAATGAAGCTAAAATAAAATACAAGTATGTAAAATTTCAAAGGATTGTAAAAGTGTTATTTATAGTGATAACTAAAATATAATAAATATTTTTAATACTTTAGAGCTAAAAAATTAAGAATAAATTCAAACATATATCAAAACTAAAAATTTAAATTACAGAAAGAAACTCAGAAATGAAAGTCAACATGAACTGGAACT
Organism: Hylobates moloch; assembly: GCF_009828535.3. Classification (NCBI taxonomy): domain Eukaryota; kingdom Metazoa; phylum Chordata; class Mammalia; order Primates; family Hylobatidae; genus Hylobates; species Hylobates moloch. The sequence continues at coordinate 77,209,694 of NW_026652279.1, forward strand.
TTCCCACACTGCTGGTGAAAATGTAATTCAGGATGTCTCATCTATTTAGACGCACACTTACCATACAATTCATCAATCTCACCCCTAGATATTTATCCAAGTGAGATGGAAACACATGTCTAGATAACTGGACATATGTTTGATACAAGACTGGTACAAAACTTTGTTTTGGCTTTATTCATAATATTCCTTAACTGGAAAAAAAACCCAAATGCCTAAAAATAGGTAAATGGTTAAACAGACGGTGGTTTTATTTAAACAATGTACACATTCCCAGCAACAAACACTGAACAAACCACTGATACAAGCAGCAACATAGATTAATTTTAAAAAGTGAATGCTGACCAAAGGAAGCCAGACATAAAATAAGTCTACTGAATAATTATATGCATATTAATCTCTAGAAAAGACAGATAAGTAAGCAGTGACAGAACGCTGGTAAAAAAATGACTGAAGCCATGAATTTGGAAGAGGGTAGAAAATTTGCCACACAAAGGAAAAATGACACTTTTGAGGAAGATGAAAATATTCTATGCCTAAATTCAAGTTGCTCTTATACTCTTGTTGAAAATCCTAACCCACAAGTTTATGTCAGTAGGAAGGTGAGGTTTTGGGGAGGTGCCCAGGTGGTGAGGGCAGACTCCTTATGAATGCAAATAGTGTTCTTAATAAAAGAGGCCCCAGAAAGCTTATTCACTCTTGCCGCCATGTGAGGTTGTAGCAACACGGTGCTCTCTGTGAACTGCGAAGCCAGCCCTCATCAGACACTGAATCTGCTGGCATCTTGAACTTGGACTTCTGGCTTGGTCTGTTTTGTGTTGTTGTTAAGAAACAAAAGGGCGACTAGTCAGTGATAACTTAATTGTACATTTTAAAATAACTAAAAGAGTATAGTTAGGTTGTTTGTAACACAAAGGTTAAATGCTTGAGGGGATGGATACGTCGTTCTCCATGATATGGTTATTTTACATTGCATGCCTGTATCAAAACATCTCATGTAACCCATAAGTATATACACCTACTATGTACCCATAAAAATTAAAAATGAAAAAAACAGAAAAAAAAATACCTGAGGCTAGGCAATTTATAAAGGAAAGAGTTATATTTGACTCATCGTGCTGCAGGCTATACAAGAAGCACGGCGCCAGCATATTCTCATCTTCTAGTGAGGGCTTTTGTCTTACATCAAAACATGGTGCAAAAGAGCAAAGGTGAAGCGGGCATACGCCAACAGAGACCAAACCCAAAGCATGTCCTGGGTTGATAAAAACTCTAAAACTAATTCATTCCCGTATGAACCAATCCAGTCTTGTGAGAGTGATAACTCATTACCCGGAGAAGGGCACCTAAGTGATTCATTAGCAGTCTGCCTCCACAACCTAAACACCTCCCACTAGGCCCTACCACCCAACACTGTCACATTGAGGATCAAATTTTAACATGAGATTTAGTGGGAATCAACAAAGCATGTCCAAATTATAGCAACATGCTAGCCTCCAGAACTGTAAGAAATAAATTTCTGTTGTTTATAAGCTACCCAGTTTATGATATTTGGTTATAGGAACTCAAACAGATTAAGGCAATATTTTTGTGCGGATTTTATTTAAATTATCCCAGAATATTATACGCTACTTTACTGAATCAACATCACACTATTAACTTTTTGAAATGATAATGTACCTAGCAAGAGTTCAGCAAATATTTAGTGACCTAATCTACAAAACGACATTGTTTTGGCATCTTCAACAAATAAGTCATTTTAATTTCTGCTATTATAACTTATTTTTTACTATACATGTTTGCCACTCCTACTTTACAATCATCAGTTGACCAGGCCTATGTTACTATTCTATTTTACATTCAATAATGTAAGCTTGGACAATTGATGTCTTAGTGGATAAGTAAATGGTAAAATGAGAGTGTAAAATATGATTAATAACAAAATAAGTTATAATAGCAGAAATTAAAATGACTTATTTGCTGATGACAAAGAGATAGCCAATCTCTTAGCCAGTTGCCACAATAACAATACTAGCAATTATCATCGATGAAGTGCACACTATAAACTAGATACTTTGCTGGGCACTTCGCATGTATCATAATAGTAGTAAAATAATGACACGTAGTATTATTAATATTAACACAAATACTAGCAAAAATCACATAATAATATAATATGTAATGGCAATGATAGTTCTAAATACTTTACATATAGTAACACATTTAATTTTTACCATAAGCCTGTATATCAAGCGCTATTATTACTGCCCGATTTGTAGATTAGGACACTAAAATACAGAGGAGCTAACCACCTTGCTCAAAATCACATAAAAAATAAATGATAGAGCCAGATCCATATCTACTTTCTGCCTTCAGACTGTTCTTAACCATTACACTACAAGCCAGAGTTATTGAGAAGTATTTACAGTATAGCATAGTATTTACACTTCATGTGCAGTTGAGGAATCTATCCTCTGAGAGGTAAAGTAATTTGTACACAAGTCAAAAGTGGTGAGTTAGGACCTGAATCTATGTTTCTCTGACTCAATAACTGTTCTTTATGCTGTGTTACATTATGAGACATATACAATATTGAATCAAATGTTAACCTTGTTGTATTTCAAAATATTAATAAATATTTGCTGAACTCTTGCTATGTACTCAGAGCTCTGCTAGATGTTGTGAAAAAGACATATGAATGAAAAAGTAATAAATAAAATAAACTTATTTCAGGAAATCTCCTGAGCAGCAAGCCAGGAAGCAGTAACAGGTTTGAGACAGTAAATAGTATGGGATAATATATTATGAAGTACTAAATAGTGTGATGCCAACTGTACACACAGGAGAAGAACAGAGGAGAAAGAAATCCACGAGAGACTCAGCAGTCAAGAAAGGCATTATAGGGGGAATCAGGATCTAGGTGGACCCAGAAGAATGGCGTAGATGTGGACAGGTGGATAGGCAAACCAAATCCACCCCAAATGAGGAGGAAAATGGCAAACAATTCAGAATGAGAAAGACAGTTGTCAGAAACAAGGAGGATTCTTATTTATTCAGAGTAGAATTTTTAAATTATTAAAAAAAGAGTAAGAAATCTTGAGTATGTTGCTCAGAGGCAAATAAATGGCAACAAACAAACAATTGAAAGCCAGAAAAGGAATTCAATGTATTTGTTGCAAAAACTAGAAAATTCCTAAGATCTTTGTACAGAGAATTTGCATATAGTAATAATCAATAAGTTAAAGTTATTAAATATAACTTTATTTTTTAAATATTATATATTGTCTTAATATATAATATTTATATTATTTATTATTTAAATATTATATATTGATTTTGTACAAACTCATGGAGTAACTTCTCTAGTCTCTGTTAGCTACTAATTATATAAATTTGAAACAGAATGAGGAAAGACCCAATTAGGCTCTTTTTCTACCAAATCAAAATATAAGAGATAGCTGCTATGTTAAAAATGTCTTTAGCTGGACCAGTGTTAGATTCAGAGTTTCTCAGTTTTTACAGATGTGCATATGTATTTTATTGTCTTCTAATCAATTACTGCGATATGCTCAAACTTAAGAGACTTCATCTAAAAAGACCACAATTTGTTGTTTGTTAAATGTTATGTATAACTTTCTCCATTAACCAAACTTTTTCCAGTATCTCTTTTTATAGAAAAATAACTCGTCAGACATGGAATGCTGAAAATTTGATTTTCCAGTGATATTACATATACACTAAGGAATAACAAACAGGTCAAGTTCATTTTTTTTCCTAATGCCATTGCTTTGGTTCCACGGAGTATGTCACTGAAATGATCATTAATTTCTTACCTGGGAACAGAAAATACAGGAAGTTATCAAACTTGAGTCATTTTCATGAAAGTTAGAATCAGATATAAGAAAAGCAGTATGGCTTTAAATACAGTTGGCTTATTTTGGCATATTTATTTCATTCATTAGAGAAGTCTGCTAAAATAGACACAGTCATAGGATTTTTTTTCAGATTGTACAGCTGTCCTATTTCAAAGCCTTAATTTTTAAAGAAGTGCAGCTGTTTCATAAATGCCTATGTCTAGTCACAAGAGGATGTTGTGATCATATGGACAGATGAGGTAAACCCCTTTACTATCGAGGAAACAAGTAGTTGCACATGGCCTGTAGTTGGTGATGTCTTGTTTGTGCAGGGCGTCACGAGAACATGTAGTTGTCTAGGAGGAGGGAAAAGGACGGGCTATTCTGTGTGAACGATATGTGAAACACCATACCAATGATGCCTGCTCAGTTCTAACTCTTGAAAACAGTAGCACTTCAAGCTACACATGGAAATGCAGGAAGAGTTTCAAAAATGAGAGGGGTGTTTGCACATGACAAAGTTTCAAAAATGAGAGGGGTGTTTGCACATGGAGGTTATATAGCCAGTGGAGTTAACCAGGTTCATTGCTAAAGGGGACCAAGGTCACGTCAAGAGGGAAACAAAAGAGGGTTAATTTCAAAGAATGAGCTGTGGACCACAATTAAGTCATATGTCTTGAAAAATCGGCGCAAAGGAGAAATGAAGTGCGAGAATAACATTGAGAAAGTGATTTATAACTATGATAGTAAATGAGGAATATACAGTATACTTTTATTGTTTAAATTTTTAATTATTATGGATACATAACAGTTGTACATATTTGTGAGGTATATATAATATTTTGATATAAACATACAATATGTAATGATCCAATCAGTGTAATTGGGGTATCTATCACCTCAAGCCTTATTATTTCTTTGTGTTAGGAATATTACAACTCCGCTCTTTTAGCTATTTTAAAATATACAATAAATTATTGTTAACTACAGTGATCCTTTTGTGCCACTGGACACTAGAAGGATAACTTTAACAACATCCAGATGCATATAACTTCTTTCAGTAACCATATTCTCCTGAACAAACTCTGCAATGCTTTATACAAAAGTCTAGACTTATTGCACAGTTTGTTCAGGAGGATGTGGTTAATGAAATAAGTTATTTGCATCCGGATGATATTAAAGTGATCGTATGATTCTAACAGAAGAGTTATAGAAATCAATTTCATTGACAGGGCATACAGCTGTCACTATATAGTAAGAGATGGACAAACACATTTCTTTATCTTAAAGGCAAGTGTATTCAATGGAAAAGCAACTTTTCCAGAGACGTAAGAGGCAGTTTGCCCCAGCCCTATTTAGCAGCATCAGTTGGTTATCAGCAAAGATAATCTCAGAATGGCACGCGTGATCGTCCTGTGTTGGTCCTGCAAAGGAAGTGTTACTGAATACCAAGAAATTGCTACAATTCAAAGGGACTATTAAATGAAAGTGGTGGTCGATTGAGCTGGCTGTTTGGCTAGGGAAATTATAAAAATGAAGAGCACGAGTTTATGTGTAGTTTAATAAAATAAGGTTAACCAAAAAAAAAAAAAATAAGTTTAACCTTGGTAGGTGTAGAAACTTGCTCTCACTTCAGCAGAGTATACCACTGAGAAGAGCAATAACTAGGCACAGGGAAATAACACAAGCATATAGTTATGACAGACTCATGTTAACTCTGCCATTGGTAATGCAATGAAGTCTTGTCAAGAGCAGTAGTCATGTCTAGTCTCATTTAACTTACACAATTTAAATTGTACAAAATATTTTTTCTTTTATTCATGTAATTATACATGCTGTAAAATCACATTTTAAACATGAACATTTTATGTCATAAAATACAGTATATATTTTAGGTTCATACATACATTTTATTATTCAAGTTCTTATGCTCAAATTATTAAAATTATAATTTTAGGAGGACTTAAGGGGATTTTTGAAGGTAACACTGATAATGTAATTTTTTTTTTAATCTTTAACTTCAGAAATCAGCCCTTGCACAAGATGCAACTTCAAGGTAATGAGAAAAAGAAAACCCATTTCGCAATTCAGGAAGATACAGAGAGTGGCTCAGATGTGAGTTCAGGGACTGCCCACTTTCAGTCTTTTTGGGGGACCACATGTGCTGGAGGTTACAATGCTTAAGCCATTAGCTGACCTAAATTATCTCATCAAACTTTTATCATTCACTCATTCAAAATATATAGCTATGTGTGCACACCCTGTGCTAAGCCATTCCAGGTATTGGAAGTACAATATTATCCTGCATTCCTGAAAGGCAATGTATATTAAATAAGAAACAAATATCAAATAACAAGAAGTTTTATGATGGGAAATGAAGGATGATACGGCAGCAGGTTGGCCAGAGAAGGTTTTCTTCAGGTGATTAAATCTGAGTTAGGATCTGAATAAAATGAAGAAGTGAGGTGCATAACTATCTCCAATGAAGAGTATTCTAAGCGGAGGAAACCAGAAATGCAAAAGCTGCAAACCTGTGAATAACAGACAGCCCCTGAAGCTGTAGTACAATGAGGGAGACACAGAGAGGCAGAAACTGATTTCCCCTCACACCAAAAAAATCAGAGACCAGAACATGAACAATCATGTAGTCACAGTAACTGCTATGGATTGAAATGTGACCTCTTCCCAAACCACCCCAAAAATATGCTGAAGTGCTCCAGAATGTGATCTTATTTGTAAATAGCGGCATTGCAATAGAATTGGTTCAGAAGTGGTCACACTGGAGTAGGACAAACTCCTAACCCATCATAACTGGTGTCCTTATGAGAAGATGAACATGAGAAGACACAGAGCCACACACAGGAGAACCATGTATCAATGGTGGCAGAGCTTGGAGTTGCGCAGCTGCAAGCCAAGAAAAACAAAATATTACCAGCACACAACCAGAAGCTAGTTATAGGCAAAAAAAGTGGGGGGGAGTTCCCCTATAGATGTCTGAGGGAACGTGGACCTACTGACACCTTGATTGCAGATTTCTAGCATCTAGACCAGACCCATGAGAATACATTTCTATTATTTTAGGTCACCCAATTTCTGGTATCTTGTTAAAGCAAACTTAGGAAATTAATAGAACAACTTTTTTGTCGGTTGGTTGGTTGGTTTTAGTGGACTTTATTTTCTAGGGCAGTTTTAAGTTCACAGGAAAACCAGGTAGGAAGTATCCAGTCCCATATATGTCCTGTCCCCCTGCACCCACAGAATTCCATACTAGAAACATCCTACATCAGAGTGATATATTTGTCACAATAAATTGACATGTGGTGACACATCACTATCACTCAAGGTTCATAGTTTACAAAAGATATCACTTTTGGTGTTGTTTATTCAGGGGTTTGAACGAATGTATTATGACATGTGCCTACAATTAAGGTATCATAAAGAGTAGTTTTACTGACCTAAAAACCCTCTGGTCTCCAGTTGTTCATCATCATCATCTTTCTTTCGTTCCTAATACCTGGAAAACACCGACCTGTTTGCTGTCTCCAAAGTTTTGCCTTTTTCAGAAATCCATATAGTTAGAATTATACAGTATGTAGCTGTAATGGACTAAACTGTGTCTTGCCAAAATTCAGACATTGAAGCCCTCACCCCCAATATGACTGTATTTGGAAGCAGGTCCTTTAAGTAGGTAACTGGGCTTAAATAGAGTTATAAGTGTGGGGACCTAATTCAATATGACTGATGGGCTTATAAGAAGAGAAAGATACACCAGGGATGTGCACACACACAGAAAAGGCTGAGGACAAAGTGTGAAGGCACTATCTGCAATTCAAGGAGAGGGGGCCTCAGGCCTTGGACTTTCAGGGTCCATAGCTGTGAAATAAATTTGTTATTTAAGCCACTCAGTTGGTGGTATTTTGTTGTGGCAGCCCTAGCAGACTTCAAATGGAGCATCTCTAATCTGAATATATGAAATCCAAAATGTTTCAAAATCTGAAACTTTTTGAGAGCTGACATGGCACCACAAGTGGAAACTTCCACACATAAGCACTTAACACAAACTTTGTTTCATGTGCAAAATGATTTAAAATATTGAATAAAATGACTTTCAGCATATTGGTGTAAGGTGTATATGAAACATGAATAAGCATGTTTAGAATTGAGTCCCTTCTCCAAGATAGTTCACTATGTATATGAACATATTCCCAAATCCAAAAATGTGTGAAATCTAAAATATTTCTGGTTCCGAGCATTTAGATAAGGGATACTCAACCTGTAATGCAATGTCGCCATTTCAGATTGAATTCTTTCACTTAGAAATACGTTTAAGGTTTGTCTATGTCTTCTCTTGACTTGAGAACTCATTTCTTTTTAGAACTAAATAATATTCCATTGTCTGGATGTATCACAGTTCATTCATCTATTCACTTATTGAAGGGTATCTTGGTTGCTTCCAGCTTTCAAAAGTTTTATAAATAAAACTGCTAAAAACCATTTATGTGCAGGTTTTTTTGTGTGTGGACATAAGTTTCAACTAATTTGCATAAATGCCAAGGAGTGTGATTTCTGGACTGTATGGGGAATATGTTTAAATTTGTAAGAAACTACCAACTGTTTCTGAACATGGATGTACAATTTGTCATTCCCACCAGAAACTAAGATTTCCTGTTTCTCTATATCCTTACCAATGTTTTCTCTTGGCAGCATTTTGAATTTTGCCATTCTTATATAGGTACAGTAAAATCCACTGTGGTTTTGATTTTCAATTCTCAACCGACATATAATGTTGAACATCTTTTATATGCTTATTTGCCATCTGTACATCATCTTTGGTAAGGTGTTACCTTTGTCTTTTATGTTGTCTGTGATGAGAATATACTGAAGGGATTTTGGAAACGAAAACATGTCTTATGTCAACCTTAAAGTGTCATTTGAAATAATGTATGACAAAGTCACTTGAGTGGGAAGAAGGAAGAGAGTGTCAAAAGAATCAGTACAGAAATTATTTCTCCAACTTGGAAGCTGCTATTATAATCCAGATGGCTTGTTCTGGGATGATAAGACTGGAAATGAGTAAAAGTGGTAAGGTTTGTTTATAAATATAAATATGTATTTTACACAGAAAGCTGATCACTTCAACCATTTTGTTTGTATGTATTCATACAAACCATACACACATGCACACACAGACATAAAACAGAATTTGTGATTAGATGAGATGTGTCATGTGAGAGAAAGAAAGCACTCAAAGATAAATGATGGCTAAAATTTTGGTCTAAACAACTGGAAGATTATTGGTGCTATTTACTGTGTTGCAAAAAAATGTGTTATGAGCAGGTTTACTATGCAGCCATAAAAAATGATGAGTTCGTGTCTTTTGTAGGGACATGGATGAAACTGGAAAACATCATTCTCAGTAAACTATCAAAAGGACAAAAAACCAAACACCGCATGTTCTCACTCATAGGTGGGAATTGAACAATGAGAACTCATGGACACAGGAAGGGGAACATCACATTCCGGGTACTGTTGTGGGGTGGGGGGTTGGGGGGGCGGGGACAGCATTAGGAGATATACCTAATGCTAAATGACGAGCTAATGGGTGCAGGAAATCAACATGGCACATGGATACATATGTAACAAACCTGCACATTGTGCACATTTACCCTAAAACCTAAAGTATAATAAATTTAAAAAAAAGAAAAAAAAAGAGTAAAAGTGAACATGATTTATTTGAGATTTGACCCACTTTTTAATTTTTCACCTCCAGTCAGTGTTGCTTGGGAAATACGGGTTAAAGATGTACTTGCTTATCGTAGCTGAGAACTAAAGAGTAACATGTAAACAATTTCTCATATTGGTTTATAATTTTGTATTCATGATATGGTCATGACAAAGCATCATCTCCCACAAGAGTATGAATATTGTTGGTGGAATGAATACTTATTCACAATAAATCTCCTTCACAACGTTTCTCAACAACGGTACTTTTGACATTTGAGACCAGATAATTATTGTAGTGGGGTGCTGTCCTATACACTGTAGGATGTTTAACTGCATCTCTAACCTCTGCATTCTACATACCAGAACACCTCATGCCAGTTATAGCAATTAAAATTATCTAGATATTTCCAGATAACTCAGGGCTGAGGACAAACACTTGAGCACAGGAGTTTGAGAGCTGCAGCTCTATGGTAAAATGGAATGATTTAAAAGTTATTCTAAAACTATAATTTTCAATTTGTTTTATAAGAAATTCCAAAGTGCCAAGGAACAACTGTGGAAAGGAAAGAAACACAGTCTGAGTGGATAGAACTTAAAGAACAATTAAGTATTAATGAATAACATATTGGTCTTCCTGGTAATTTTTTGTTGTTGTTGTTTTGTTTTTGTTTTTGTTGTTGTTGTTTTTGTGAGACAGGGTCTTCCTCTGTCACTTAGGTTCTAGTGCAGTGGTGTGACCTTGGCTCACTGCAGCCTGGAACTCCTGGGCTCAGGTAATCCTCCCACCTCAGCCTCCCTGGTAGCTGGGCCTATAGGCGCAGCCACCACACCCGGCTGTATTTTGCATCTGTTGTTAGAGACGAAGTCTCTATTTTGGCTAGGCTGATCTCCAAGTCCTGGGCTCAAATGATCCTCCCGCTGGGTCTCCCAAAGTGTTGGGATTACAGGAGTCAGTCACTGCGCCCCATCCCAGGTAAGATTTTATTTGAAAAAAGTGTTTCACATTCAGGCATTAAAAAATATAGAAAGTCATGTAAAATCAAAAATCAGACCAACAATTTACTGCATATCCGCAATAAACCAGAGTCGAAGGTGAAATACACAAACACAAACTAAACTAGAAGTATTTGATATTTTCCTAATATTACAAAAACAAAAATTAAGTATTTTTAGTTCCCCATAAGATTTAAGATACCATGTGAATTTGTGTGAGAAAAGCCATAATGAAAGAAGAAATGTACATTTTTCTGTTTTAAAGTTTCATGTTAAAAGATAATGGTAGTTAAATAAATTGTGTCATGATAGCAGAAATTACATTTGACTAAAATCTCTCATAAATTGAAAATAGAAACTTAGATAAGAATGTTTTAAATATAATTATTATTAATGTTTTAATATAATTATGAAAAATATGTTTTTAACATTATTATTACAGTAGTCAGAAATTTTAATAATGTTGAAAGAGGTCTTTAAAAAAAAAAGAAAATAATGAAAATAATCAAAGTTAAAATGAAGGCTCAGGATTTCAGTAAGCTCAGAAAAAACCCAAAGGATAAGAAACTTTAAAAATAGTCCATATGGCATTTTTGAACTTAATAAAATGATATATTTTCAAAGTTATTTTGGGGGAATGGATCTTATTTTATTATATAAAAATAATTTTGATATTTATTTACAGCTAAAAGGAAAAGGCGATGATAATAAAAATAAGGTATATTATTTATACATCTTTTTTATGTAAAACATATGTTAAATTATTTGAGGTTATGAGATTTAATTTATGGATTCGTGACAAAGGAAAGGGAACCAGAAATCATCTACATAGGCTTCATGGTGAAGGCAGCATTGCTTTTTCCCCTTTAGAACACAAACTTAGCTCTTGTTGAACTACTAGGCAGTATTTTAGACAATCTATTAGTTATTCTAGATTTTTCCAGGTTCATGATTCAGATTACCCATCTATGATTCTCTCTATATCCATATTCTTCATAGTACATTATTAAACACAACTCAATATTGGCCATATTACAGCTTCTGCTTTTCCATATTTCTACAGCTTCAAGCGTCATGCTTATTTTATTCCATTTCTCACATCTTCAGCCAAACTTGTCATGTATTCAAATCCTTCAGAAAAAATACACGATGGATTACATCAAGTGACTCTCTGAGGAACAGCAGAATTGTGCAGCCAGAATACAAATTTTTCAACGTTTAGATTGGGTATCCAGCTAGACTAATTCAGGTATTTTTGGTGTACAACTTTGTAAGGGCAAAGTATAGTGTTTATATAGAATTCTTCAGAACTGTATGGTAAGATTTAGACTCCTGAGCAGAGGGGAGAGAAAGTGAAAGCCAACAAAATTCTATTATCAATAAAAAGAAAGTGATCTCTCATAATCAGTTTTATAAGGAAATTCTGTCAAAATTTAAATAAGTGAAAGCTTCTTGAAAAGGTTTAAGCATGTTAATCGTCTAACTAGAACATTAGGTAATCACATTGTTGTATATTGAATATTTTAACAGCGTTATTGCTATATAAATCATATGCCATCAAATTCTTCCTTATAAAGTGAACAGTTGTGGCCAGGTGCAGTGGCTCATGCCTGTAATCCCAGCACTTTGGGAGGCCGAGGTGGGAGGATCACTTGAAGGTGGGAGGATCACTTCAAGACCAGCTTGGACAACAAAGTGAAACCCTGACTCTACAAAAAAATAAAGTGTACAATTTAGTGTTTTTGTTATTTTAAAAAATATACTCACAAAGTTGTGCAATCTTCACCATTATTTAATTTTAAAAGATTTTCTTCAACCGAAAGAGAAATTTCATACATAGTAGCAATCACTCCCCATTTTCCACTTTCCCGCATTCCTTGGCAACTACCGATCTACATTTTGTTTCCATGACTGTGCCTATTTTGGAAATATAAATGACATAAAAAGTGTGGACTTTTGTGACTAGATTCTTTCAGTCATTATAATATTTAAGTTATATTCATGTTGTAACATATTTCAGCACTTCATTATATGTATTGCAAATTATGTTCCATTAAATGGATATACCATTTTCATTTATCAATTCCTCAGTTGATACACATTTGGGTTCTTTCCACCTTTTTATTATTAATAAATGCTACTAATATTTGTGTTCAAATTTTTAAGCCAGAGGGGGGTTTTCATTACTTTGCAATATATGCCTAGGCATGGAATTCCTTGGTCATATGGTAACTCCACGCTTCTCATATTGAGGAAAGGTCAAAATGTTTTACAAAGCAGCTGTATCATTTTACAATCCTATTAGAAGTAAATTTGTAAGTGTCCCATTTTCTCCATATCCTTGAAAACATTTATTATTGTTTGTCTTTTTTATTCTTCCTATTGAGTGTGAAATCGCAGATTTTGAGCATCATTTCATGTCTTCTTTGTCTTTGTTTCTCTTCTTTGATGGATGTCCCTTTGGCTCTTTTTGCTTAATTTTGGATTGGGTTAATTTTTATTTTCTTTGTTGAGTTATGTGTATGTATGTGTACATTTCTAATATATAGTGAATGCAAGTCCCTCATGAGATAGATGGTTGGCAAACATTTTATCTCATCGTGTGAGTTGTCTTTTTCATTTGTTGTTGGTGTCCTCTGAAGCACGTTTTTTAAAATGCTGATGAAATTCTATTTCTCTATAATTTTCTTTTATTGTTTGAGCTTTTTATTGCCCAGTGAAAGGTCACTAACATATATTTCATGCTTTCTTCCAAGAATTTTATAGTTTTATTGATTACATTTAAGTTTGTAATCCAATTTGAATTAAAATATTTACATAATGATAAGCATAGGTCCACATTTATTTTTTGTATGTGAAATTTAATCATTTATTGAAAATAGAGAATAGATTTTGGACACTCTTTAAAATGTTTAATATTAATGACAACTGTATGACATGGAAGAGGCAAATGTAACTTTTTTTTCAGAAATCATCAAGTAAATTTGTGTTAATATGCTTTCAAACATAGTAAAGATACAGGTAAATTAGAAAAGAAAATGGCAGAATTTTAAGGAAAGTGATAAAACGACTAAGATATGTTGTCTTTGTAAGTATTTGTATTACTAATGTTAACTTTATTATCATAAAGTTATATATATAAGGGGAACATGAATTACAGTGGTAGTCTTGTGTAGTCCTAAAACAATAACTTATAATCAATATTCCATTTTGGTTTTAAGTATAAACAATGATTATATTTTAGAATGTATAAGGGCAGAGAAAACTTTGTTATTTACATATTCACTCATTGATGTATGTTTCACCTAGCATATGCCAGGCACTATGAAGTCTCTGGGGATATAACAATGAACAAAATAAACAGAAATCTCTGTGCAGGAGGCAGAAAATTAGTTAAATAAATAACAGATGAAGCATTCCGTGTAGAAATCTGGGGAACAGAGACAGGAAATGCAAAGGTACTGAGGTGATAGCATTGCTGGCTTGTCTGGAGAACAACACACAGGCCTGTATGGCTGAAATAAAATGAATGAGGAAGAAAGTGAGGAGGTGAGGTCAGAGAGGTAATGGGGAGATCAACTATATTGAACCTTGTTGGTTAAGTAATTACTCCAAATGAGAAGTGAAGTCTTTGAAGGTTTTATAGAAGACTCATCACATGATATTACTTATGTTTTAAAGAGTTATTCTATATACTGTGCTGAAATATTTTTTAAAGTGGGAAATCAAGTTTCATATAAAAATGGAAATACACCATTGCATGCTTTGAATTATAGATGAAAAGGCACCAATATAAAGCCTCATGTAATATTTTATATAATAAAATCATTAAGAAAAATAAAGCCCCAAAACTAGATGATTATAAATATTAATTTCTTAGATTAAGTTGGAAAAAACAAGTGCATTACATTATTTTATAAATTATTATTTTAAATAACCTAGGTATAACTAGACTTACTAAGTCATGATATCTGGGGTAAGGCCTAGATTTAAGCACAAGTCTTTAAACAATGTTCCACCAGTGTTTCTGATACACAATATATATTGAGAACTATTACAGCAATTTATACCAAGAATTAGCTAGAGTTATTCACTGATAAAATATCCCATGTAATAGTAATTCCATGCCAGCACCATTTTAGAAAATCACACATAAAATTTTGATATAAATCTTTTGCAAAATTCTTTGCTGAATTCAGAATATTATTATGTCTATACACCACCACTTTACTGGCTTAATAGCCACAATGATAATGGAAAGACAACTACTTTGGTATGATTTGCACCACATGAATTCATGTTGGTGCCTACTGATCAACACTATATTTGTTAAATGCTCACAAACCATCTGCTACATAATCTGTTTTAGAATTTTGCCAAAGACCTGTGTCAAGCATTTTGGCTAACTGACATGTAGTTTTACAATCCCCTTATTTCCCATTTTAGAAAACTGCAAAAATATTTATCTTCATTATTTTGGCATTTCCACTATTCTCTGTGGTTTCTCTCATTAACTATTGTCCTGAAAGTATACGTGCAGGAGTCTTCTGTATTTCTGGATGTGTAGGCAATGAACTTTCTTGCAAATATTAGATTATTTTTATATTGGCTTTTTTCCGACATGCCCATCAGTACTTGAGCATAATTATTTCTTCAAAATGTATTTTTCCAATGTTTGCCATTTGATTACAATTCTTTCTGGAGATGACAAAAGCAAATTAGAGAGAAAGAGGGATATGCTTTTGGTCATTAGCTGATACTTAATTATACCTTTATTAAATAGGATCTATTTGCTTGCTCTAAGGTATTTATTTAAAACTTTTTACCATATTTTTAAAATCAATTCCAGCCATTTACTTTCATTACTTATTTATAATGCCAATTAATATTTTACTCTTTCTAATTTTGCATACAATATTTAAATTAAAATCTCAAATAATGCTAAATTCTGATGGTGATTTTTCAGATGACAACCCCAACAGGATCATAGCCATCAACAAAAATAACAACAATCCTTAGTTAATGGTTCTTAGATGTCAGATGTATATTTAGCATAACATTTTAGGGGTACATAAGTCACTACGCTGTGGCTATCAAATTTAGCCTGGGTCTTTCCCTTTATGAAATTTTTGTTCTTTGTTGTTTTGATCTTATTTTGTTGTTTTGTTTTTCATCAATGTAGTTCGTTAGAGTTATTTTAGATTCAGAGAAAAACTGAGCAGAAAATACAGAGTTTCCATACACTCCCTCCCCAGTTTCCCTTGTTAACATCTTGCATTACATTTGTTAAAACTGATAAACTGATACTGAATCATTATTATTACCTTAAGTTTCTAGTTTTATTATAGTTTACTCATTGTGTTGTACATTTTATGGGTTTTGAAAAATGTATAATGACATATATCCATCATTATAGTATCATACAGAATGGCTTCGCTGCCCTAAAATCATTTCCTGAACTCCACCTATTCATTCCTCCCTCTCTTGCTTCAAACCCATGGGCAACTACTTATCTTTTTACTGCTCCCATTGTTTTCCCCTTTTCAGAATATTACATGGTTGGAACTGTACAGTATGTAGCATTTTAAGATTGGCTTCTTTCAGTTACCAACATGCATTTAAACTTCCTCCATGTCTTCCTGTGGCTAGATAGTTCATTTCTTTTTAGTGCTTAATAATATTCCAAAGAATGGATGTTGCTTCCAAGTTTTGGCAATTACAGATAAAGCTGCTATGAATATTAATATGGAAGTTTTCATGTGGATGTAAGTTTTCTACTCATTTTGCTAGTTTCCAAGAAGCAAAATTGCTGAATTTTTTACTGAGTATGTTTAGCTTTGTAAGAAACTGCCAAATTTCCTTTCAAAGTGTCTACAATTTATTGTTTCTACCACCAGTGAAGGAAAAAGTTCTCGTTGCTCACCATTCTTGCCAGTATTTGGTGTTGTCAGTATTTTGAATTTTTGGTATTCCAATAGGTGTATATGGTATCTCATTATTGTTTTGATTTGCAATTCTCTAATAACATATTATCTTAGGCATGTTTTCATATACTTATTTGCTATCTTTTTATCTTCTTTGGTGAGGTACCTGCTTATATCTTTTACCAATATTCCAATTGGTTTATTATTTTGTTATTAAATTTTACAAGCTCTTAACCTTGGTTATTCAGTGTGTGTTTTTTTTCTGCCTTTTCCTATAACCTTTAGAATCAGTTTGCTGATATGCAAAAGAAAAATAGCTTGCTGGGATTTTTATTGGGATTGCATTAGATCTATAGATCAAGTTGTTAAGAACTGACATTTTAACAATATTAACTCTCCTTTCCTTGCACATGGACCATTTCTTCATTTATTTAGATCTTTGATTTCTCTCATCAGATTTTTTTCATTTTTCTTATGTAGATATTATGCATATTTTATTGGATCATACCTAAATATTTCATTTGTTTGTGCTAACATAAATGGTATTGTGTTTTTAATTTAGAACTATATTTGTTCATTATTAGGGTGTAGGAAACAATTGGCTTTTGTATATTAATCTTATATCCTGCAACCTTTCTATAATCACTCGTTAGTCCCAGAAGTATTGTTCGCGAATTTTTAAAGGAGATTTTCTGCAGAGATGATCATTTCATTTTTGTCTTTGTGAACTTTTTTTCGGGTTGTTGCGATTTTCTGGTATGTTTGTTAATACCAGGTCATAATATTATTTATGTCTCCAGTCAATAATCTGTCAAAACATATATTTTGTTTTTGCATGCAAATATATATGCATATGTACATATATTTTTAAAACTCACATGATGGTTTTGATCCTATTTATAGCAGGCAAAAATAATAAATGATGTGCCCTTCTTTTTGGTTTTTCTATTGCATTTTTCTCTGGCACTATCTTAATAGATAGTTCTTAAGACATAAAAGATGAGTCATTTCCTACAATAGCTTGGGAAGTTTGTACTGATTCTATCAGTTCAGAGTCCTCAAGCAAGAATAAATCTCAAAATGCTAAGTTGTGTGTTTCCTGTTGTGAATTTATAACCTGCTCAATAATGTTTTACCCCTGTGTTTTACGTAAGAGAAATCTGGTAGATTTTCTCACTGATAGAGCTGCCTCTCATTAATAGCTTTAATTCAGAATTTCTCAGCAGATACGCTATATTGTATCACAAATAGTTTTATAAATACATTGACATTTGGGTCACTTGAACTCTTCTATCTGAAGATGGGAATTTGATAAACAGACTTAAAAATGGCCACCTTTGTTCACATGACCTTGTTTCTTTACCTCATTGTGCCATACATATATTATGTTCTATGTGAGTCACAACATGAAGAAGGATGAGACTACTGACCCAGGTGCCCGCATCCCTGAAAATATTCTTGAAGAAAATTACAATCATTCCTGTATTGGCTACATTTCTCATAGTCATAATTTCATACTTTTCTCTTATTTCATGCCACAGACTCCCAGACAATGAGGACTACATACATACATCTTCTCTATTATGGCTCCTAGTATTCTCTTTCATGTTTGCCTTGAATATCCTTAACTTTTATAGCATGACTGTTAGAAATCTACTTCTCTCTTTTGCTGATACACAACTGCCTCTTTCACCAGTTTCAAATATGTCTCCAAAATGATCTCATTTTAAAGATGAGTATGTTTAATATAGTTGTTTCTTTATTTAAAATAAAATACTTCATTAGCATCTCTGATGTCCTGGCACTGCTAGGTAAGTTAAGACGTTGCTTAAAGAAGGAGTGGGATACAGTATGGTTTATGAAGCTGGGTCTTCATTTATTTTTAAAGTTTCACAAGTACTGTAGGAGAACTGATTGTCTGGAGATACTCATTTTAATAAACACACACTCTGTATCACATGACCACCCTGTGACCAAGTGCTAAGAAATGTTTATGTTTATAGTTAAAAAGATACCAGTTGATAAAATGACATTGTCAGCATTTTAATACATTAATAAACATGAGGTCCTAAAGTCATAATGCCCTAATATCAAAACAGCAACAAGCATTTCTTCTGTACTACTTGTGTTGGCTTATTTGATCAGTTATTACAATTATAAAATACAAGTTTTAAAACAATAATCAAAAATCGAAATATATTTTTACAGAGTTAAACTTTATATTTTCAAGCTACTTATTAAATTTAATTTTTATTGATATTAAAAAACATTTTCGCATTCATGGTATGTACTTTCTTGTGCTGATGAAAGAAATATTGAGAAAATAACTAAGGTGAACCAAAGAAGTAAATTATGTCCCATATTTTAAGATGCTGTCATGACGTTTCTGCTATATTCTCCACTAAAATAGCACCCTCCAAAGATGAAGAGACAAACACAAACACTATCGTAAACTAAACGAGGATGTAACCCAAAATTATATGCACGAAGAAAGACAGCCAAAGGTAATGAAGATCAGTAATAGTCTGTTACCAGGAAGAGAAGATGTACCAACAAAACAAAACAAAACAATTCATGTAGCTGCAGATGATTTAGATAAAGCCAGAAGAGCAGAGGTTTCCAAATAGTTGTTCAACATTAAAAAAGTAAATGAATAAATATATAAAATAAACCACCCCTTACAGGAACAACGGGAACAATGCTCTATCAGCTGCATAAGAGACCATAGTAAAGTAGGAAGGGCTAAAATAAGGGACACTGGGAGTTTCATTAAAGTAAGACGGGCAAGGCATTAAACCTGGGTGCAAAATTTAAGGGGGTACAAAACATCAGTAGTCAAGAAAAATGATATTTTAATTCAGTGCTTTAAAAATATCAAAATTAATGCAAAAACCCATGATGAACAGAATATCAAATTTTAAGAAAGGTGCAGCAGTAGGCATGACATTTTGCAGGAAACTCAGTAGGAGTGAAGTGAATTGATTGTTAGAAGTCTTGCAGCTAATGTTCTGTATTTACTGAGTAAAATTAAAATGGGAATAACCACACACTTCCAAAACCCTTTTTCTTTAGAAGCTATGCCATGAATCAAAGAGGATCCCTACTTGCCAGGGTCACTAACCTGGTTTCTCTCAGATGCCATCCAGCTGCAAGTAGCTGGTCTTAGACAAATTAGTTTCATTAAAAGATTGTTTATATTATTAATAACAATAGTAACCAGGAAAAGACTTGCATAAATATATTATTAGTAAGAAATAAGGAACCCAATACAGAAAAACAAGTAAACATTTTCACAAAACACATATATTGGGACCAAATGCATTGCCATAAATTTAAATGAATAAAAGTTACAAAGATGCTCGCAGCAGAGATACAAGAGCTCAGGTAAAATACATCAAAATAACAGAAGGGGCAAAGATGAAATGTGACAAATCTTAGAAAATGCAAGAAAAATTAAAAACACCACAAAAATAAAACGAAGCAGCACAAATAAGATCTAATACTGCTGAAAATGCACTAAAGTTATAACATTTATTAAAACAAAATGAACATTACTGAAGAGTATAAAAATGGAGGAAAAAATAGAGGTAAAGAAAGTAGAAACTGATGCTATAGAACATGTGTAATTTCCCATGGAACAAAATAGGACAAATTTAACATGCCCAATAAAATATAAAATATAAAAATAAAACAGAGATTTTAACTTGTCAGGCAGTATGAGAAAGGAAGAAATACCACCAGTCCAATAGAAAACAAAAATAGAAATCAAGAAAGAGTAAAGAATGGTATGAGAAACAGAAAACAAAATAAAATGACAGAAATGAATTTAAATACATTAATAATTCAATTAATGTAAGTAGATTAACTTTACTAGTAGAAAGATGGGTATTTTTCTATTGAACTTAAGTACATGCAAGTTCCACAAAAAGTTAATGGCCTCATCCCCACAGGAAAATTATAAAATTAGTGGGAAAACCTATCAAGAAAAGCTAAGTAAACAAAGAAAAATATGCATAGCTCTTCTAATATTATATATAATAATTGCAAAGAAAATATATTATTATGAAATAAAAAGGAATTATAACAAAAAGAAAAATATCACCAGAAAGATGAAATCTTTCAAAACCACTATAATATCAAAGAACAATTTTCATGCCATAACATATTTTCTACACAGAATGCAAAGATCTAACAAAAAAAAAACTGTAATTGGAAACTAAGAATAAAAAGGAGAAAAAATCAAATAAATTAACCAAAGCAAAGTCTAATTTTTGAGACTAATAAAAATGAGCAACTGGAAAAACAGAGTAAAACATAAGAAAAGAGACAGAAAACCACACATAAAAAAGAAACAAAATATTTGGACTGAAAAAAGGGATCCAAATACAAGCATAATAGAGATTTTAAATATGAGAGTGCCGTGAACAACTTTTTGCCAACACTTTCCAAAATTCAGATAACATAAATAATTGAGTAGTTAAGTATAAATTTTCAAACATTTACCTAATAATAGTAGAAAACCTTAATAGACTCCTAATTATTAAATTAGTGTATTTAGTAACAAGGAGTCTACCTACAGACCATTAGTAACCTTTATAACATACACACAAATACCAGGATAAACATTTTTGCAATTTTATATGTTGCTTTTTATTTGTTCTTATCAATTTTTAATGAATATATCCAGAAGAATATAAGAGAATACATAAAGAAAGCATTTTTTAATGTATGTGGCCACCATATCCATATTTAAGCCATCTATAATAAGCTGTTGTACTGGAGAAGATTGCCAACACTTTAGTGGAGGGGTAGTAAAATTGCTTCACAGCACTGTTAGATTCATTTGTATTGCTGGGCTCTGAGTACAGTTGAATGTATGTTTTGTTTGTTTGTTTGTTTGTTTGTTTGTTTGTTTGTTTTGCTCTGTCGCCCATGCTGGAATGCAGTGGCGCGATGTCGGCTCACCGCAACCTCCGCCTCCCGGGTTCAAGCAATTTTCTGCCTCAGCCTCCCAAGTAGCTGAGATTACAGGCATGCACCACCACACCAGGCTAATTTTTGAATTTTTAGTAGAGACGGGGTTTCACCATGTTGGCCAGGCTGGTCTCGAACTCCTGACCTTGTGATCCACCCACCTCAGCCTCCCAAACTGCTAGGATTACAGGCGTGAGCCACCGTGCCCGACCAGCCTGAATGCATGTTTAAATTCTTACACACTTTGTTAATATTTAGTCTAAAGATATTTTAATTTATAAACTATAAATGAGACAAATTTTACATTTTTATTTTAATTAATGATTTAAATAATAAATGCATACATATATTGTGTTAAGTATTCTTTGGAGATAGCAAACTATAATGTATACATTTAGTGTTTGAAATAAAATTTTATCCAGCTCTTTCCTAAGTATATGAGCAAAATTTTGCACATTGACTTAAAAGTATATATATATACTTCTCAATCGTTTTCTGACCAGCGAGTATTGCATCATATATATATATATATAAAACAAAGTTCAGCTAAGTAATTTCTTTGCCCTCAACGCAGGAAGTAAAAGAAATTATATAAGTAGGAAATCATGGCATGTAGTAAGAAGGATGAAGCCACGACAGCAGCTTTACCTCTCACGTGCTTACACCATGGGCTCCATAGCTTTATACATATTTACTTGGATAGGAGACATGAATTGATGCTCCAACTGTTAGTAGAAACTGCAAATTCTGAAATGTGCCATGGTAATGTAGTTGTGTGTGTATTGCATTAAGACCGTTTATAACACTTTTATTCCTCCAAGATAATGCTGCAAAAAGTCATTAATAATTTAGAAACATCGAAAATTGTCCAAAACAAATTCAATTATTCTCAGAATGTCTGTTACGAAGTTGCTGTTTTAATTAAGGGCAGAAAGAAACGTCCATAAGAATGGCATATGATTCTTGTCCCCTTAGGTCTCCCATAGAAAACATCAAGTATTCTGGAATCTGAAACCTTCAACTTTTTATGTGCAAATTGCATTTTCAATACCGTACATTCTCAAGTTTATGTATTTATTTTTCAAAAAGAAGAAATAATAAGTAATAAGCCCTATCTTCCACCTATTTCTAAGACACATATCCTGAAGGATGGTTGTGAAAATCCTGAGTGGCTTGATTCTATAAATTTTAAAAAATGAAGAAGCTTTTGAATGCTGATTATAGATTTCTGGCTTTAAAATGTAATATGCTGATATTTGCTTTTTTTTCTCTGAAATCAAATGAAGACATAGATGTGAAAAAGTTTTGAAATAGAATTAGCATTTCTAATAAAAATCAAAGCTAACCATACTATACCCCTCAATGAGCATCTGAAGTTTACTGATAATAAACCTAGGTTGATGAAGTACACCCAAGGGGACACTGACTTCAAATATCTGGTAAAAGTGATGGATCACTAAGTCTCTAAAGTAGGTGTCACGGCTTGAGGAAAAACAGTAAATGGCCACTTGTTTCAAACAAGAATAGTATGTAGAGCTTACCCTGGAAGGCTCTCTAAGCCCTGCTTGACACAATGAAGAAAAGGAGGAAATATGAACTCTGTAAAAAGCCACCTATCAGGTGATGGGATGATAAATGATACCACAACCCTCTGCAACAAACAGACAAACAAATAAAACACACAAGGGATCGAAGAACGTCATGAAGCTATTAAGTCATTCATTTACTTACAAATATTTTCTGAACATCATTATGTGTCTGGCACTGATGCTTGACAATTCAAGCTCCGTAAAGGAAAATCATATGATATCCTTTTGCAAATTTCTACATCATATGAGACTCCATTTTATCTCAAGAAGGTTTTCTGTTAGCTTTTCTCATCTGTGATCTGTCATCCACAAAGTACTTCTGCAAACAGCTGGTCTAGGAAGAACTACTGCTTCCTTCAAAGTTAAAATATAATGAAAAGGAACATGTCTATTTATGCGATGAGGAAAAGAATTTAAAAAGGAATATGAAAAATAAACTAGTAAAGAGAGAGAACCAGTTAAATAAGAAATTTGCCAAAGAAAAGATTAAAATTGTAATCAACAGCTTCCTATAGATTCAAATAACTTATTCAAGAGTGCTTTTGTCTCAAGAACTCAGAGTTGAAATATAATAACTCAGACAAGAAGAGTTAAATGTTAAAATATTAAGAATTGTTAAGTAAAAAAATAAAAAAGGAAACAATCACAGACTTAGTCACTACATTTAAAATATCTGATGGGAAGCATAGAAAAGTGTTCAGTCGATTAGGCATAAGTGACAGCTTTGTAAAGAAGAAAGAAGAACCACTCTTTTCATAATTAGAAGGTCAAAGGAAGAGAACAGAATAAATAAAAAAGCAATATATTTAAACATTAAATTTGAGTTCAGTTCTGGTAAGGTCAGGATAACTTAAGTAACTTGTACCACACTAAGTCTTCGCAGATAACAATGCTAAATCTGAACAAATATAAAAGTAATTATTTGAAAGCATTGGAGAGCAACCAGGGCTGGCAGAAAATGGAAGCAAATAAACCCTTGAAAGAAGGTAATCGCATTGGGTGAGGTCACATGCATTATTTTTTTCTGGACACTCTTTAATCCATACAGTAAGGTGGCTCAAGCAGAAATGCTCAGCTACATGACAAGTCTGAAGATGAAGTTTGGAACTTGTGCATTTTCATCATATCCTTTTTAACCCATAAACTGCACAGACATGAGCACAATTTTACAGAATCCAGAATGAGAAAAACAAACTAACAAAAAAGTATAATGGCAGGCTAACGTGATGGGCATAGACTTCAACTTTTGCTTATTTCAAGAGGTATATAATTTAGAATTCAAATGCAGCCAAATTACAGGTGTTAATACATACCTACGAACATCTGTTGAGACCCCAGAGGGCCATGCCTTAGAACTAAAGACCACATGTGAAGACTCAGTCTTAGGGATAAGTGCAGAATCAAAACGAGCCTGTCCTAACATAACATGCATTACTTGACATATATATTTCTTTTGAATCTAGTTCATATTTTTCTATTTTTGGTATATCTAGTAACTTTGTATATGAAACACAATAGATAATACATCCTACAAATTGTGTTACTTCATTTTCCTCCAAAAGATTGCAAATTTTGTTATAAGTGTTGCACAATTTACTGTCGTCACTTGAAAATACAGACTATTACTTTTATACTTTGTTAGAACAGGTCTTCTTGCTTCTGCAATTCTTATAAGAAGTGTGCTGTCATTATAATTATTTATTTGTACTGTCGTATTACTTTTCTCTATCTTTCAATTTTTTTATTTTTAGTTCAATTTCTATGCGTCTACATTTGTTTTTCTTTGAATTGCTATTTTGTGTCTCTGTTTCTTATATGTTTAAATAAATGTCTTTCACCAAATTTTAAAAGCTTTTGATTATTATTTTTTAAAAATATTTTCTTTTTCATTCTCTACCTACTCTTCTTCTGGGACTCCAGTTACCCATATATTGACTCTTTTAATAGTATCCCATTGTTCCCTTACGTGGTGCCCATTTATTTTTATTTTTATTCTTCAGATTGGATATTTTTAATTGATCTGTTACCTGATTCTTTTTCTCTGCCATCTCCATTTCATTATTATTACCAATCACTATATTTTCCAGATATTGTGTTTTCAGTTCTAACATTTCCATTTAAAAATATATTTTATCTTTCTTTAATGACATTGGCTATTTTTTCATTAATTTTGAACATAAACTAAATTAATATACAGGTGAGCTTAAAAGGATATTATATTTATTTGACTATAATTTGATAGTTATACTCTAGCACAGTTTATTCAAATATTGGCAGTGAGTGGAGATTAGGTGCACATGTTCATAAGCTAGTCACTCATTTGGTTTATAACACTTAGCTAATAAAATAATACCATAGTAGTTTTGACAGTGATACAATTGTTACCAGTGGAGGCTCTTGACTACAAATCGTCCAGGTTCTTGGTGTGTTGAACAAAGAACTGGACAAACACACAAACAAAGCAATGAAAGAACAAAGCAATGAAAGCACAGATTTATTGAGTGAAAGTACTGTCCACAAAGTGGGAGCGGGTTCAAACAAGCAGCTCAAGAGCCAAGATTGTAATGTTCCCTAGATTTGTATTAAGCTAGAAGAATTTGATAACACCCCTAGGTACCCTTTAGAGACTTCCAACTGGTTACCCACTATGCAAATGAAGGGTTGGCCCATGGCCAATCAGAGGTTGAAGTGGGAACTTGGTCCACAGCCAATCAGAGGCTGATGTGGAGTTACACTCTATGCAAATGAACAGGTGGCTGGCAAGCAATTGGAGGGTGAAATGAAGGCACTCACTCTGTCTTCAGATCCTATTCTCCTGCCTCACACTTATAAGTGGATTTTAGTGTTAGTTATATACCTTTTAAAAAATAGTCATAAAAAGCACAGATTAAAAACAGAGGGGAACACTAGTAAGTTATAATGATAATTCTGTAAAATGGCATTGTATTAGTCTGTTCTCATGCTGCTAATAAAGACATACCTGAGACTGGGTAATTTATAAAGGAAAAAAGGTCTAATAGGCTCACAGTTCCACATGGCTGGGGAGACCTCACAACAATGGTGGAAGGCAAAGAAGGAGCAAAGTCATATTTTACATGGCGGCATATCACCAGAACAGTTTGGGGAAACAGCCCCCATGATTCAATTACCTTCCACTGAGTCCCTCCCATGACACATGGTGATTATGGGAGCTACAATTCAAGATGAGATTTGAGTGGAGACACAGCCAAACCAGATCATGCATTAAGTTGATTTCCTCCGAATTTATAAGCTACATGAATAAGATCAATATTTTTATACCCCTTAAGTTCTTCCATAGCTAAAACTAGACAAAACATAATAATGGATGAATTCAATTTGATATTTAGGAATAAAAACTGGCCACACCCAGTGGATATACTTAAAACATATTAAACAACAATACTTTCGTCATCTTTAATTAAATAATAAGGTTTTATATGTTGAATAAGAGCTAAATTTTCTTTATATAGTAAATGCAGTAGCATATTTCATTAGCATCTCCTCATGAAATGATATTTCACTGTAACCTGTTACAAGTAACTGTTCTATTTTAAATCACCTTTATTTGTCTGAAGATGTAATATAATATTATATTTAAAAGTTCAAATTGAGTTTTTCACCTACTATAACTTTCATTTATTCTTTACTTCTGCCGATAAGTAAATAAATAAATTTTTACCATGTGCTGGGCACTATTTCAGGTGTTGGGGACATAGTGTTTTTCTTCTGGGTTTTTTTGGAATAGTGTTTGAGATAAGATTTGAGTTACAGATACTTTATTTGGGCAGTGATTATAGGAAACAGGAGTGAGTAGGGAGAGTGAGAGGAGGAAAAAAATCAATATGGGGTAGATTATTAGTGTTACATCTGAGAAGCATCTAATATGATTTTGGCATTTGACAGACAGGGGTTGAGTCATATATCCACTGACTTCAGTTCCTTGTCAGTCGAAGGTTATACTCCACTGGTGTAAATTTCCTTGCACTTCCCAGAAAGAAAAAAAAAAAAAAGCACAATGACATATTGCCCACACATAAGCTGTAAACCTGAATACAGCTTTCAAGTAACAGTTCTATGGAGCTGCAGCTGAGAAGGTTCCAGGAAAGAAGACAGTGAGCAGAAAAAAATTCTACCTAACAGGGTACGTAATGACTTTTTAAAAAAGCATTTAATAATTTCTCAAGTCTAAAATAAGCAATGCTTTAAAAAACAACGATGTTTTCTATACCATAGAAAAAATGTCCTCAGTACCTTGAATTTTACTTTAATACATGTATGTATGTGTATGTCACCTGTGTCTTTTGTGAATGTAAATTTTAGAATCTCCTAGATTACTTTACAAGGGAAGAAAGCAAAACAAAAATGTAACTAGGTTCTGTCAGTTGAACCTATGACACTATTTTGTGATAATATTCCTGCAAACACATCTTAAAACCTATAATGGTTTTGCTGAGTGGAAAACTAAATTTTCTTTATGTACTAAATGCAGTGGAGTATTTTTTTAACATCTCCTCATAGAAGGATATTTCACTGTAACCCATTACATCCTATACTTGTTATAGAAATTTACTTGAAAATGTATGTTTTTAAGGGAGAAGGTAGGTGATCAGGTGAATCTAAGCAACATTAGAATACTTGAAAATGTCAAGCAGGATATTGGATTTATCATATGAAAAAAGATGGTGCTTTAGGCATTTATTTACACATTTGAAATTGTGGCCCCAGAAACCTAGAAAATTTAGGCACATATGGATTATGTCCATCAAAATAGGCTATTACGATGTCATTCTTGTATCTGTACTCACACAGTTTCTTGGCTAACCTTTAGGGTAATTCTACATACAAAAAATTATGTCATGGAAAAACTCATTCAGTTTACTGGTGATAATTTTGTTTCCTTTAGCACATATATTTATTCTTGAGATTACTACTAATAATAAACAAAAGCAAGACAAAAGTGATAGGTTTATATACACATTAAGTTTATAAGAACATGGTGTTCCTCCCCAATAGACAGATAATGTCAATTCTACACAGGCATAGAACATTGAGCAAAAACATTAGCTATTTAAGTGTGCATTGCGTTGTTTGCAGCAAATTATTTTGTCCCATGAAGTAAAATTTAATATATTACAAAATAAATAAATGATAATAATAATTATAGTAAATGTTTTGCTGAATGCTTACTATGTGCTAAGTACTCATCTATACATTTTCATGTACTATCTTAGCCACCTGAAATTTTAATATTTATTCTTCTTAACATATTTACCTATTTGAATTTAGAATAATATTAATACATGTGTCTTTACTGTTAGCAAGACTCCTAGTTATTGGATGTAAGTTCTGTCACCATTTGATATATATTTTTCTTTCACAGGTAAGACAATTATAAAATGTTCTTTGTATTACAATTACTGGAAAAGCATGCCAAATGAAAATTGTGCATTAAGGAAGGATATTAGGAAATATATTTGTGTAGTCATTCAAATTAGGATAACAACTTTTTACCTAGTTGCAATCATTGTCAACTGAACAAATATTTTTGAGCATCTTATAAATGTAGACAACAGGTTTTTTTAATACAATTTTCTTGTTTGAGGGAGCTGGGGCTGTAGGGTGTGAAGAAATGCGATTAGCTTGGAGGTATCATAGGTATTTTATCCTTTAAAATATAGTTGTACATTAAAAATCCAGGGAAAGATATCTTCATCAGATTAAATTACCTCCTTTTATTACATATTCCCTTTTGTCTCCCATATTAAACCCATTTCAGCCTGAAGCCAAACAGAAATTTCATAAATTCTGTACCAATAGACTCAAAATACATTTTATCTAATGTAATGTTTCTATATGAGAAGATAAGTTGTTAACTCTAAATCTGGAGAGAAATATTTAAAATGTGTTTTTATTAATTAATTTATTTAAAAGTCTTTTTATTTCTTGACTAATCATTATTAAAAACAATATATAAGGCAAATATAATAAAATCAATAGAAATAATATGAAACAAGGCC
The DNA here is from genome assembly GCF_009828535.3 of Hylobates moloch. Lineage (NCBI taxonomy): Eukaryota > Metazoa > Chordata > Mammalia > Primates > Hylobatidae > Hylobates > Hylobates moloch. The sequence goes on from NW_026652279.1 coordinate 77,238,790, forward strand.
AGGCATGGTGGCTCATGCCTGTAATCCCAGCACTTTGGGAGGCTGAGACACATGGAACACTTCAGGCCAGGAGTTCAAGACCAGCCTGGTCAACATGGCGAAACCCAGTCTCTACTAAAAATACAAAAATTAGCTGGGTGTGGTGGCAGGTGCCTCTAGTCCCAGCTACTTGGGAGGCTGATGCACGAGAATTCTTCGAACTCGGGAGGCAGAGGTTGCAGTGAGCTGAGATCACCACAATGCCCTCCAGCCTGGGCAACAAAGTGAGACCCCGTTTCAAGAAAAAATAAATAATAAATAAATAAATAATACTAAATAATTAAATAAATTTAGTTGTAAATTATACCTCTCATAACATGTTTAATTCCCTTGGAGCAACCTTTTTATATGTAGTAAATGATATTTGCTAAATCATACGGAACAATTTTATTTTGTTAAAATAATTCATATAAATATTTCACCTAACATCAATATATTAATAGAATGGCAAGGTAAAAACTGTACAGAAGTATTTGCATAAATAAAACTTTTCTTCTTATCTCCTTCATTTCTCATTTTAAGGGAAGCATGAAATGTAGCAGAAACAAATTGGAATACACTTATCAAAGTATAGAGTTAATGTTAGTTTCCCGGATGCACTCTGAATATTCATGGATGGACAGACAGTTGATTTCCAACCTCCCATTTGCTTTAAATGCCATTTTTATGCTGACAACACTTATATCTAGAACCGGTACTCCAAACACCAGACTCATATATTCAATTGCCACGAATCTCTGGTTGGATGCCTTGCTGGTAAAGTAAACTGACTGTCTGTTTCCCTTCTTCCTCCCGCCTACAATGTGTTTCTATTCCAGCCAACATTATTTCTCATCCACTTTCTTCATCACCCTCCACAATCAATCCACTGGAGTTTTTTTCTAATGTTCAAAATGTTTTGAATCTACCCAATTATTGATTTTTCTTGAGCTTTTCTTGTGTTCAATTTTGTTGTCTAATCATCTCCAGAAATTGCTCAGAGTGACATTTTAAATATTGAATGTTATATTATCACACCGCTTAAAATCTTCTAATAGGCATCAATGGTAATTGGAATTTATCATGGTTTACAGATAAATAGGATGTGGCCCTGCATGCTTAATATTCTACCAGTCATCCTCTTGCTTAGTAAATTGTGTACAAGCTCTTTCCAAAGTTCATTCACATGGTGAAAGAGGGCCAGAAAAAAATAAAAACAAAAACAAAAAACTGTCGGCACTATCTTATTAGCAGGGCTATGGCATAATATGTACACCAAACCCTCAAGTCATCAGTTTATCTATATAACAAACCTGCACATGTACCCCTAAGCCTAAAATAAAAATTAAAATATTTTTTAAAAGATCTATTATCTTAGCAAATAAAATAAAAAGGGTGCCATTCATACCAACCTCATACCAACATCAAGCCTTTTTCACATGCCTCAATCATGAAAGCACTTCTATACTGTGATATGATTGGATAATTACAGCTGGTTAACTTATAGATTGAGAAAATGGGGTTTTCAAATGAAAACAAACTTTATAAAAAGAGTCGTGTTATAAAATTATGCAAACGTTATAATACTCATCTGACTTTACTTATCATAGGACAACTTTTGTACATTTTCTGTAATATTGCCAGAAATACAAAAGTGGCTTTACATTTTTTAAACATATGAAGTCTTATTTTTTACCAAATCATTTGTAATATTTATTTAAAATAATTATGATTTTAAACTATGTGAGATGGAATTTTGCTAATATCTCTAACTCTTTTTTATTCAGAAAATAACATGTATTTGGATTTAAAAAGCATGATTATTCACAGTAGTAATAACAGTATTTTTGTATTATTAGTTTAAGAGACACAATTTACTTAATCTATTATTTCTGATAGCCATAACTTTGATGGGCATGTCTGACTATGTATTATGTAGAATCAATGCCACTTAGTGAATTAGTCTTCTTTTCCTTCTTCTTAAATACATATTCCTCTAATAACAAATAAGTGAAGAGAATGATGATTAAATGCTTATCTGAGTCACCTGAAATCATCACTCTCTCCCATCATCTCTCAATGGGTGAATTTAACGCACTTAGGGCATGAATGCTATGTTATCATCATCCTTAATGTATTCTGAATATCTACTAAAGGGCAAGACTCTTTACGGCTGCCTGCTTTAAGGCACTTTCCCATCATGCTTAAATATAATCTCCTGGAGTGATTATATGTGAATAATTCAGAAAATTGGACCATGCCTGGGGTTTAAAGCCACTCATTGAAATCCAATATGAGCTTCACAGTACAGGAGTCAATTGTTCAGATCTACTTTAGTGATAACTCCTGAAAAGCAAAGATACGGGGAAGAGTTCACATTTCTTGCTTATATTTTCAGTGCCAGGCAAATAGAAATCCATTCTAGAAACTTAAAAATCCTACTTGGATCATGCATCCAGACATTTATCAGAAAGAATTAAACTTGAAACAATATATGAGCATATATAGGGACAAATATGTCACTGACACCAAATAAACTAGCAAGCTGATATGGGTACTTAGGTAATTGTATATACCTATGTAGGTACAGATATATAAATCTGGGCATATGTATACATATTTATCAAATTATTCTTAATGTTTGATATTTTATTGATAAAACATTTTATACTAAAATGAAATATCAGGACAGGCACGGTGGCTCACTCCTGTAATCCCAGCACTTTGGGAGGCTGAGGCGGGTGGATCACGAGGTCAGGAGTTCGAGACCACCCTAGCCAATATGGTGAAACCCTGTCTCTACTAAAAAATACAAAAGAAAATTAGCCGGGCGTGGTGGCGCATGCCAGCTACTTGGAAGGCTCAGGCAAGAGAATCGCTTGAACCCAGGAGGCGGAGGTGGCAGTGAGCAGAGATGGTGCCATTCTATTCCAGCCTGGGCTACAGAGTGAGACTCCATCTCCAAAAAATAGGAAAAAAGAAAAATCAATATCTAAGGAAATGGTTTTTAAAATATATTTATTAATAAAAATGGAATGTGACATATTTATATTCTTTCCTCTTCCTAGCAGCCTTCCTCTAAAAATGTTTCCCCAAGTTTTAAAATGTCAATTTGCAAAAAAGAGCTCATGATTTTTCTTAATATTATAACTGTGCACAGTGACCCATCCAATCACAAAACCAGGCTGATTATGGATCAATTCAGATTCAGTGTCCCGTTCACTAAATTTGAACTAGGAAAGTTTTTCAGTCAGAATTTGTGAGCTTGCAGTTACTACCTAGTTTTAGGAAAGGCAATCCACCACGGGCCCTTACTGTAAATTAAGTTTTATTGGAACACAGTGTCACTTGTTCATTTACATATTGTGTATGGCTGCTTTTTTGCTACAACAGCAAAGTTAAGTAGTGCAAAGAAGCCTTACTATCTGACGCCTTATGAATAAAAGTTTGCTGACTTCCAGTTTAGGTTAATATATTCATATATATACGAATTCATATAATGTCTAATTACTATATAATATATTCAGTATTTGCTTATTTGCGTTTCTTATTTGTATCCCATGCATATCATTAGATGTTTTAATTATTTGGCTGATGCAACTTTAATTATCTGCATGTAACTCATCAGGTTTTATATTTATATCTTGTTTCAAAATAAATGTAAGCTATTTTAAATTTTAGTTCTTGACAACTCTAAAGTGCTATATAGTCCTAACAATATACAGAATATAAAGAATAAAATTATTCTTTGATATTAAATTCAATTAATAGACATAATGATTAGAAATAAAAAGAGAGTTTTAATTTAGTGACAGTTTGAATGAAATAACCATTCAAAGATATACTAGAAACTATACCAAGTGTAAAGTGTCTTAAGGGATGATTCAAAACTCTCCCAATTAGCTTTAGCAACATTCTCAGTGCAGTGAAGAATCAAGAGGATCCGTAAGCATTGAGAAGTTAGAAGAGAGGACTATGCATTATTAGTCACATATGAAATATGTTAACTATACGGATCTTGTGTTTCAGATAAAAGAGGAGGTATAGTCACATTCGCTACTCCATAAATAGCTACTGTCTTTCTCTAATTCTTGGGTAAAGTATTCTGTCAGAGGAAACAAACAATTCATAGCCTACTAACTTCACAGTCATGGATAAGTAAGTAAAGAGATGGGGCAGACATTAGTCATAAACTGACACTGAAGCAAATAAATTTGACACTGACTAAATAACCATTGGGAAATCAGGTTTTCTTCTGTTACTTTAAGTAAAAGCAAATATTTCATGAAATATTTGATGTGTAAAAATATTGAAAAATCATGAAAAAAGATGTAAAAAAATAGATATATCCTAATTTCTTATATAATCCAGCTGTCAGAAAATAGATATACTTCAATTCCAAATTGATGTATGAATTAGCTGTTAAGGAATTTGAGCATATTTTTGGCTTTATAAAAGTAATCATTATGCTCGTCAATAAAATAAAATGTGTAAACTACCATTACAACCATAGATACTGTGGAAAAAGCCTGACAAAAGTTTTCTACTGTGCAAAAATATGTTAACATTGTTTTTATCATATTAGAAAAATGTCATAATATTGTGTCAGAGTTGTAGAATTAGGATATCAATACAATTGATAAGTTAGTGAAGGAAGAAAACTAGTATTTATGGTATGGGATTATGAATGAATAATCATTCACATTTCACTTGAGAGAGCTAAGGCCCACGTAGACATTCAATAACTTGTCACCTGAAGACAAGTGTTTTTAATTCAAAGCCAAATATGCCTGATTCTCAGACTCTTTCTCCTTTTTCTTCAAAAAGGTTCTCCTTGGTCAGTTGACCTGACTGCCCCATGTAGAGTATGGAATTTCATGAATTTTTTTCCCAGATAACCTGCTTATGAACTATGTAGACAACTTGCCAGTGTTGAATGTAGCTGGAAACGTTATGAGTATCACACATCCCATGCTAACATTTCCTTTATTCTTAAGTAAAGTCAGAAATGTGTGAAAGAATGGCAATAGAAAGAGTGTCATAAGTAAGTTACATTCATAGAGTTCTCAAAAGAGAAGATTACAGTGCCAAAAATTCAGGAAAATTAAAGTCTTGTTGGAGTTGAATGACAGGACAAATGGCCTGATTTGGATCTCAGGCCAAATGAGGCCTGAGGTGTATTAAATGATACATATAAAACCAAATGTATACATTTGATGTATCTAATGGAATTATACATTTGATGTATCTAATGGAATGATACATTTGATGTATCTAATGGAATGATACATTTGATACATGAAAATGACACATTTATCAATGTTATAATTAAGCAATTAAGTCCTATGTTTGGATGTTTTTATTTTGAAAACCCTAGAAATGTACCTATTTCTGGTCCCTCTCCCTACTCTGCCTGGCATCGTGGCCACATAAATCAGAGCCTCAAAGAAAGGTCAGGGCCTGGACATTGGCATTATTTCTTTTTTCTTTTTTCTTTTTAAGAGACAAGGTCTTATCTGGTTGCTGAGACTGGAGTGCAATGGCAAGAGTACAGCTCACTGCAGCCTCGACTTCCTGGGTTCAAGCGATCTTGGGTTCAAGCATTCTATCTTGGTACAGATAGAGTCTCAGCCTGTTTACAGGGGTCATTGATACGCCAAGTAACTGCTGAGATCTACAGGCCTATGCCTTACATTTTCTTTCCATTTCAAATTCTAGAAGAAAACACACACACACACACACACACACACACACACACACACACACAGGGAAAATATTGGTAGAGCATATATCATTTTTCTGAATTGTCTGAATAAAATCGATTAGCACTAAATCATGTTAAAATAATTGGAAGAGCTCCAAAATGAAAACATTTGCAAAAATCAGAATGATAAAGATGCACATGTTAGTGAAGGTAGTTGGTAATTTGTTAATTGTAAGCTGGATTAATTTTTAGTGTCATTTTTACTCATAATATGAAGGAAAGGTTTTTTCTTTTCAAATTATTTGCCTAAATTTGGAAAATAAAAATTCTGAGAATAATCACTCAGAGAAGAAATTCTCAATATATTGCCATCCTTGGTAAGGGAAGATGTGTTTATTTTTCATAAGTGTTATATTTTAGCCCAAATAGTCTCTCCTCTCAAAAAATAACTTCATGTGCCAATAATTTTAATGATGATGATCCCAATTAAATAATTAAGGGGCATAGATTTGTAAATAGAATTTCATCTTCTAATCTTGCCAATAGTAAACATAATTTTAATTCAACTTGCACCAGATTCAAAGTAAATCATGCCCCCAGGCATAAGCATTTTAAGAAAGTATGACCATATAAAAATGGACATCAACTAGGAATTAGGAAAGTTAGCAAACAATAGTCTTAACTTTGTTTATCCAAAGGCACAGAAGTCATAATAAATGAATGGATGCGTAAATATGCCCATTTTTATGAAGCATTAAAAAAAAAAAACAAGCCTTTTCTTTCTTTGTAGGGTGCTATAAGAACACGGTTCCCTGTTTCCTACATGTAGTAGGGACAAGCCAACATTTACTTCTTTCCAAACTGGTGAGCTAATTAAACTCAAACCTGAGTTGTGTAGCGCTCAAGGTTACGGGTCTACATATGGTGAGCACATTATTTAATGAAACTTACTTGTCTGCAATTTCTCTACACTTTAGGAGATATTTTATGTCACTTGCCTGGCCAGACACAGCATGAAATGAGTGACATAATAAAATAAAATAAAAAAAATGTTCACATAGACATAGTTCAACAACTAAAGAAAAAAATAAGAGAACTTTAAACTAAAATATAAAATTGAACTTATAAACTCAATTATCATGAAACAGGATACAAATTAAAGTCAGAATTTAGTAAGAAGATTATAAAATGCGCATATCAGGTTTTGAAGGGGTGTCACCCTTCTTGGCATCCCCCCACCTCATGCCCCACCTACCCATCCCTGGTCTATTCCAGATAAATCATATTTTGCACAAGGTTACACACAACAAAACGTATCTGCCTGCATCACTGCTTTGGGAAAATGAAACTCATGAATGTCCCTTTGAAATTTTTGAATGTTGGTATATTTAAATAATTATTTGGTAATTCTAACCTTAATGGAAATCGCTAGTGCCATTGTATTGTTGATATGCTGATATAAAACACATTCAGCAATTCCCTAAAGACTACAGAGACAAAATGTTTAAGATGTTTTTAATCAAAAAAAAAATATGCACATTTTCTGGATTCCAGCAGGGTGTATTATTTTCTTTCACTCTTTTTGTTATCATCTCATCACATCTTATGAGATCTGAGTCCTTTGGTGTTATGTTACCAGATCATTGTCTATCTCTTCTGCTTTACTTCCCCATAAGGCCTTGAGCTCAGGTCTCCTAGGCAGATTTAATATCCTGGCACAAGCTTTCCTTGAATGATTATGGTAAATCTTGCTTGTGGCAATTTTTGTTTCTTCCAGCATTCACCCAACCCCACCACCACTACCTTTCTGTACTTAATGATATTTTAAAAATTTATTTTGTTTTGTTTGCCCACTGCTTTGCAATCCCCTCTTCTATTCTATACCCTCCGGCTTGCTGATTATCTTAATATACTTTATTTCTCTGCTGTCCATTCCTCTATGAATCAAGAGAAGTACAGCATGATTTTGAAACCTGACACTGTAAGTCATTTAGGGATAAAGTGCCAAAATAAAAAATTCCAGGTTCAACAACTTATTAAGTGTGATATATGCAAACCATAAATAATTATTTCTCTACTGTGCATCATGTGTGTGTTACATAATACATGTGTGTATATTCACAGCCTTGTATATACACACATCCACCTGCACATGGAGACCCAATAAGGACCTTCACCTGTCTCAAGTGGCAGAAGTAGTTTAAAGGGCAATGTGACAGTCAGGGGTTGCTATGAAAAAATAGTCTGTTTTCCTGGAGGGGTCTCAATATTGATTTTGAAATTGCTTCTAAATTAGCCTAGATAATAGTATCCTAACTGAGAGAAGTTATTCATAGTGGTGCATATAGTAAACACTGAGCTACTACTTACATTCTCTTAATTACATTTTGGCCTTGAATAAAAATAAGGAATTCTAAGAGCACAAAGATGTATTCATTAAAAAATATGTAGAGAGTTAATAGGTATTTTTGAATTACATTTAATTTGTAGCTTAACTGAATTAAGTAAAAATCAAAATTACTCACTATTAAGTTTGATTATTATATAGTAGGTATTTTATATAAATTATTTTAATTGTATATTATCTGCTATTCTTCCCTATTGAAGTATTTTGTTTGACAAAGCCATATAAATTTTTGATGAACAATTTCTTCTTTTAGAATATGAACCTGTAAGATCATAAAATTTTATTCTGGCAACAATAAACTAACACACATTACTAGGAACATTTGAAGACCTTATAAAACTTTTTAAATGACAAAAGTTTGAAAAAAGTATTACATACTTCCAAAAAATATTTGTAAATATTTTACCTGAAATGTTTTCCTAATATGATTATTTAAGTATTTACTGAGATGCTTATTGAGCCAAGTCAACCAAGAAAATAAAGAAATATGGCTTAGAAGCCTTATTAGTCCAGTCACATTAAAGGGAGTAACTAATTATTTGGTTATATTAACAGTTTTTGAGACACTGAATTGCAGCTAAAAGATTGAAATACTTTAAACTTTTAGAAGTGTAAGGTAATGTTCTTAATTTTTATATGTTCTAATTTTGTATATAAATCAGATAAGAATTGACAAATTCATCAGAGAACCAGATCTTAGATATTTTTAATAATGTATATATCACACAATGGTTTAGATCCTAGCTTGGGGAGACATATTGCTTATATTTAATTCTACCTTGCCTTCTGTCTTTTTTGTTTTGTTTTTTGTTTTTTGTTTTTTTTTTGAGACAGAGCTTTACTCTTGTTGCCCAGGCTGGAGTGCAATAGCGCCATCTTGGCTCACCATAACCTCCACGTCATGGCAAGCAATTCTCCTGCCTCAGCCTCCCGAGTAGCTAGGATTACAGGCATGCACCACCACGCTTGGCTAATTTTTGTATTTTTAGTAGAGACAGGGTTTCTCCATGTTGGTCAGGCTGGTCTCAAACTCTTGACCTCAGGAGATCCGCCTGCCTCAGCCTCCCAAAGTGCTGGGATTACAGGCATGAGCCGCCGCATCCAGACTCCACCTTGCCTTCTCACAAGTCATTTGATTCAGAGTTTATTTTCCTCATGTGTAAAATAAAAATGATCATGATGGTCACTACATAAATATTAGGTGAGGATTAAATGGGTTAGTTCATATAAAGTTCTTGGAACAGTACTTAATCCATAGTAAGTATTCTTAAACTATGAGTTTTACAATTGGTACAATTGCCTATTTCAGTTCTATCATAATACAGGGGAAGTTCTGAAGTCCAGAAAGTATCATATTTGCACAATACTGAAACATTCATTTTAAAAGAGATGTTGTGTTTTATCATTTGAACTCTAACACTCTTTCTTCTCTACTATAAAGGATCTAATATCCATCTTTCTGGGTGAGCACCACACACACACACACACACACACACGTACACATAGACATCAAATAAAAATTGATGATATACAAATATGAACAAGAATATGTATAAAATACAGGTGAATATATCAAATACTGACAAACTATTAGAAGGGGGTGACAAGAATATAAATATTGGGCTATGCACACATAAAATACATAATATTTAAATGGCTTATCCAAAGGAGTATAAGAGGAAACCAGTTTCAGAGATGCTTGGCTTTATTTTATAATTATCTTTTTAATTTGGGGCAAAATAGTTAAACTCTCCATATTCAGGCCATATCTGACTAATGAAAGAATTGAAGTAGGTCTGTGGTCACCTTCAATTCAGTCAAAATTATCAGTTCCTGAAAGGTAGTAGGTAGGTAGATAGATATAGATAGATAGGTAGATAGATATAGGTAGATAGAAGATAGATACACACAGATACATACATAAAGTTCATATGTATATATTAGCTTTCCGAAATTCATAAAAATGAATATTTTATAAAATGCACGTTATTATATTGAAGAGTTTAACATTTCTCTTTCTCAATAACTGCTGTGACAAGGAGACAAAATTAGTAAGAATATAGAATATCTAACAACTCTATAAGCTAACTTTACCTAATTGATATTAAAAGAAAGCTGCACTCAAACATATAGAACATAAAGTTAGAAAAGAAAGACTATGTTGGCTGGGCACAGTGGCTCGTAGCTGTAATCCCAGCATTTTGGGAGGCTGAGGCGGGCATATCACCTGAGCTCAGGAGATCAAGACAAGCCTGGGCAAGGTGGCGAAATCCCGTCTCTGCAAAAAATACTAAAACTAGCCTGGTGTGGTGGCATGTGCCTGTGGTCCCAGCTACTTTGGGAGGCTGAGGTGGGAGAATCCCTTGAGCCTGGAGGGCAGAGGTTGAAGATTATGTGACGGATCATAAAAGAAGTCTTGATACAAAATACTGAAAAATAATAGAGGATAAATTATAGGTTAAAATAGCTATTATACATCTCTGTAAAGCTTTTACCAGATAATCATAGATTCATCATTTTTTTGTAATTAGCTATTAATTTGAGTAGGAAAATAACACAATAAGTAAAAATATCATAAAATATTCATTGAAATATATAACTGCCCAAATTATTTCAGTGGACAAATAGTTTTATTTTTGCTTACGTAATTTTGCATTTTATTTACTTACTATAAACGTAACCATACTGAAGAGTTTTTAAAGGATGATAAATATATATTTATATCATTTTAAATTGAGGAAAGTGTTTAAAATGTTTTGTAATAGAAAAACCTATAATTTTATTAAATGCAGCAATAAGAAGCAAATTTTGAAGATTTTTATTTTCAACTTAATGCTTACAATTCTACTCTATGATACCTCTTGAAAATTTTTTTCTTATTATAATTTATGATGACAATACTTAAACTGTATAGTTACCACACTGGCAGGAGCTATGCTTCTAGTTCCATAGTAACTAATTTTTGGAACTGTCATCCTTCTGGACAATGTTAAGATATCATTCATTAAATATCCATAAATTCTTAAAATTTGAAGGGAGATGATTTTAAAATGTTGGAGTATTTTTTTAAAAATATGTAGGTAAAAATAATTATTTCAAGTGTGTCTATTTGGTGATATTTTATAAATAATTAATTTATAAGAGGAAATGCAAGACAATCCATTTTTCCACTGGAGAACTTTTCAAACTTATATTAGCTTCACTGGATTCAAGTTTTTTTTTTCCTTTCTTCAACAATTTTATGGCAGATAACATTTAACTACAAAAGTAATCTTATCTAAAACTCTGGCGAATGTGTAAAGTTAAATAGCAATTACATTGATTTAATCAATTATTGATGTATATTTGTTGTGCTATTCTGCTGTTGTAAAAAACTCAGACCATGCTTTAAATGTATGTTTGCAGAGGGCATGTTAATGAGTTTATACATTTTTGTTGTGTTTTCCTTTGCTAAACTATTTATATTCATTGCTTTCAGTAGAAATTGATTTTAAAAGATCAGCTTGAATCTTACCAAGATGAGTCTAATGCTTCATTATTTCACTACGTGAAAATTAGTTTCTTTAGGGAAAAGAAAGTTGTTTTCAATTACATCATGAGATTTTATCAGAAGTGATTTCTTGCCACACAATTTTTTTCAAGAAGAATTTGTGAGTCTGTGTGTGTGTGTGTGTGTGTGTGTGTATTTCCATACAAATGGCCAGGATAGTCTTTGATAAAAAAAAAATTAAAAAGTCCACCATTTAACAAGTTGGAAAAAAACCTGAAAGCTCAGATGGAAGCCCCAAATTTTAGATCTGTGTCTTGACATTGTCTCTAGCTTTGAAACAGTTATGGTTACTAAGGCATCTAATTTAAAATAGATAAAATTGACATGTATTTGCATATTATGCGAAGAACAGAAAAAAGATGCAAGTAATAGGTTTTTAAACCTTTCTTAAAATTTTTAATTGAAATATGTAATTTTATATCCCACTCTAAATGGTTATTTAATGTTATCTATTTTTAAGTCATTAAATTAATATCTGTATATCTTCTAACTGGGAAGAATACAATGGATTACTTTGAATATAAATTCTTTCTGTAAATTCAAAAGTTTGGTATATTTTTTTCTAAAAATCTCACTGTATAATACACATTTACATATATTTACACACACTATTTATATATTATATATTTTATACATGTTTGACTAAATGTATAAATCACATGATATATTGGAATTGAATTTACAGAATATAAATTATGTTAATTGGTTAGAAATGGAAAATGAACTACCTTAACTATAACATCCTCTTGGTAGCTTATTATGTGAGTGAGAAAGGAAATATTTCAGGCTCGTCAGGCTGGCTCATGCCTGTAATCCCAGCCCTTCAGGAAGCCAAGGTGGGAGGACTGCTTGAGACCAGGAATTCAATACCAGCCTGGTCAACATGTGAGATCCCATCTCTACCAAAATTTTAAAAAATTAGCTGGGCAGGCGGTGCACAACTGTAGTCCTAGCTACTTGAGATGCTAAGGTGGGAGGATCTCTTGAGCCCAGGAGTTGGAGGCTGCAATTGCACCATTGCGTTATAGCCTGGATGACAGAGTGAGATCCTATCTTTAAAAAAAAAAAAAGAAAAAGAAAAAGAAAGGGACTACTTCTTCTTCATTTTCATGAAATGAGCAATAATATGTAACTAACCTAAAATTACATTATATTAGACAATGAAACCACAAGAGTATCTACTGTCCTATAAAAGAAGTAGCTTCATTATAAATAATTATATTCTCCTTTCTAAAAATGTTATAAGGTGTTAGACATATATCCTGTTATTTGCTCTAAGTCTTTCCTCTTGTCTTGATAATTTGACCTGGAATAAAAAAGCATATTTTCTTTGTTTACCAAAATGTCAGCAATTACGTTCGTATATCAAAACTGAATAAATGAGCATATATATTATTTAAGGAGAGTTAAAAGTCTAAAATAGTGTTCAGATGTGGTTAAAAAAATTAAAGAGATCAACTTATTTAGCAGTTTATTCATGTCTCTATAGTGGCACATTCCATTTTTTATGGGCCATCTCTGTACTATATTGTGGATATAAATTCCTGCTTAGTAGACAGGCATTGAGCATGCTAATGGCTCCACTTTATCCATTATTTTATTCACCACTATACCACTTTTAGGTTCTTGATCAACGTGCAATTATTTGGCCAAGTTTTATTTATTTATTTTTCATAAAAACACCCCAGAGAATAGTGAGCAAAGAGCCTTATTAACCTAGTTGCTATAGCAAGTTTACCATTTTCTCTTGTGTGATTTTTAGGAAAGGGGAAGTAAATAATCAGTGAAGAAAGGACATCCGAAGAATACAGAATAGTGTAAAAATGGCCAAAATATTCAGCTCACATTTTATCTTTCTCAAAGCACTGGAGGTTATCAAATCCACTGTGTTTTATTAGCAAGTTGCAGTTTTACAAGGGGCATGCTCCAGAAGGCATTAGCAGAGCTCATTTTCTTGAAATGATTTGTATAGCTCACCAGCATAAAAAGAAAAAAAGGAGTAAAAACAGAACAATATGCTATTGATAAACTCTGGCTAATGAAAAGTCCAAACAAAAAATTGAAAAGCAACATTTTTATACAAAATTTTAACTATGACAGTGGATGCCAGCATGAGACAGGGAAAATAAAAATCAAGTTTAGCAGAACCAAACGGACTCTTCAAAATTGCCTTGAATGGAATCCTTAATTTAGCAATTCTGGGCCATTAATTTCCGTAATAAGTCAGTTATTTTTTAAGATTTTAAGGTGCTGGTTCCCACAGAAGGATGCCATCTCAACCCTATCTTTCAATATCCAGGAGACTTTTAAAAATTAAGATGCAATTTACATGTAGTAAAATTTGCTCTTTCAGCATAAAGTTTGGTGAGGAGTGATAAATGCATAGTCATACAATGACTAACGTAACCAAGATAGAATTACATCGCTCCAAAAAAATTTTCCTGTGCCCCTTTGTAGTCAAAGAAATAATAGAGAATTCACAACAGTTTGGAAAAATTACCATAAGCATTGCATTCTAATTTGCCTCTGTTTCAAATTTGCTGTTTTGAAACTAATGAATAATTAGTCTCCAACCTATTGGTCCTGACTTCTGTTGTTTTCACATACTATTTATGCTAATTTCTAATTTTCTTCATATATTTATAAGTTTAAAAGAGTAAAATGCCCACTGCATAATTTATTTTATATTAATATTTAATCATTTGTTTAAAGATTAATGAGAGAAATAACTTTAAACATTTCAAAGAAGTTATATTGATATAATGGGATATTACATGTTGATATTATTGAAGTTATATATACATACATCTAGCACAAAGTATGCTTTCACTGAACTATCATTAAAAATTCATGTTAAAATTTATTAAAATCCAACGAATTAGTGAATTTTGTAAGACATATGGAGCTTAACATTTGCCTATTTATTTATTTCAGAGTTAGGAGTTTCCTGTCTCCCTCTTCCATGTATATCTGTGTCAGAATAGTGACACCCCCTAAGCAATGTTGTTGTATAAATTAACAGAACAAATATTCATACTCTCTAGTCATGAGTATAATTCCATTCAACTAGCCTGATCTATCATGAATAGTTAAAGCTGTGCCTCACTTACATATTATTGAAATATGTAAACATAAATATTGAAATATTACATAAGTAACAACAAAAACTAGTAAAAATTTGTTTAATCATTACCATTATAAGTGCTTTGTAGGTATTATCTTTTTTAAGCATTACTTCAATTCTATGTAAAATGACCTAATATTGTTCCAATTTTACTAATGAGAACTCTGAGGCAGGGTGTTTAAATATCTTGTCCATGTCACATAGTTAATAAACAGTAAAACTTGGTTTGAACTCAGACACTGTAACTCTAGATCCCACTTTCTTCACTGCTATAATTGAGACACTTCTTTAAAAATTTGAAAATGCTTTAAAATGTACTATGATAATGAAGTAAAAAAAGTTTTTACATTGCATATGCTATCTCTGTGTTTACCTACAATGCACTCAGCAATTTTTAACGTAAGAACATATATTGAAATTCTACCATTTCATATACATTGATTCTAGCATTGACATTATTTAGTAAAGCAAACACAACTATGTAAACTAAACTTATACGACTAAAAACACAAATGCTTAATCAGTTTGACTTATATATAATATTATTTATTGATAGAATTTAATTATATGTGGGTAGAATTTTGATTTAATTGTCAAATAAAAGCACTCTAAATTCCATGCATATTTTGCAACAGACATCACTCTTTAAATTGATGATCAATACTTCTAGCCACAGAAAATGATTTGACTAATATTAGTATTTGTCAAATTCATATTTAACAAGTTACTTTTAATTTTTTATTCAAATAAAGCCATATGATATTAGAAAGTCTATGAGGAGTTTAAACAATAGCAATGATAAACAGGTAAAATAAAGAATTGCATCGAAGTTTTGCTTCCAGGTTTGGAAATGACATCTTAAAATTAAGTTTAGTTAAGAAAATGTTACAAATCAACATTATTAAATAAAATGGCCCAGTGACGTGGCTCATGCCTGTAATCCTAGTACTTTAGGAGGCTGAGGTGGGTGAACCACTTAAAGTCAGGAGTTGGAGACCAGCCTGGTCAACACTGTGAAACGCTGTCTCTACCAAAAAATACAAAAATTAGCTAGATGTGGCAGCGTGTGCCAGTAGCCCTAGCTACTTGGGAGGCTGAGACATCCCAGCCGCTCCTATTTTGTTTTTCAACATTATGTACTTTGAAAGCTTTTTTTTTCTGGAATATAGATTTAAGCCCCAAAGCCTTATATTATTATTATCTATTACTTGTAATCTTATACAAGAAGGGTACTAAACTCCAGAATATACATACATCTGTGTTACAGAGAAAAAATAAAACAACGCAATTATCTCCCATTTTTTTTCTCTTGGACAAACAAGTAATATATTAATGACCCAAGTAATTTTGTTATCTTAAAAATAATATGAGTGAAAGTTTGGGCTTGCACCATGCCATAGAAAGGGCATTGTGTCACCTCCCATTGCTCTGTACTTCTATTCTCAAAAGGAGAATCTTTTGAACCCAGAGGTGGAAGTTGCAGTGAGCTGAGATGGAGCCATTGCACTCCAGCCTGGGCAACAGAGCGAGACCCTGTCTCAAAAAATAAATAAATAAACATAAAAATAAAATAAAATAATGAAAGGTAGCATTAATTTTAACACCAGACCAACAGTATAACGAAGTTTGCTGTTATTGTCCAACATCATGAATACAAATTATAACTTTCATTTGTGAACAAATCATTATACCATCATTATCAGCAGTGTATAATTGTATATAATTCTAAATATACTCATACACTTTATAAGACCGAAAAGGACAAAGCCTTTGATGTTGCAATTATTAAAAAATTATTGTCACTGATAATTTTTTAATTTAATTTTTATTTTTATTTAATTTTAAATAATGTTTATTTAATTATTTATAGAACCAGGGTATATAAAGATAACAAATTTATACTGAATCATTTGACAAAATCATCACCTGGTGCAATTAAGTTTTAATTTCATATACTACAAAAATATCTTGCCTTCCTGTTCCTCATATGTTTCCAACTTTTTCCCTGAAAACATGTTTGAATAAAGGTGTCAGCATGGCCACGCTCCCTTTGAGGGCTTTAGATAGAACACTTCCTAGCCTCTTTCTAGCTTCTGGCCATTGCCAGCAGTCCCTGGCATTGCTTAGTTTGTAGCAGCATCATCACTCTAATTTCTGCTTGTTTTCATGGTCTTCTTCCCTGTTTGACTCCTCTGAGTCTGTGTCCAAATTTCTCTATTCTAATAAGTCATTAATTATGGCCTACTTGATTCCAGTGTGATCTCATCTTCATTTTGTTATTTCTGCAAAACCCAGTCTCCAAGTAACCCTATTTCCTCACATTCTGAGGTTTTGGGTGGATACAAACATGGGGCAGGGGAAGGGATTATTCAATCCAGTGCAGTGTTTACTTAATTTATATTAGTTGAGCTTTGATGAGCCTTTCAATCTGTATAATTAGGTTCTTTATTTTCTACCTGGTCAATAATTATATTCAATTAGTTATTTTTTACTGTTTCCATTCCAATTCTCAGGAACACTTCTTATGATGGATATTTTCTCTCTCTCTTCCATAGCTATCATTGTCTTTCACATATTTGAGATGATTCTTCCACAGTATCAATTCAATTCTGAATTTATTCTTCTCAGATAGACTTTCCAATTCTGCTTCTACATTACTACCTGGCTTGCAGATCCCGCTTATATATTCCTAGCCTATTCTCAGTATATTCTACATATTTTGTACTATCCCTATCACTTTCTAGTCCTGAGTTACAAACAAACTTATTTCTCTATCTTTTGGAAAATGCAACACGTGGGTTTTTGTTGTTGTTGTTGTTTTGTTTTGTTTTGTTTTGTTTGCCAACAGAGATGGTAGAAATGTTGTCAGTGGGCCGGTTCAGGTTCTTGACTTAGAGAGCAAGTCCAAAGTAAAAGTAGGCAAAGAAGTTTATTGCACAGTGAAGGACAATCCGATAGCTGGGTCAGAATGGGCTGCTCCAGAATGAGACAATCCCATCTCACGCTTGGAAAATTCCCTTTATGGGAAGCTTATATGATTATAAAAGTGCCAGGGTGAGTCTTTCCATTAAGCATGCTTCAGGTGGTCTCCTGAGTGTTCATGCGCAATTGTTGTACATTCTAGAACATACATCGCATGTCTTGTTAGCATCTTAATTCTCCAACCAGAGGTGTGTTTTTTACTAGTATGATGAACTTTTACTAGTATGATGAACCAAGGACACTAATTATGGGTTTCTGTGCTTGTGTGAATTTGGGGATTTTTCCCTTTGGCTCTTCATCTTCCTTGCTGCAGGATGTTCCAACCAGGGGTCCCAGATACAGGATTTGCACTGTTGGGAGGTTTGTTCTATCTATTTGGCAAGTTTCTTCCCTCTTAAGGGAGGCTATGACCAAACTATCTAACCTACCTCAGAAAAACTATGGTAGATTTCAGCTGATTGATGGTTGAAACTCATTGCTGATGTCCACAATATCCTTCCTAACTAAACACATCCTAGCAAGTCTTCAAAATTTGATCCTGCAAGACTAAGCAAGTACCCTTTCCTATTGAAAGCTGAGATTTTTGATAGGGAGAAATACCTATTAGGAGTTCTCTGACTTCCAAATTGACTTCCAGACCTTTACTTCTGTGAACCATTTATGGATAAAGAATTATGTAAGCTTAATACCCCCATCTTTAAAAATATGTCATTTTTAATTTCATTTTACTAAGATTTTTATTTCTTCAGGTTCTTTGCTTTCTGAAAAAATTTTAGGATAGGAAAATCTGTAATTGAAAAACTACAAACTTTTTAAAAGAGCAGTTTTGGAACAACAGGTATTCTAGACTG
Source organism: Hylobates moloch (assembly GCF_009828535.3). Classification (NCBI taxonomy): domain Eukaryota; kingdom Metazoa; phylum Chordata; class Mammalia; order Primates; family Hylobatidae; genus Hylobates; species Hylobates moloch. The sequence continues at coordinate 77,257,426 of NW_026652279.1, forward strand.
ATGAAAATATTTTATAGAGATTCCAGAAAGAAATACTAAAATTACATAGAAAAACTGTGTTAGATATGTGACAAAGGTCAGAATATTCAATTATCCTCCTCTGTATCTGCTGTGGTTTGAATATTTGTGTCCCCTGCAAAATCCACCTTGAAATTTAATATCCAGTGAACAGTATTAAGAGATATCTTAGAAGGTGATAAGGCCATGAGGTCTCTGCCCTCGTGAATGAATGAATGCCTCTTGAAAGGGCTTGAGGAAGTAAGTTTGCCCCATTTGTCCCTTTTGCCGTGTGAGGAAACTGCATTTTTTCCCTCTGGAGTACACAGTCTCAAGGCACCATCTTGAAACAGAGAGAGCAGCTCGCACCAAGCACTGAACCCTCTGCCACTTTAATCTTGGACTTCCCAGGCTCCAGAACAGAACGAAATACATTTTTATTATTTAGAAATTACCCAGTCTTGTGGATCGTGAGGCCAGGAGTTCAAGACCAACCTGGCCAAGATGGTGAAACTTTGTCTCTACTAAAAATACAAAAATTAGCCGGGCATGGTGGCAGGCGCCTGTAATCCCAGCTACGCGGGAGGCTGAGGCAGAGAATTGCTTGAACCCAGAAGGAAGAGGTTGCAGTGAGCCAAGATCTGCACACCAGCCTGGGAGACAGAGCAAGACTCCGTCTCAAAAAAAAAAAAAAAAATTACCCAGTCTTACATATTTTGTTATAGCAGCCCAAATGAATTAACACACTATCTTGACCACTGAGTTTTATGAAGTTATGTGAACATGCTTCTATTTTATTTTTAGACATTTTGTACTTTGGAAGTTTACTGGGTTTTTTTTGTTGTGGTTGTTTGTTTGTTTTTTCTGGAATATAGATTTAAGCCCCAAAAGCCTTATATTATTATTATTTATTATTTATAATCTTATTCAAGAGGGGTACTAAACTCTAGAATATAAAATACATACATCTGTGTTACAGAAAAAAAAACCCAATTATCTCCCATTTTTTTCTCTTGGATAAATAAGTAATATATTAACAACCCAAATAATTTTGTTATCTTAAAAATAATATGACTGAAAGTTTGGATTTGCACCATGCCATAGAAAGGGCATTGTGTCACCTCTCATTGCTCTCTACTTCCTGCCAGTTTTCGGTTGTTTGTTTTTGCTTTTTTTTTTTTTTTTTTTGTGGGAACTGCAGACATACAATTTGAAATATTGATGAGGAGGCATGTGTTTAGGAAACAGCACTTTGACTGTCCTACCTTCTGAAATGTTGTTTTATCATCAAGCTGAGCAGTAGATTTTAAGGGCTTTTATATCATCTTTCAACATCTCAACTTTATTTCCTGTTTCCATTTGCACAGCCGTGGATAGTCACAGTTTATTTTTTGTTACAGTTTTATGGTCCTTGTACTTATAATGAATTTCTATTTTCCATAAGATCCTGCTTGTTGGGTAACTACAGAATATGCATAATAGATAGAAGAATAAATAAGTTTTATTAATCAAAATGCTCAGATCCATTGAAAGGAAATTTCAACCTCTCATATTTATTTATTTGAAAACTGCTGTCTTCCTAAAGGGTTTGAGGCTGACGGTTTCAAGTCCTGATTTTATTTTACAAAGAGTCACTTAATTAAAATTTATAAGAAGCTAAGCTAATACATTTTTAAATGTTGAGCATAATTGTTTTCCCATAATTCTAAAAATATTAAAATAATTTTTTAAAATTAAGAGCTTTTTCTACTTTAAAAGCTAATTAGATTATATATTTGGCTTAATATCTTATTATTGAAACATTTAATTATAAAAACCAGTTAATTGCATTATAGTTGTATGAAATATAAAAATATGCTAATTTACATTGGCTGTATTTGCTCTCAATAATAAGGACTTAGAGAAGGCTAAAATTATATTTAAATATTTTAGCCAGGCATGGTGGCTCATGCCGGTAATCCAGAAATTTTGGAGGTCAAGGCAGACACATCATTTGAGGCCAGAAGTTGGAGACCAGCCTGGGCAGCATAACAAGACTTTGTCTACACAAAAAATAAAATGAAATTTTCATTGGGTGTGATAGCATGCACTTGTAACCTCAGATACTTGGGAAGCTGAGGAGAGGGAATCACTTGAGCACAGGAGTCCAAGGCTGCAGTAAGCAATGATCACACCACTGCACTCCAGCCTGGGCAACAGAACAAGATCCCATCTCTAAAAAATAAAAATAATATAAAATTTCCAAAGATATAAAGCATCTTTTAATAACACTGCCTTTTCATTATACAGTCTTATAGATGTCTTAAAATTTTAAATATAAATAAAGGGATTAATATCTCTATTGTATCTTCCTGATCATTCTCTCTCCCCAACAAAAATGGACCTACAGAGACACACACATACATACATACACACACATACACTCACACACACACACAAGAAAAAACAGATGCTATTTCATTGATGCATATATTGACAGACTGTCACATATGGTGTGGTGTGTTAATTAGTTCATTCATTTGGAAAACTGCCACAATACTATGTATCCATGTTTACAATTTTACAAATATCTTTTATGAACTAGATTAAAAACAGCAATCCATTGGAATACAGAACATTGGAAGGCTAGATTTATGCACATAAAAGAAAATGTAAATGAAACACTATATTCGAGATTACTGTTAATCCTTTACCAAATATTTTCCCATTAAAACATGCAAATAGGAAAATTTAACTAAAAGAAGACAAATTGTCATAAAGTAAAATAAAATGAGCATGTGGCTCGAGGTAAATTGTGCCAATGGGATTAATTTGACGAGTTTATTTTTATCAATATCTGCTTCAATTACTAACATGAGTCAAATAATGTGCCAGTAATTTATGATACTTAAATAACACATAAATAAGATATTTAATGATCGATAAAACATAATATATTTCTAGTGAGGTGGATCAAAAACTTTCTTATTTTTTCTTTTCATATATATAGAAATTATTTACAAAGAAGTTAATGTAATAGAAATTGCGCATAAAGTCATTGGTTACTCTATAACTATGCTATTTAGCTCATTATTGTCCACTTAGCTAATGCTACAATGCAAAGGTATTTTTTCACCCAGGACGGTTACATGTCAGAAACAAACACCACTCTATCTAGTTCAGGGAGAAAAAATGTTTTTGTTTGTTTGGTTTTGGTATTTTGTTTTGATTTTTAACATGCAACTCAGAGATTCTCCATAAGTCCTTAAAAACATTGCCCAAACCTGCCTTAAGGCTGCCTGTAACCTGCTATCACTAGCTCAGTACAAAACTTGAGTTACTAAAGCCCCTATCACTTAGCCAAATAATGAATTCCATGTGGTCCAAGCTTCTTTACATTACTCTGTTCTGAATCAAAACTCCATTCTGTTGTATCTGATTGGGTGGCCTAAATTACTTGTCTGTGTCCTACCTTCAAAGGATTCTGTAAAAGAATAACACTGGCTTATAATGAGGGTAGGGCCATCCTTCATGTTAAAGGGTGTTCAAGAGATGTCAGGGGACTTTATGCATAGCAAATGTCTACTAGAGCCCATCTCTTCACTGCCCAACATGCCTGTACACCTGTCTTCCATACTTCAACTTCCAAACAATTATAATACCCAGAGCTACCACAGAAATATGTTTCTCCCTTACGTATTTTAAGCATCATTTTAAAACTGGAAATAAAATATGTGCTGACTTTGTAGGCCACTATATTAAACATGACTTAAACAGAGCTTTCTCAGTTAATTCTATGTGGTACCATTTATGTGCATTCTATGTGGTAAAGAAAATAAAATATGAAGGGTAGCATTAGGGAAATGGTCTTGATACCTCACATCTTATAAACGTCTTAATGATTTGTCAGGATTTCTAAGCAATATCCATTTTCCTCTTGTCTCATCTTAATTCTATCTTTATACAATTCCACATACAAATTTTAAAGTTTAACACCACTAAATAAGTATATAACATAGCTACAGAAGTCAACTGAGGAAAAGGGAAATTATTTCAGATAAACACATAAATATGTTACTGTGAAGAAACTAGATGAGTAGTTATCTAATACTTATCTTTACATTTGGTCACAAAGCTATACAATTGGTATTTAATGCCTTCTTTCTCCACTATCCTGCCATATGTTCTTTTTCCATATCCACCACCTCAGTTGATCTAAGTGTATTATTGGATGAGGTGATCCAAACCTTCATTCCTGAAAAAGATGATTTTATCCTGGTCCTGCCCATAGGGATTTATGAAGTCTTTCATATACTTGTATTATTCAGTTCCAACTAGACTGTCTGTCTTCATTACATAGCAGCAAACACATTTGCTATTAGAATCTGTATAATTAACTAGTTCAACACTGAAAACCCTCATTTTACCAGTTCAAACAGTGGCATTGAGAATCCCATATTGGAAAATGATACTTTAGCTTTTATTTTAATGAACTCATTGTTGTATTCCTTGATGAACACTTTCAGGGCATTACCACCTTAGATTGCTATGAAATTTAAATAAGAGGTAGGCAAGCTATTTCTGTAAAGGGCCAGATAGTAAACATTGTATGTTTTCCAAGCCATATGTTCCCTTTTACAGCTACTCAATTCTACTGTTATTTCATGAAATCAGCCATAGACAACATATAAATAAATAGATTTGGCTGTATTCCAATAAAATTTTAAAAAATAAAAAGAAAAACAGGTGGTAGGCCACGTTTGGCCCAGAGACCATACGTAACAGACCCCCTTCTCCATACCATCAAAACCGGAAGTCATAGAAACAATAAGCAAATAAATATACAAATGAAATATTAAAACATTAAAACTTCTGGTGAAAAATGCCAATAACAATTCCATATTCTTCCATCCTAAACCTGTATATTCTAGCTATGAGGGAAACATCACGGGGTACTGGCATATTAGTCCATTCTCACACTGCTATAAAGAATTGTCTGAGACTGGATAAGTTATAAAGGAAAGAACTTTAATTGACTCACAGTTCAGCATGACTAGGGAAGCGTCAGGAAACTTACAATTGTGGTAGAAGGGAAAGCAAACATGTCCTTCTTCACATGATAGCAGGAAGAAGAATAAGAGCCGAGTGAAGGGGGAAGCCCCTTATAAAATCATCAGATCTTGTGAGAACTCACTCACTATCATAAGAGCATGTGGATATTGTGGGAACAATTTAAGATGAGATTTGGGTGGGGAAACAGCCAAACCATACCAATTGGTTTCTGGTTCAAAGCACATTGCATATCTGGTAAGATGGCAACCCACAGTTGCAAATTGCCATCTTGGACTGAATCTTAGCAAAGGTTGTAAAAAGGTCTATTCTTCTCGTGAATGAGTTATACAGTAATCAAAGATTTTACTAGGTTCAGTCAATGGTGTTACTCTTCTTGTTGTACATGATAAGAATCAATGTTTTATAGGCTTCATGGTGATTAAGATAATCAGTAATTCTACAGATAGTTTTACTGGAAGAGATTTGAGGACATCAACTAAACCCCAAAATATTGTTTTAATGACATAAACTAACTGGCCTTAAATGATTGAAAGCATATAATAATGTTTGCAACCTGCTACCTGGTGGTTTACTGGTCCCCCATGTATATTGTAATATGTAGAAAGTTGGTGTTGGACTTCTTGAAATTCGGCACTTAATAATGGCAAGAGCAAGGTAAACCTTGGTGATATGAAGTCCATATTATTGATTCCATCTGCAGTCCCAGTATTTTTCACCATGGAATCATGGCAATACTTTTATGAATCCATAAGTGTTCATTGGGATGACTGGAGGAAAGGGGCTAAACTTATCTATGTGATTGTTGAAATGTGTAATATTAGCCTTCTAATAAAGTCTCTATGGTAAATAAGCACATATTTCTTTGGGAAAAATATAAGAAAACATAGAGCCTATTCTCAAAGTTCCCATCCTAACCTTTAATTAAGAGGCCCTGGTTTCATGACATGAGAACACAGGTTTAAGAATTATATGAGGATACTGTTTATAATTTGAGGCTCAGGTCAAGTTTATTTTTATACAGATACAATATTTAGTTATACATATCAAGTGATACCTTAGTGGGATCTGATATATTCTGGGCCTAATGATACTGGAATATTTTTTTGCTACCATCAAATGTACAAGTCAATCAAGGTGTTCAGATTGTAATCTGTCCCTGATGAATATTATGATACAAATCCCCTTGTCTCTGGTGGGTAACTGAAGCTAATTGGTTTCTACCAGCCAGTGTCCATCTACTCCATATGTATAAGTTTATTAGGGCTGTCGTCACAAAATACCATGGACCAGATGACTTAAATAACAGAAACTAATTTTTTCATAGTTCTGAAGGCTACAAGTCCAAAATCAAGGTATCAGCAAATTTGCTGTCTTCTGAAGTTTCACTTGGCTTGTAAATGGTTACCTTCTTCCTGTGTCATTACATGATCATCCTTTAGTCTGCACGTGTCTGTATTCTAATCTCTTTTTATTAGAATGCCAATCACACTGATTAGAAATGGTTACCAGTGGCAAAACCATGCACGTCTGTGGCAAACTCAATCCTTGCCTCCTCAGAGGAAAAAATGTGGCTGAAGAGCAGAAGTGGGTTTAAGGTAGAGGGTGAGACAGAGCCAAGTTTTAGAACAGAGCACAGGGGTGTGAGTTTATTAAGTTTTAGAACAGGAACAAAAAGGACCAAAGTGCAGTTGGAAGAGGGCCAAGCAGGCGACTTGAGAGATTCACGTGTCCCAGTCAGCCCTGGATGTGGGGTTTCATGCATTGGCATAGTTCTGAGGTTGGCATTTCTCCTCCATTCTCCCATGGTTTTTCCCTTGGGGCAGGCTACCACATGCTCAGTGGCCTGCCAGCCTTTGAGAGGGGCCACATGTGCAGTGTGTTTACTGAAGTTGTGTGCATGCTCACTTGAGGCATTTTTCCTTACCAGTTGTGCATTCCTAGAGGAAGGTCATATACTGCTCCAACTCCACCATTTTAGCTCTTAGTGTGCATGTTTGAGCCCACTCACCCAACTTCTGAGATCTTACTGGGAACACGCTGATCACCAGCTTCAGTGTTTTCTATCTATTAGGAGACCATATTTCCCTGGTGCCAGCTACAACCAAAAATAATATTTTAGAAAGATAGTTTGGCCATCACCTATGGTCACCTGACATTCTTTGTGGGAGCCCTCTCCTACCTTGATCATGTCTGCCTAACTGCCTACTCTAATAGAACTACTCCCAAGTTTTCAATCTGGCACATAGCATCCGGAATTTCTGATCATTTCATCCACATAAACAAATTCAATTTCATCTAAAATTATGTTCCTCCTTGGTGTTCTAACATCATTACTATCCACACTTATTTTTAGAGTTTTGGTTTATGTGAAATAGCAAAATCTCCCAATTATTTGGTACCTAGACCTTTTATAATCTGGATTGATACCTTATATTTCACACAGAGATAATACTAGAATCTAACTCTAGTTACCTTTATGAACCATAACTGGTATTGGTTGTGGGTCATGAAGATAATTAATTTATTCTTGGCAAGATTGTTCTAATGTTTTTCAGTAAAGCAAAAAAACAAAGAAAACAACCTTGTGAGCTTTGTGATATGGGAAGAAAAGGTTGTTTATTATGGAAATGGGGCACAGTGGGATTTAGATGGTTAAGGTGCTTATCCATTCAGTCTTAAATTCTGAAGAATGTTCACTTTTCAGTTCTCAGACTCCTATGTTTTCCATAACAATGTCCTAAATGCCACATCAGAAACCTAGTGAACTGTAAATTAAATGTATTTTAGTTTGATATTTGATATTTATTTGCACCTAATATGCTGTTTCTTTAATCCACTAGATCTTTAATTTGGTTGTTATGTTTTATTCATTATATATAAAATCTATTTGACTCTTCTACAAGGCTATACATTTTATAAAATTTAACATAAATCTTCTTGATAATTTATCTTGTTTTCAATCTTTTTTAATACTTATTAATGTGTTTTAAATATACCTAACTAATATTATGTCTTATCAATATCTGAACTCTTCATGTCTGTTTCTAATGCCTGTCCTTTCTTTCTGCTAACTCACTTTCGTCATTGTAATCAAGTGTTGTATGAATTTTGGCCACAAAATATCTTGGAACTTTATCTGTGATGGTTATTTAAAATCAATGTGAAGTTGTATTCTTCCTGAAATGGATTTCATAGTCTTATACTGATTGCAGAAAATCAATGTCAGCTGAAAACTGCTTTAAATGAAATTATCCATGTGTTTTAAAATCATATAAACACTTTAAATATACCAGGACTCAACATATCTACTGGTTTGTAAATCCTATATTTTCAAACAAGATTTCTCCTCCCTTTTCTTCATTTGTCCAATTTCTAGGCAAAGAGAGGATGTTTTATTTACTGGTTGTTTCTGCTTTAAGAGTTTCTTTCTTGTCCCATGTTGCACTGAACTATAATATCTGGGAACCTTAGCTTTATGTACATTATTATACTTTGTATACTGAGTGGGCAATATGCTTTATTTTTGTTATATTTCATCTTGTGCAACAATTAAAATAAAGGTCAAATTTATTGTTTTGAAATAGATATTCACAGTGAAAGCCAGCTTTGTATTACCTTACCACACAAGGTTTTTCATTTTTGTTATTTCTGTTTAAATCTTTGACTTGTTGTAACTCAAGGATGCATTTTCAACCATTAAAATGTTACCAAGATTTTAAATGTATATTTATCAAAAGTTTCATTCATTAAATATACTACATACACTGTTTAATATTTTATAGGAGAAGAACATCTAGGAGAATAATTTTCTTGTTGGTGAAAGGTAATAAAAAGCATGTTTGTGTTTGATTAACAAATTTTTCACTGAAGGTTTGTAATGACTTGTTATTTTAAAGCTTACATATTACTCTTTACTTATTAAAGAGTTAAGGTTATTTGCATGCGTTGTGAATCTTAGACCTTCAAGAATATTAACAAAGATTACTTACCCTTAGAAGGCTTGAGAGATATACAAAACTCCTACTTCCCATTAATTTATTACAAGTAATAGGCCAATATAAATTATTAATGATTTCTTTATTTTTTCAAAATCTATTCTAATATTAATAACATGCATTCTATCGCAGCTACACATCAGAATAGTAGATATCCAGTGACATATTATTCCTTACATACCTATGAAAAATGCTATTTTTAAGGAAACAAAAAGTGATTGACAGTGATTGTGTATTCACAAAAAAAATTACTACTCAGTACAACTATATTAGTCACAATATTAAAAATGTTAAGTTCAATATTACTGTTTAATATAGAATTTATTTGGGAAGGATAAAAGAAAAAAAATTTGTTTCATTACACCTCGCATTGACTAACTTTTCATTGATTAACTTTTCTTTCACCAGACTAAGAAAAAACAGTAACAAATTAAAACGGCACAAAGCAGCTGTTTACACTTTTATTAGATATGTTGAGGATTTAGTTTTGGATTTTGGATTTTATTTCTTATAATATAAAAACGTTGTATTAAAGAGAAGTGGGTAATACATTTGGTTTATTTAATAATTGGGGGATGAGGTTTTTATATAGAAAGGTTTTACATGTTGAAAAATAACACTACAAACTAATCTAAAAGGGAAGTTATCAGCAGTAGAAAACACAGAAAAGTGAACTTCATTTAAATAATCATGAATATGTATGTCGAAATGGTTCAGTGTATTTCAAACTGTATTGCTCTAGAGAGAATCTTAATTAATATCCATTTCAGTGATTATTAAAACTGAAAATTCCCAATTCTACAACTCAGTGGAAAGTTCTTATTAATTTAGGCTAATAGGTATTCCACATTTTCAAACATTTCCATTCTGGTAATGGTTTAAGAATACTAACTACAGTATTATGTTTTAGAAAGGTTTATTATGGAATTGTTGTGACCTTCCAGGTAAACTAACCCAATACCTATATAGGCACACCACATTTCTCATGCTATCTTACAGCTTATGCATTGATTAGGGGCGTGAGTAACAATGACTATATGGATTAAACACTCAGCAGTTTATTCTTACACAACATAATTCTCTGGTGAGCAGTGTCGGGCTGGTTCAGTAGTTTGCAAAGTTGTAGGGACTTAGGGTTTTTTTCTGCTCCTCTGGACATAACTTCTGCTCTTGACAACTTTTATCATAAGAGAACTTCAGTTTTATTTATATGTCTGTGCTCTTCTGCAGAGCCATGACTTACCAGAAGATGTTCCCACCCCCAGTTACCAGAGAGTTTATCAGAATGTGCTGAAATCACACTTCTCCCTCACTAGTTATCGGTTCAGACACGAATACGCAAGGCAATTCCGGCCAATGACCTAGCAGGAGAAGACAGGCAAGCAGTCTTCTATGAAATGAATATTCCCATTTTAATAAGTTAAGAAAGTTTAGTTTTGCCTCTGAACATTCCCATGTATATTTGTGTTCTGAATCCATTAGTGTTATCCTGAAACCATAAATGGAGCTCACCTGTGGAGAAAGCTCACATGCTGCTGACGGCAGAAGACAGTGATGGCAAATGTTACCAGTCCTGAGGAAATCTTGGGGGATGAATAAAATCATGAAGTCTCCTCCAGGTCTCTCATCTGCATAGTGAAAACATTCTGACTGGTAAAATGAGCATGTAAATTTCCTGGTCAACATGGTGAAACTCTGTCTCTACTAAAAACTACAAAAATTAGCCCAGCGAGGTGGCGGGCGCCTGTAGTCCCAGCTGCTCTGGAGGCTGAGGCAGAAGAATGGCGGGAACCCGGGAGGCGGAGCTTGTAGTGAAGATCGCGCCCCTGCACTCCAGCCTGGTGACAGACGAGACTCCATCTAAAACAAACAAAAAAACAAAAGCGTTGTTTTTATATGTGTAACAAAGCACTATGACTTTATTATTTTTTATTTTTTCTTGAGACGGAGTCTCGCTCTGCCGCCCAGGCTGGAGTGCAGTGACGCGATCTCTGCTCACTGCAAGCTCCGCCTCCCGGGTTCCCGCCATTCTCCTGCCTCAGCCTCTCCGAGTAGCTGGGACTACAGGCGCCCGCCAGCACGACCGGCTAATTTTTTGTATTTTTAGTAGAGACGGGGTTTCACCATGTTAGCCAGGATGGTCTCGATCTCCTAACCTTGTGATCCGCCCGCCTCGGCCTCCCAAAGTGCTGGGATTACAGGCGTGAGCCCCCGCGCCCAGCCAAAGTGCTGTGACTTTATAATAGCATAAGTACAGAGTAGTAGATTGTATAGTCAAATATCTGGGCTTAAATCCTGGCTCAGTAAGTTACGTTGGTCATAGGTAAACATCGCAATTTATCATTAAACAGAACTTGCAAAAATGAAAATGTGGATGTTTTATTTGGGTGTTCACACCCAGAATGGAGAGATTGAAGAAAAGGAGAAGAGAAGAAAAGAAAGATGGAGCAAAGGAGAATAATCTTAGTGCCCTTGTTTACTGGTTCACAAAGAACCAGGAAGAGATGCAATTAGTCCCTCAACAGATGAGTCTTCTTCACAATGAGATTCCTTCAAACAAACAAACTGTATCTTAAAGAAGTCCATGGGAGAGAAGAAGGGAAAGGAATTTATTGCCTGACTTTTTTCTGTCTCCTTTATTTCCCTTTGATTAAAATTTATCCTCACTGGAGTTAACTTCCCCACACTTCTGGGTTTATCATTTGTTCCATTTCACTGACTCTCAGGATGTTAGATCCACGCCCCATGCTGTCATATTTCATTTGAAACTGGTGGGAGTGGCCATCCCCTGAGGGCTAGTGGCTGTAGGTCAGCTATACTGCAGTGTACATCAGACAGAGCCTAGCATTCCAAGGCAAATGGTGCTGCCATGCCCTTTAAAGGAAGGGCAACCCAAAGGGAAAGCTGGTGAGGGACGCTGTATGTCTGTGTAGCAAGTTCTTTTATCACTCTCTGCTTCAGTTTCCTCATTTGTAAGATATGTGGAATAATAGCACTTATATCACAGGGTCATTATGAACATGACTCTCTTAAAATTTAAAAATTCTTAGAACAAAACATGTCGCTTAAGGCTCATGCGTTTTTACATCAGGTTATCCTATGAACAGAAACAAAAAGTGAGATACAGGTCGTCAGTGTTCTAAGAGAGAAATCCACCTTGTTACAAGGTTGAAAACACTTTATTTTTCACTCTTTTGTTAATCCTTCCTACTATGGCATTTTTTTTTTTAATGACATTTCTAAGCAGCCTCAGAATTTTTCTCAACACACATCTCCAGCACTTAATTTTAAAAACATTGGAATGATGATCAGTACCCTTCATCTGTAAAGAATAAATGCTACCCAAATTACATAATTTTATAATTAATATTTTATTATAGAAGCCAAAATTTAAAAAAAAACATTAAAAGTGATCAGAAGTAGAATTACCAAGTGTGTGGTCACTGGAAAGCAGCTATATGCTCTCTGTAATCTAACTTAGCAAAATATTTTTGTCTTAACTGACATGTGATCAGTCTTCAGGTAAACACTTTATGTCAAGTTTTTATGTTTTCTTTTCTTCTTTTGAGACAGGGTCTCACTCTGTTGCCCAGGCTGGAGTGCAGTGCACAGTCACAGCTCACTGCAGCATGGAACTCCTGGGCTCGAGTAATCCTCTCACTTTGGACTTCAGGCATGAGCCACTGTGCTCCGCTCAAGTATTCAGGAAAAAAAAAAGGAAAAATAAAAGAAATCTGAAATTTTCCCAAATAGAAATTGCAGGTATAACATGCCTATTAGTATCATTACAGATTAAAATAAATAATACACTGTCTTTTAATTGGTTTCAAAAATAAGCAAAATGTTTTGAAATATGAAAAAAGTGATTCTATGTTACAAACGAAAATGTTACGACGTAGTCAATTGAATGTGGGTATCCCCCTCCAAAATTCACGTGCTGAAATTATAATTCCCATGGTGATGGTACTAGAAGGCAGGGCTTTTGGGAGATAATTAAGAGGGTGAAGCCCTCATGAATGGACTAGTGCCCTTGTAAAATAGGCCCTAAGGGCTGGGCGTGGTGGCTCACACCTGTAAAAGCAGCACTTTGGGAGGCCAAGGCAAGCAGATTACCCGAGGTCACTAATTCATGACCAGCCTAGCCAATGTGGTCAAACCCCGTTTCTACTAAAAGTACAAAAATTAGCTGGGCATGGTGGTGTGCACCTGTAAAACCAGCTACTTGGGTGGCTGAGGTGAGAGAATCTCTTGAACCTGGGAGGTGGAAGTTGCAGTGAGCTGAGATTGTGCCACCACACTCCAGGCTGGGCAACAGAGTGAGACTCCATTTCCAATAAATAAATAAATAAATAAATAAATAAATAAATAAACAAACAAACAAACAAACAAACCCTAAGAAGTTTCCTTGCCTCTTCGCCATGTGAGGACACAGTGAGAAAAAGGCCTTATCTAAACCAGGAAGCCAACCCTCATCAGTCAATGAATCCGCTGGTTGCCTTGATCTTGGGCTTCTCATCCTCTCTGGAACTGGGAAAAAACAAATGTTTGTTGTTGAAGCTGTAGTCAGTGTGTATGTATGTACACATGCATAGTTTTGGACATTTGAAACCTTGAATACATTTATACCCTGCTATCATGGTTAGACCATGACTTCAGAAGGGTCTGACAAAATGATTCTATACTTTTCAAAGAAACAAAGATTGACAGGAACAGAGTCATGTTCTCCTAAATCACTATAGAATGGTCATGAGTAAATGTCTTACTCCCTTTTACAGCCTAATTATGAATGCCATCAAAAGACCTGTAAAAGTCCTGGGGAAATATCCCAACGCAAGTGTGGCAGTCTCCTTATTCCCATGTTTTGAGAAATTGAAAGAAAATTTTGCACAGTTTGTGTTCTTAATTACTCCGGTTATGTTTTTTGTTTGTTTGTTTTTCTTTTTTTAAGTAAACACACGTTCTTCTGTCTTATATTGATGGTGATGATTTGCTTCGATGCCTTTTGCATACTTTTTCGTTTTCTATAATGAGGTATTTATGTGTTAACCTACAGGTTTTATCATGGCACTTAAGGAAAAGCTAATGATAGAACTGAAAAAGAAACAGAAACATTGAAAGAGGTAAGAATCTCTTGTTAGTATTGTATTCGAAGTTTTTCCACATTTGAGAATGTATGTATTTTGAATAGCAAGAGTATCTTCTACTTGGTAGAATCTAACTGAAGGTAAGCATTATTCCACATGGTTAAACTTGCCTTCTGAAGAAAAATGTAAAGCATCTGTAAAGAATAGAAACAGAAATATTTGCCAAAAGACTATTCAAAAATAAGCAATGTGCATTCACTAAGAAGGAACAGAATTTATCTTCTGTGCAAAACTCTGAAATTTGGCCTCTTAAGAATTAATGGATGGCAGCAGCTATTATATGAAGATAAATGCATAATTACCAGGATTTCAATGAGTCTTTATCACAGCAGCCTGAACAAATTATGAAATATGGGTTAAAGATGAACTAGTTGACAGAGGACAATGCACATGTGCGTTTTCACCTCATTACTGAATGATTAATTACAAAAAGGCAAAAATCAAATCCCTATACACAGTAAAGAAAGTCACCATACCTCACTGCAAATGGGCTTGAACTAAAATATGTAAAGTAGAAATTGGCATAATCCTAAAACAAAAGGAAAAAGAACTAAATTAAAAGGAAAATAATTTGCTTTACTTAAAATATTTAGATAAAAAAATTTAAATATGCAAAGCAAACTTCTAGTGCCAAATGGCCACGTGGTTTGGTAGTTAAATGCAGGCATCCTAGACCCTAGGTTCTATGCCTTGTACCAGGTTATAATCCTACCACTTCCAATTACTAGAAAGGGAATGAATAAGTCACTTCGTCTCCTTTTTTCTCATTTTCTTCTGTAAAATGTAAATTATATAAATAGAACTGATGGTGGTGTTGTCATGTCCACATGCCACATCAAGTTCACCTGTTCATGTTATGTCATGCACTAATATACAATGTGCTTAGAACTTCCTTGCTTGTGGTAAGTACACATTATTTGTTGATTATTTAATGTTTATTTGATATTTATTTTTTCTGAATAATATAATTGTGCACTTTGCATAAGATAGGCCAAGATTCTTTAATGAGAATAAGCAGATTCATTGCCAGTATTTGCTATTGTAAGTTCAATATGTTTAACTCTATTGGGTCATGCTTGAATATGAAGCAAATGAAAAAATGATCTGTAATATAATACGAATTACATCATATGGCTACATACTCTTATTTTTAAAATTACAAAATTAGCAAAAGTATCCCAAACATCTCCCATTAAGTCCTCACCACTAACACTGGGAGCAAATTTCAATATGAGGCTTTAGGAGACAAACCTCCAAACTATAGTAACGTAAGGCACTGAATTATTAATGTATACCACACACATATTCTTGTTAGCCTTCTGAGAACCATTTCTGAATCTCAGTATTAAATGAAAAGAAAATCACCGATGTGAAATAGAACAGGCAATGCAGGAGCAATTTAGTACAGTATTAGGTTGAAAATATAAAAAAAAGAAATATTTTTGTAAGGAACTTCAAATAGAAACCTGCTAATTATGAAAATGGAAGACAGCAGAAAGATTTCTTGGCCCTGTCACCAAATGTGCATTGAAATTTCTTGTAACTGTGTTTACTGTGCATTCTATTACAAGTTCCCTTGCTTATGTTACCAGTTCCTAGCAAGAAAGGATCCCATTTTGTTTATATTTTTATTTCACCTAGTCGCTTTCTATAATGTCCAGAATACGTTCTGTTCACAATGAGTATTTGCCAAACCTAGAAAATACAGTCGACCCTTCAACAACATGCATTTGAATTGTTCAGGTCCCCCTGCAGGAGGATATTCTTTCGCCTCTGCTACTCCTGAGACAACATGACCAAGCTCTCTTTTTCCACCTTAGCCTACTCCAGAAGATGACAAGGATGAAGACCTTTATGATGATCTACTTCCACTTACTATATAGTAAATATATTTTACTGAATAGTAAATAAATTTTATCTTCCTGACGGTTTTCTCAATAACAGTTTCTTTTTTTAGCTTACCTTTTTTTTTTACTGTTTATTATTACTTTTTTAATTTTTATTTTTTTGATTTTATTTTTCTGTAAGTTATTGGGGTACAGATAGTATTTGGTTACATGAGTAAGTCCATTAGTGGTGATTTGTGAGATTTTGGTGCACCCATCACTGGAGCAGTATACACTGCACCATATTTGTAGTCTTTTATCCCTTGCCCCCTACCACTCTTTCCCCCAAGACCCCAAAGTCCATTGTATCATGCTTATGCCTTTGAGTCCTCATAGCTTAGCTCCCGCATATCTCTGAGAATGTACGATGTTTGGTTTTCTGTTCCTGATTTACTTCACTTAGAATAATAGTCTTCAATCTCACCCAGGTCACTGCAAAATGCTGTTAATTCATTCCTTTTAATGGCTGAGTAGTATTCCATTATATATATGTGTATATATACTATATAATATATTATATATATATCCATTATCTATCTATCTATCTATCTATGTATCTATCTATCTATCTATCTATCTATCTATCTATCTATCTATCTATCTACACACACACCACGGTTTCTTTATCCACTCTTTGATTCTTTGATTGATGGGCATTTGGACTGGTTCCACAATTTTGCAATTGTGAATTGTGCTGCTATAAACATGCACGTGCAAGTTTCTTTTTCGAATAATGACTTCTTTTCCCCTGGGTAGATACCCAGTAGTGAGATTGCTGGATCAAATGATAGTTCTACTTTTAGTTCTTTAAGGAAGCTCCACACTGTCTTCCATAGCAGCTGTACTAGTTTACATTCCCACCAGCAGTGTAGAGGTGTGCTCTGATTTCTGCATCCACATCAACATCTACTTTTTTGTTTATTGTTTGATGATGGCCATTCTTGCAGGACTAAGGTGGTATCACACTAAGGTGGTTTTGATTTGAATTTTCCCTGATCATTAGTGATGTTAAGCATTTTTTCATATGTTTGTTGGCCATTTGTATATCTTCTTTTGAGTATTGTCTATTCATTTCCTTAGCCCACTTTTGGATGGAATTTTTTTTTCTCACTGATTTGTTTGTGGTTGTTGCAGATCCTGCATATTAGTCCTTTGTCAGATGTGTAGATAGTGAAGATTTTATCCCACTCTGTGGGTTGTCTGTTTACTCTCCTGGCCGTTCCTTTTGCCATGCAAAACTCTTCAGTTTAGTTAGGTCCCAGCTATTTATCTTTGTTTTTATTGCATTTGCTTTTGGGTTCTTGGTCATGAAACCCTTGCCTCAGCAAATGTCTAGAAGGGTTTTTCCAATGTTGTCTTTTAGAATTTTCATAGTTTCAGGTCTTAGATTTAACTCCTTAATCCATCTTGAGTTGATTTTTGTATAAGGTGCGGGATGAGGATCCAGTTTCATTCTCCTACATATGGCTAGCCAATTATCCCAGCACCATTTGTTGAAAAGGGTGTCCTTTTCCTATTTTATGTTTTTGTTTGCTTTGTCAAAGATCAGTTGGCTATAAGCATTTGGGTTTATTTCTGGGTTCTCTATTCCGTTCCATTGATCTATGTGCCAGTACCATGCTGTTGTGACTATGGCCTTATAGTACAGTTTGAAATCAGGTAGTGTGATGCCTCCATATTTGTTCTTTTTGCTTAGTCTTGCTTCGGCTTTGCGGGCTCTTTTATGGTTCCATATGAATTTTAGAATTGTTTTTTCTAACTCCGTGAAGAATGATGGTGGCATTTTGATGGGGATTTCATTGAATTTGTAGATGTCTCTTGGCAGTATGTTCATTTGCACAATATTGATTCTACCCATCCATGAGCATGGGATGTGTGTCCATTTGTTTGTGTCATGTATTAGTTTTTTCTGCAGTGTTTTGTAATTTTCCTCGTAGAGGTCTTTTGACTCCTTTGTTAGGTATATTCCTAAGTTATTTATTTATTTTTATTTTTTTGCAGCTGTTGTAAAAGGAGCTGAGCTCTTGATTTGATTCTCTGCTTGGTCGCTGTTTGTGTATAGAGGAGCTCCTGATTTGTGTACATTAATCTTGTATCTGGAAAGTTTGCTGAATTCTTTTATCCGTTCCAGGAGCTTTCTGGAGGAGTCCTTAGGGTTTTCAAGGTAAATGATCATATCGTCAACAAACAGGGACAATTTGGCTTCCTCTCTACAGATTGGGATAACCTTTATTTGTTCTCTTGTCTGATTGCTCTAGCTAGGACTTCCAGTACTACGTTGAAGAGGAATGGTGACAGTGGGCATCCTTGTCTTGTTGCAGTTCCCAGAGTGAGTGTTTTCAACTTTTCCCCATTCCGTATTATGTTGGCTGTGGGTTTGTCATAGATGGCTTTTATTACAGTAAGGTATTTTCCTTGTATACCAATTTTGCTAAGGGTTTTAATCATAAAGGGATGCTGGATTTTGTGGAGAGGGATGGGTGGTGGGTGGGGCCCTAGAACTCCCAAGATTATATGCCCTTTGTCTTCCACTGCCAGGGTGGATAGGGAAGGACCATAAGGTATGGGAGGGGCTAGGTGTGTCTCAGCTCAGACTCTCCTTGGGCAGATCTTGCTGTGGCTGCTGTGGGGGTTGGGGATGAGATTTCTAGGTCACTGGAGTTCTGTCCTAGAAGGATTATGGCTGCCTCTGCTGAGTCAGGCAGGTTGTCAGGGAAGTCGGGGAAAGCCAGCAGTCACAGGCCTCACCCAGCTCCCACACAAACCAAAAGGATGGCCTCACTCCCACTGTGCCCCACGCAACAGCCCCGAGTCTGTTTCCAGCCAGAGAGCTAGATGGGCTTGAAAACTTGCCCAAGGCTTTCCACCTCTCAGCTGCCAAAGAGAAGGGCTTTAGTTCTTCCCCAGCCTGTGAAGTCTGAAAGCCGGATTCGTGCCCTACCCCGAGCTGTGGCCAGGAGGCTTCTCTCCCTGTTTAAATTGCTACAAAGTTCAGCTAGAGAATTCCTTCTCCTTGTGGAGTTGTACCCCTTGCTCCTCTGGCCACCCTCCCGATGAATCCCTTGTGGTGCCAGGCAGGAATGGGCTCTTGGGGACCCAGAGAGCTCCCAGGACCTTTCTGCTGCTTCCTCTACCCCTGTATTTTGCTCGTCTTGGCTCTCTAACTGGACTCAGCTCCAGGTAAAGTGGGAAACTTCTCCCGCGAACAGACCTTCAGGTTCTCCAGTGGGGTGTGTGTTCAGGAGAGGAGGATCTCCCTTTCCCAATTCCGCAGTTGGGGCCCTCACAGTATTTGGGGTGTCTCCCAGGTCCTGCAGGAGCTGTCCTTTTCCTTCAGAGGATCTGTGGGTTATTTTTGCAGTCGATCTGGACCTAAAATTCACAATGCAAGCATTCGCACGCTGCTCTGTCCAGAGCTGCAATCTAGTCCTGCCTCCCATCCACCATGATCTCTAGCTTACTGTAAGATTATAGTCTGTAATACATATAGCATGCAAAATATGTGTTAATTGACTGTTCACAGTATCAGTAAGGCTTCTAGTCAATAGCAGGCTATCAGTAGTTCAGTTTAGTTGGAATCAACAGTTTTACATGGATTTTCAACTTTGCAAGGGTCTGCAACCCAACCCCTGCATTGTTCAAGGGTCAACTGTACTTTCATATCAACAACTGTTGCTTCTTCCATTTTCTTCAAACCCTTGAACCCAGTACAACCTTAGAACTGTTTGCACATTGTCAGTCTGCGCAAACTAACACAGAATTTTTTTTCTATGGACTTTTCGTTGGCATTGCCAGGTTTCGATATAAAGATTTTTATAACATCAACTAAGGTTAATATCATAGACATAAAACAATAATACAGTTCAATACATGCATTTCTATGACAGATTAACCTGATATGGTTCCAATATACTGCTTTCTTAGGATTTGATTAAACATGGACTACCACAAGAACACAAGGGACTGCATCTCTTTTAGGCAATTCTTAAAAAGTATTCCAATAAACTAAGGATAATGTATCAAAAGGTTACACTTTTCTGGCAAGGCCTTATTGTATCAACATTTGTATGTGAAGTGCAGGAGTTATATTGTATACATTCCAGGAACTGCAGTTGATATCTTCCTAAAAACATTGAATAGGCCATTCAGCACAAATTAATAGAAGGGCATCTCACTTCAGCCTGTACGTTTTCCTTAAGAAACTATTCCAAACTTGCTCTAACACAGAAGTTAGTGCATTCATATGGCCCAAGGATTGTGTTCATATACTCCTGTTCATTCGTGAGTTAATTAATTCATTAAATTATTCAATTATTTAACATATATTTATATGAATATGTATTTTCATACAAATAAGTTATTATTTTGTGATTGCCACTATGTGCAACAGTCTATAATTTTACCTCAATGAGAATTTAAAGCAGCTTTTACCAACTTTCTACCATGGGTATTTTAAAAATCACAAATATTACACATAACATATCTAAAGACAAGCAATACTCTATCAATGAGACTTCTAGATAAATAAATTAACACTTCAAATATCGAGAAATCATTTAGAGCTATGGAAACATTTTTCAGAGATAATTATTTTAATTTGAGAATGGTTTGCCCAAATTAGTCTGAAATCAATTTTGTAACAATTTCTGTTAGCATTGTTGACATTAGGAAATTTCTTCTCTTTAGAGAACTAATTATTCTAAGTGATCAGATAGTCACATAAGTGCTAAATTACTTAGTTCGATAATTTGACATTTCTTTTATCTTTCATTTGTAACTCTTAAAAAAAACAGAAAGAATTAACTTGCATATATAAATAAAAATTGCTAATCAATAGAGAATAACAAAGTAAACTGTGAATGCCGTGAATATTTCCTATAAATTTGACTCACTTTGCTATTGTAATTTTCCATTTTCACCTTTAATAATAATGTGAGGTTTTTTATTATCACATGGATGTTTCATGTAATTACATAATTAGATGCACTTATACTAATTATGTATCATAATTAGAACAGGTAATTACTATATTAGCATTTATAATTACATAGTTGAACACTTAATGCATGCAAATCTACTTTTCACTCAGAGTAATGTATGCTACACAATAAGTACTTTATCTTAACCTCTTATCAAATCAAGTTCTGATAAATTAATAAAAGAGTAAAAATGAATTTAGATTTTTATAAACCTGATTTGAAATCAAATTTAGAAAGGACTGAATTGTCATCTCAATAAAAAGTATTAAGTGGAATTTAAATTAGAATCCCCAGTCCATGAAGACATATTTAACATGCAGAATGTGAAACTTAAAAGTTTTACGTTATTTCTCAGTAGTTTCGGTATTTGATCTTTTTGATATAAAAATGAAAGCTTTTGTATATCTGTGTTCTCAGTCAATACAGAACATATCGAAACACTCAAATCCAGACTTGGGATTTGTGTGTGGGTGTGTGTGAAAATAAGCTTAATGAATGAATAATCATTAGAAAATTTTATTATAAAAAGGCAACTACATATATTTTCTGATAAATGTATGTCCAAATCTTATATAAATCAATTAACCTAGTTGATAAAGAAGACCTAATTGTTCCTTTTTGTTTCTTGGTAAGCTTCTCAAACTTTTTCCTATTCCAGAATAAACAGCCCGTAGAGGTAGGACTTAAGAAAGTGTATCGTATGCCCATATTTCCACCTACTGGACATGCAATTTTTCTGATATATCTTTTTTTTTTTTTTTTTTGAGACGGAGTCTCACTCTGTCACCCAGGCTGGAGTGCAGTGGCACGATCTCGGCCCACTGCAAGCTCCGCCTCCCGGGTTCACGCCATTCTCCTGCCTCAGCCTCTCCGAGCAGCTGGGACTACAGGCGCCGCCACCACGCCCAGCTAATTTTTTGTATTTTTAGTAGAGACGGGGTTTCACCGTGGTCTCGATCTCCTGATCTTGTGATCCGCCCACCTCAGCCTCCCAAAGTGCTGGGATTACAGGCGTGAGCCACCACGCCTGGCCTTGATGTTTCTTAAATCCGGATTCAGTTCACATATTCCACGAAAATTTTACATTAGTGATTGCAAATGACTTCTTACTTGATACATTTAGTAAATTTTTATTCCTCTTATTATGTAACTTTCTAGTATTTTTTGTTTGTTTCTTTCTTCAAAATATTTTTTAAAATTCCTGACTTCTTCTATAGGATCTTTCCTCTCGGATCCAAAAATTATAGATAATTTAACAGGCAGTATGAATGGACACTGAAGACTAAAAATAATGTAGTAAAAGAATTATTATACCTATTTAATAGCTCTGCATATTGTTGCGCTTTTAATCCTTAGTTTATCTAAGTCTGTAAATGTATAATTTATGTAAAATGTGCAAAATGTAGATAAAAATAATACCTATGAATAAGATTATTGCCTGCATTTTTTACTAAAATATTTCTTAATTGTCAGAGGTTTCAATACATAGAATATATGGAAATATAATATCTAACAGGTATGAAACACATACCCGACATTTTTTGAGAAGTAAATTAATTCATTTAATTCGTATACGAGTCCCATGAGGAGCAGATTTCATTGTTATTTCCATTTTAAAGAAGGCAAAACTTAAAAGAGTGTTTTTTGTTTGTTTGTTTCTTTGTTTGTTTTTTAGTACTAAGAGATTAGTGACACAATGTCTTAGCAATGCAAAATCTAGTTGTAAATGATGCAGGTGAACAGAAAAAATACTCAATTGTATGAAATGGCTGTTAAAAAGGATTTTCATTTCTTATCGTTTTCTTACCTTTTTTATGTTCAATGGAGTAGCACTTTTAATTTTCTTGTAAATTTTTTCATTGCATTCACAACTTGGCTCACTTTTTGGAGCAAGCAGTCCAGCTTGTGACCTAGTTTTGAGCCTATTTTGGCTTTTAACATGACTTCCTCATTTTAAGCTTAATCATTTCTAGCACTTGATTTAAAGTGAGAACTTTGGGAGGCTGAGGTGGGAGGACTGCTTGAGCCCAAAAGTTTGAGACCAGTTTGGGCTACATAGTGAGACCCTATATCTGCAAAAAATTAAAAAAAAAAAAAAAAATAGCCAGGTGTGGTGCAATGCTCCTATGGTCCCAGCTACTTGGGAGGCTGAGGTGGGAGGGTAACTTGAGCCCAGGAGGTTGGGGCTGAGTGAGCCATGTTTGTCACACCACTGCATTCCAGTCTGGGTGAGATAGCAAGAGCCTGACTCAAAATAAACATATACATAAAGTAAGTAAGAGACGTTTGATGCTTCCTTTGTATTCAACAGTTACAGGCCATTGTAGGGCTATTAATTGGCCTACTTTTAATATTGTTGTGTCTCAGAGAATAAGGAGACCCAAGGAAAGGAAAAGACAGGAATGGCCAGACAGTGGCCAGTGGAGTAGTCAGAAGACACATGAGACTGCTCAGTTAGGTTTACTGTCTACCATGGGCACAGTTTGTGGCACCCCAAAAGAATCCAACAGTAACATCAAAGATCGCTGATTACAGATCACAGTAACAGATATAATAAAAAAGAAAAAGTTTGAAATAATGCAAGAATTATATGAAAATGTGTCATAGAGACATGAACTGAGCACATGCTATAGGAAATATGGCACTTATACACGTGTTCCACATACAGTTTCCACAAACTCTTAACTTGTAAAAAACACAGTACCTGTGACGTGCAACAAAGTGAACAGCAATAAAACGAGGTAAGCCTGTAGTAATAGTAATCACGAATAAATGAAAGGACAATCATAGTAAATTCATGTCTGATACGCTTAATTCAGTCCAATCTAAAACTACAATTCTATGAAAATTGTGATTTTGAAGAAGGAACTTGCCATATTCTTTGTGAACTAAGACCTGGGGAGGAAAATAAAATAGTAGAAACATCAATCTTCCTTCATATAGCCATAAGGGAATTAAACATGCACATCTCTTAACCAACACTTTCTTTCCATTTGGTAGTAGAGCTACTCAGATGATGCTTTTATTTCCATTTTCTTAAAACTTCTGCTTTCCAGGTAACCAATGACTTTATCATGACAAATTCAGTGATAACCACTGTATTCTCATGTCACACAGGTAGTCCCATGCACACTCTTGGAAAACTTTCTTTACTTAGCTGAAAAGACACCAACCACACTATGTTGGTTATAACCACTTTACTTTGGTCATTCTTTCAAAATTTTCTTGGCTTTTTTTCATCCTGTTTCCTAGAAGTTAATGTTGGAGTCCTGGTGCTCAACAACTACTGAACAAAATTCTTATTATGTGCACATAGAAAAAATGTAAAAACTAATAATTTATCGGTTCTTACGGTAAGTCACTACAAATTTCAAAGTAATAAAATCACATGGAGAATTTTGATATTCACAGTGAAATTACATTAAAATTAATGTAACAAAAAAAGATTAATAGATAAACCACATAGGTTTCTTCAAGCTTATGGAGATATATTTGTCAGCCAAAAATTGTATATATTTAAGGTATACAAGTTGATTATTTGATATATGCATATATTATAAAATATTCACCACAATAAAGCTAATTAACACATCCATAACCTCATGTAGTTACCAATTTTATGTGTATGGCAAGAACTCTCAGCTCTAATCTCTTAGCTGTCTTCAAGTACCAATATATTATTGGTAACTATAGTCACATTATTTTATATTAAATCTCCTGAATTTACTTATTTTGCATAACTGAAACTTTGTAAATCTTCATCAAAATTTCCCCACACCCTCCTTGCCCAGCTTCTGGTAATACCAATTCTATTCTCTGTGTCTATGAGTTTGACATTTTTAGATTCCACATATAAGTGGAATAATGCAGTATTCGTCTTTCTGTGCCTTGCTTATTTCACTGAGCATAATGTCTTCTAGGTTTACCCACATTAGCTTTAACTAAAAAATTTCATTTTTAAAAAATGTCTGAATACTATCACATTGTATATATATATGCCACATTTTATTTATCCATTCATCCATTAATGGACACTTCTGTTGATTTCTCATCTTGGCTAATAATGTGAAAAATGCTGCAATGAACAAGGGAGTGCGGATATCTCTTCAACATACTGATTCCATTTCCTATGAATATATTCCACTAGTAGGATTACTAGATCACAAGGTAGTTTTCTTTTTAACGCTTTGAGGAACCTCAATAGTGTTTTTCATAATGGCTGTACCAATTTGCATTTACACTGTGAGTGGACGAATGTTTCTTTTTCTCTCCATCCTCACCAACACTTATTATCTCTTGTCTTTTTAGTAATAGCCATGTTAACAAATGCAAAATGATGTCTCATTGTGGTGTTCATTCACATTTCCTGAATTATTAATGAAAACAAGCACATTTTCATATATCTGTTGGACATTGTTATGTCTTCTTTTTAAAATGTCTATTCAGATCCTTTGCCAATTTTTAAATCAATTGGTAGGTTTTTTCTTTATCAATTTATATATAAATAAATCATAGATGATGGTTCATGTTAAAATTGAAAACATATGCATTTGACAACATTTGAACAAAATTAAATGTAAATATCATCATGCTGAAGTTTTTATTAAAAAATTGCAAGAATAATAATGACTAAAGAAAACTTATTTACAAATATTTTATACTAGCATGTCTCCAATATACCTTCTTACCAACCAATAAAAAGGTCGATACCTAATAAAAAATGGTTAAAATAGTAAATAGAAAATTTATGACTATGAAATAATAAAAACAGCCAATGAGGGTATACATGAAATTATATCAAAGGTAATATCTCCTTTGTTTACTTATCAGATTGAAAAAACTGAAAATATTGACTGAACTTTTCCTTGATGACAATAGTATGATTGTGATATTATGAGCTGTATTTGGAATAGTAATTTATCAATGTATCTTAAAATCTAAATGCTGCATTTTCTTTGAACTATCAATTTGTATTCTAGGGATTTATTCTTACTATATAAATATGAAATGCAAATGCAAAAAAAATCAATCAAACTTTCATGATGAGACATGCTATATGAACTAAAATTTCATAAATACAGAATTAACTAAATAATTTTAGAATAAATACCTGTACTTTGCATTTATTAGATAGATATTAAAAGCATCTGACAACATCAGACAAAGAAAAATCATAACTGTATGACCTGAAAAAGGTTTCCAAAACTAAGATAGGTGTCTTTATGTATAAAATGGAGATAATCATTACTAACGTACATGATCCATATACAGATCAGGTGATAGAATAATAGCTACTAACATTTACCGTCTATTGTATGTTGCTTACATCTGTGTTTACTGTGTCTGGCACATAGTATATGCTCACTGTATGGTAACACTTCATATAAAAGAGGCAAATATTTACTGAAAAGAAAGTTGTCATGCAGTATTGTAATAGGCCACAAAATATTTATAAATTTTTTCTATTGCATATATATATCACCACATATATGTAACATATATGACATACACATAACATATACAACATACATATATATAACATATATAACAGTATATATATATATAAAAAACATAGAGTAATTTCTGAATGGTTTTCCCAAAATGCTATCAATGTTTATATCTGAATAATGGGTCTTATAATTATTTTTACTTTACTGTGTGTATGTTTAAGTGTTTGATAATTTTAAGATGAGTAGGTTGTTTTAAAACTGAAAGAAAACCAATAATAAAGTAATTTTAATTTTGAAAAACTAGTAACATTGCATCAACACTTTACTTTTGAGTAAATTAGGAGTTTAGGAAATTCTGTATGCTAAACTTACACAACTTATTTGGAAAATATGGATGGAAAGTAGAAATAATGATGACATATAAAAGTTTTAATAAAATGTATTTTCTATCCAAGTGTACTGTGTGTCTTTAAAAATCATGATCTGAGAATTCTTAGATTAAAACTAGGTCTAACAATAAAAGTTAAATACTAATCAAAATTTCCAATTAATATTTTTATTGTGCTATATCAAATTAAGTGTTCAAAGGCATAAGACTTATCTAATATGCTTCCCTCTAAGGACTTTTAACCTTTATTATCTTTTCTTCCTTTGATTTTGCCATGATTCAAATAAATACTCTTTATGAGTTTCCAGCTATGAATATGTATTTCCTATCCTCCTCCTTTCACAAGGGCACGTTCCATTCTATTTATCATTCTAAGAGGATCTGGACGTTTTTTTCTTCCTAGCTCAAGCCCCTGTTTTGTTTTGTGGGTTTTTTTTTCCCTATATAGTACCATCTGCCTAATAGGCTTTGCCTTTTTAGATTACCATTGTAGATTCTTCTGTACATCCCTAGAGACCATGGTCCATGTTTTCTCATCTTTAATGAAAATCCTTCTTATTTGAAGCAGATTTTAGCAAGGTAGTTTTCTGCATGCACTTAAACATTTTCATACAAAACAGCCTGATAATTTTCTATTCCTCTGGCATTAACATATTTTGAACAGGCAGGAATCTCCTTTCCCCACCCAATTCACACTTGTAGATTGCTATAGGACTAAAAGGAGATTAGTGTGTATTAGCATAAACTCTGACAAAATGAGATGTTGAGGCATGTGTGGATATTAATCAAATAAGAAGTCCTTAATCTCATGATTGTATCAATAATTTTCTTTAAAGTGTATTATGTGTTCAAGAAAATAATGCTTTAATGATACACAACAACTTGATTGGAGTCATGACACTGTGATTTCAAATAGAGTTGGAAAGAAATTGCCTTTTAGCACTGAAGTCAAATTTAATAGTAATTGACACTGGCATATTCTTAAAACATGTGAAGGAAGCAGGACATTTTGCATCCATTAATGATCCTTTATTGCATTTAGGATTGAGTCTCCAAATTCTGCAATAACTAGCAAATCTTTCTTATTCCCCAGTTCCATTTATCAGAAAATCAAATATATGGGGATTTACTTTCCAGCCTTTTGTACCATAAGAGAGACTAACATTTGGAGATCTGATAGAGAAATGATTAAAGTAGGAGGAAAACTTCATGTGTAACCTGTTAAGCTGGTGTTTTGATCAAAAGCAGTATTAAAAGCAGTATACTATTTTGATAAAAACATTCTATCCAGAGTCAGGAATTTTAATTCTGGTTCCGGCAGTAATGGTGACTTTAGTTTGTCAGAATCTTGATATTTTCTTTTGTTAAATGAGGGCAGTATACAGGATAATTTTGAAGGTCTCATACAGCTGTTTTAAAAATCAATCTTTCTATGTTATATAAAATTGTATTATAATATACTCTGTACTATTTTAAAAGTGTTGGAAATAAGAGATCGATTTTAAAATCTATGACTTTTTTAAATTTACTTTTAAAATTATTGTGCCTCTCTTTGATGATTCTAACAATCAATTTTTTTTCACATTTCCCATATTATATCTGAGAAGGTGAAGCTATACTTCATCAGGAAAAATACAACGATGGAGGCCTCTACCATAGTAAAAATGGTCAATTCACACAGTCTCACTAAATAGCTTAGACATTTTAAATAATACTATATGTGATATTCTGTATGTACATACTTTTATTTCTGTTTTACCCAGTCTTGACTATTAAGGGTGAAAATGTTCCTTAATAGTATTCAAAGAAAAATTTCAATTTAGAAATGTGTCAGTTCTGGTCCTCTTGGAAGTAGATGCCAAGACAAAAGTAGAATTGCCAAAAATTCATTGAGTGAAATGTCTGTAAATAACAAAGAGGACAAGGAGCAGAGGAAGGCAGGGAGAGTTTGAGACCCCTATCCATTGCTGACACTTACGATACAATTGAGGTCTGGGAGGACATGAGGTAGGAGGACCTCATACTCCAGTGCAGCTATGAGAAAGGCTCATTCAAGCCATAGCAAACTACATGGCAAATATTCCCTCTTAGAAGTGCCCTACATTGGGCAGAAATGGCTCAGGTCTAATGTCCCTCTCCTGCTCACTCCTTGACTTAGAGCAGTCAGAAGAAAGCCTGACCCTGGCATGGATAGATACTTCAGTGAAACCCGAAAACACAGTTGGTGGAGGCTGTCAGCTGACTATACCTCCTGCAGCAGATCTGACACCTCCATGGCTGTCACAATTAGTGTTATTTTCATCTTTACAATTTTATGTGTTCTACTAATTGGATGTAATACATATTAAAGAGTTGACTTTCAGGAAAAATAATGAAAGTACTTGAAATAAAATTTTTTCCTTGTTAAATTCAAAATAGATGATTCCTTGGGAAAGATTGTACCCTGGGCAGTTTCCTGTTTAGTAAATATATTCCTATTAATATTTGATAAGACTCAGTGACTGGATATTCTCTGTATGAGTAAGAAATTGATGTGAAGATAGAAGCATTTACTGAGTATAAACTATCCCAATTTCTTTTAAATTTTATGTAAATTATTTCATTTAATCCTTACAGTAGCTCTGTGACATTTCTCAACAAAGGAAAAACTAGAATATTTTGGTAGGAACATCACAGACGAATTGAACTAGCAGCCCATTAATGCACACCTGTGGAGCACCTTAAAGAAAACTGTGTTTGATTGTATGTCTTGAATTAACTAAACATTATCTGTCATCAGGATAAAATGACATCAATTCAATCTTACCATAGAAATCAGAAAGAAATATAGTCTTAAAGTCAAGTGCAAGCCTTGGGTAGTGCTGTACATAAGTGTGCACAGAAAGTTAACCTGGAACGAATTTCTAAAAAAATTACTTTTCATGATGTCTATTGGGTTTCTCATCATTACTGCGTAGCAGAAAATGAGTAAATATACATATTACTGAGAGATGTAAGAAAGCAGATGAGGAACAGATACTGGCAAAAATGTCAGCAACAGCATATGAAGACCCCAAAGTAAGAATATGGAAATTGAAAAGTGAATAAACATATGACATCAATACAAGAGACCAGATGATTGAATAATATTGAAGAACCTAAATAGGAAGAAAATCAAAGGACGGAAATGGAAAACTGAGATCTAATAAATAATTTAAAATACATAAGCAAATGATTCCAAAATAACAAGACGGCCTACCAAACTACAGATTTGAAATACAGTTGACCCTTGAACAACACAGGTTTAAACTGCAGGGATCCACTTATCTTATGGGATTACTGGGGCTGTTGCTTTTCTGGCCAGAAAATTCTGTGGCCGGTGGCGCCTTTGCCCGAGTTTTGCTTGGGTCCACTGTGCCCACTCACCTTGGCAGGCTGCATTCAGCTCACACTACCAGTTTGGATCCCACACCTCCGAAGCGACTGTAGCATAGCGGCAAGGGGTGTGTGAGCGAGCAAGTGTGGGGTCCGGAAACTGTGCAGTCAGGCACGCCAGCTGCTGCAGCAAGGTGGGCAGGTCCAGGTGCTGGCACAGGTGCTAGCTCACTGCATAACTGCAGCTGGACCAGGCACACAGCTGGCACCAGGGAACTCGGTGGCACCTAGAAGCCTGGACACTCAAGGGTCCCAAAGAGGAGTCACAGCCGTGGCTCGGGGAGCTTCCACGTATGGGATCCCTGAAGGGCCGTAGCTCTTCTTCTCTCCTTGCCACCCACAACATGGCGAGCAAGGGGTGTGTTTCACCCCTATTTATATTACAGCTCTTTTAGCCCTGCTGTTTGGTGGGTCCTGTGTCCAGGAAGAATGAGGTATAAAGACAAGTGGAGGGTGAGCAAGACAAAGAGGAGCTATACTGAGTAATAGAACAGCTCAGGGGAGACCTACGGTGGGCGGCTCCTCTCTGAAGCTAGGGTGTCCCCATGAGTTCAGCTCTCAGCAGAGTGTAGCTCTCTCTGCTAGGCAGGTCATCCTGCCGAGTGTCCAGCTGTCAGCAGAGAGGGTAGTTCCTTTCTGCAGCTGGCTTTCTCACCTCTCCACTGTCTCTCCATTCTCCGCTGAGTCTGGGGTGGGGGTAGGCGGGGAGGGTTTATGGGCCTCAGCGGGGAGGAAGTGCGTGCTGATTGGTCTGTGGGCAGCCATGGGCGGGCCCAGGGGAAAGGAATCCAAGTTCCGGCTCTGGTCCACAGGACTGGCAGCCTCGCCCCCAGGCTTCAGGCCCGCCCTGGCTTCAAGGTGGGGCTTCACCAGGGACCAGCCCCCTTCTGCCCAGGAGCCTGTCTGCCTTCTGCCACTGTTCGTGGCACCCAGGCTGTTCATGCCAAGTGGGGCCTGCAGGCCAGTGCTGAGCTGCCCTCAGCACCCTCTTAGCCTCCGTCTCTTGCTTGTCAGCACCCAAAGTCCAGAGGTGACTCTGGCGGCGGGGGATTGGTGGGTCAGTGCTGCCCCGCGAAGCATGTGCACAACCTGGTGGTGTGTGACAGCGACCAGCATTGGCCCCGACTTTTCTCCAAGATCCGAGAAGATAGAGAGAGCGGGGAGAAGCCAGGCGCGGAAGCAGGCGTTTCCACCACGGAAGGTAGGAGGCTTCCCAGGCCCAAGAGTGCAGAGATGCCTGGGTCTGCAGCTGCACCCGGGAAGCTCCCACCCCACCAACTTGGAAGGGTCAGGGCTCCTGCTTGTCCCTGGCTCCCACCAGCTTTGTGGAGCATGTAGCCCCAACTGCATCTCCTCGCAGGCTGGGGCAGGGGCTCCAGGTCCTCGCTGGACCCCTCTCTGCTGCCTCCTCTGTGCCCAACGACACTGCTTTCCCATCGGTGGGTGGCTAGGCCCGGTCCCATCAAGGGGGGCAGCAGGCTCCGGAGGGCTCCCGGGGGCAGGCTCCAAGGACTGTCCGCCTCCTCCCCACAGTGGTGGTGGGCGAGAGCGATGATATGAGGCCAGTGTCTGGACCAGTGGAGGCTCCTCCGGGCCTGGGAATGGGTCCCTTCCGGCCACACGCAGGTGGAGACAGTGCAGTCGGCTGCCTCGGGACGTTGGGCACAGGGGATGCAGGGCACAGGGGTCCTATCACCGCCACTGCCACTCCCACAGCTGCTCCTGCCACTGCTCTGGCCGCTCCGGACAGCCAGCAGCTGCCATCACTTATACAGAGATTTCTTTCAGCAAAAGTTAAACTGAATGCGCCTGTGTCTCCTGCCTCCTCTCCTATCTCCTCCTGTTCTGTTTCTGTCAACTCTGAGACAGCAAGACTAACCCTCCTCTTCCTCCCCCTCCTCAGCCCACTCAAGACAAGAATGAAGGCCTTTGTGATTGCCCACTTCCATTTAATGAATAGTCATAGTTTATGTTTGTACAGCCACTGACATTTAACACCATTATACTTGTTGAATAATATAATTCAGATTATTTTTATAATTTTATTAACACTATTCTAATTTATCAGCAGATGCATAATTATTCTGTGTACCCCAAAAAATTAATATTTGACAATGGCTAAGGAGATAGATTTAATCATATTTTTAAAAATGGAAATAAATAACATCGTGTTATTTCTTCAATTCTAATTCGGTTAAAGAGCACATCTTCAAAATGATAGACTCTTAAAAATTATGGGGGAATAATTAAAATAATTTAAGTAAATATACTAATATATGTTAACTTACGATTTCTCGTGTGATTTTCGTACTGTTGTGTTTTATTTATTTTAGGGGGCATATTTTCAATCTTCAATTCTAGGTACACTAAAGCTAAAAATGATACCTTTAAAATAATTATTTTCCTTATGTCTATTAATAGAGTTACTTAAGACAATAGAGTGTACTTACAAAAAGGCTGTGTCTATTTCTGCTTTAATCTGACTGGGCTGGCATTTCTGAAAAAGCCACTTTAACTCTTCGGTTTTCAACTTATTTACCTGCAAAATGAGATAAACTGTGACACTTATATCATAGAGCTGATATGGAAATTAAGCCTCAGAATATACAAAAGTCCTTACAGGGTCTTGAATATAGTAAGTATGTGGTCAATTCTGGTTATTTTGTTTATGGCTAGGCATGTACTCAATACGTATTTGTTGCTGGAGCAGATATCATTAACTGGAATATCATAGCCTGGAAAATTATACTTTCTACCACTGATTATTTAAAATCATCCTATGCCTTGTTCTCACTCATAAGTAGGAGTTGAAAAATGAGAACACATGGACACAGGGAGGGGAACATCACACACCACACACTGGGACCTGTCAGGAGGTGGGAAGCTGGGGGAGGGGTAGCATTAGGAGAAATACCTAATGTAGATGACAGGTTGATGGGTGTAGCAAACCACCATGGCACGTGTATACCTATGTAACAAACTTGCACATTCTGCACATGTATCCCAGAACTTAAAGTATAATTTAAAAAAAGAAAGAAATAAACAACAACAACAAAAATCATCCCATGCTTAAAGGCTCTATTCAAATCTGAGAAGATTACATAGGATATACTTTTGTTAAGCCAATGCTCTCTACAACAGACCAGAAAGAAATTCTTTCCTCCAGTTCTACATGAGCCATTATTGTTCATACACAGGAAAAGTGTCAAAATATTTTTTTATATCTCATGGTGTAATAAATTTTTATTTTCAGAAAAGAATTACTTGGTATAAATTAGATGATTTTGAAAAAATCTTGATGATCACAATTGCTGGGCTTTTATTATCCATCAGTAGGTCCCTAATCTTTAATTGTCCTTTATTTTCATCATTTAATTTCTAAACTTATTGTAAAAAGGATTGTATTGTTATCTGTTATTCCTTTCAAAGTTCTTTTGTAGCCTGTCGGCAGCATTGTTTTTATGTAAAGTTGCAAAATGGGAATTTAAGCATTAAGTTTTCTTCTCCCAATGCCACATTGAAAAGTTATAAATTGAGCAAGAATTAAAATATGAGGATTTTTATCTCATGTATTACTTTTATTCTAGATCTTTGCTGAGTTACAGAAATCTAATTTTTGTTGCTTATTTTTAGTGGCTGAACAGAATAAGATTTACTTATCATGGAAACTAATTCACTTACCTCAAAGTGATTTTCAGAGATCTAGTACTTTGTGATCTTTCTCCATAATAGTGCTTAGCTATATTCTTGAAAAAGAAATAAAAAAGAAAAAGGAAAACAAGGTCTATTGTTCATTTGAAGGACATTTTGTTCGAGTTTATTTATATGGTAATTTAATGCCATGAGATGTATTTCTAACTTCTTTTATAAAAATAGTAAAAAAATCCCTTGAATATAATAAAAGCAATACAGAATTATATAATCTGAAAAGACCCTTTCCTCCAGCCTCTTCCAAATATTTAACTTCATATAAGATAACATTGTGGAATTTAAAATCTATAAGTCCCAAATGTATTTATCTAAGCTTTCATGAAAAGTAAGTTGGGACCAGAAAGCATACATTTCAATATCTTGAAATTGGAGAGAATAAGAGGATTTGAGTTGTTGGAAAAGACCCTTTGAGAACACAATGGGTTGGACAACCTATTATTGGACAACTTCTTGTAAAGCAAAGAAGAATGAAACAGAATATTTATACATAAACAGATACCTTAAATAAACTAAAGCTATAGACATAAACTAGATTTATTCAAGTTACTTAAGACACTCTATTGTCTTAAGTAACTCTATTAATAGACATAAGGAAAATAATTATTTTAAAGGTATCATTTTTTAGCTTTAGTGTACCTAGAATTGAAGATTGAAAATATGCCCACTAAAATAAACAAAACACAACAGTACAAAAATCACATGAGAAATCATAAGTTAACATATATTAGTATATTTACTTAAATTATTTTTATATTTTTATGCCACATTTATACTTAAATTATTTTGTCATTATGATTATCATGATGAAATCTTGATTAGTGTTTTCAAGGAAACTTTATTATGAGCTTCTACATTAACTAATAGATTTATTCTAATGTAATCCTCAGTCTTGATACAATGATGATTATAGTTTCATTGACTAAGCTTGAACTTAAGAATTAATTTCTTCACCAATCTAACAATATTTAATTCAATGATTAAGTTTTCACAGATCTTGATATAAATAATATAGTTATGGACAGTTATATTTACCTAGAGTTACAAAAAATCTATATTTACTTTTATCAATTTTAGTAAAAGTAATGTTGAATGTGGAAAAATAATTTAGTGCATAAATCGTAGTGTTTGGTTTTATTCCTTACTATTAATAATTTATTGTGTATTCATCTAGAAATATATTCTTCCTATCTATATAAGAAGAGATAGATACACTTTTTTTGTATAGAGGCAATTTATCTTCTAACTTACTTTATATGCATCAACGTTTTCAGATACCGAACTATCACTAAAGGCTGAACAGTCAGACTCGCACAATTTATAGATTTTTACCCAATGTGACCTTTACTAATAATTAGTAGAGAATACAAGAAAGAAGTAATGTTACCAGTACAGCATCTGTATCTAGGAAGACCCAAACCATGAGACTCTGCATCCTTTATGTTTCCTTTCCACATGGGGAGACATTTTGGTTCCAGAATGACAAATTCTGTGCAGGACAAGTGAGTGTAAGGGAGTGGCTTATTTCAGGATATAGCATGTATATCCCACTAAAAGATCTCACTGATAAAAACTGAAAGTATTTTAACAGTCTTGAGATTATTTCTAATTGGAAAATCCTGTCAGTATACATGGAAGGAAAGCAGGGGAGGTCAAAACTGCCTGATGCACTCCTAGGAAGGAAGAACCTCACAGAAATACTGTCTTTCCCGTGTGCATTTCAGTATCCGAAAATCTTCCTCGACCTTTGTAAATGCATGATTGTCTGCTGCTAAATAAATGTTCCATTTATTTTTATTTTTTTATCATAACTCTATTGTTGAACTTTATACTTATCTCAAATTTTCTTCTACAATAAATGATGATGCAATTGCAACTCAGTGTTTTTATAGCAGCTTCCCTTACTTTCTGTGTGGTCATTTGACTAAAGATCTGGAAAATGATACAGAACAGTCCCCACTTATCTGCCATTTTGTTTTCTGTGGTTTCAGTTTTCAGTTACCAGATGTACAGTACCACAGCATATACTGAGAAAAAAAAAACAGAGCCCACATTAACATAATTTTTATTATAATAAATTGTTGTAATTATGCTATGTTATTATTAGTTGTTAATTTCCTACTGAGAATAATTTATAAGTTAAACTTTTTCATTGGTATGAATTATTGGAAAAAAATGTATATTTAGAGTTATTTACTATTTGTGATTTCAGGCATCCACAAAGGGTGTTGGAACATATCCCCCATAGAAAGGATGGGAATACTAAGTAAGCAGAAGTGTTGGAGTGACACCCAGGAAGTCTCCTTAGGAGAGATTTCTAAATTCCTAGATATCTACCTCTTGGACAAAGAATATATAATTTTTAATTTGTAGAAAGGACACCAAATATTTTTCAAAGAATTTTTACCAATTTACATTTACCACACCATTAAGAATACATGATTGCTTACTGTAGACTTGTAGTATGGTTTGAAGTCAGGTAGTGTGATGGCTCCAGCTTTGTTCTTTTTGTCTAGGATTGTCTTGGCTATAAGGGCTCTATCTGGGTTCCATATGAAATTTAAAGTAGTTTTTTCTAATTCTGTGAAGAAAGTCAGTGGTAGCTTGATGTGGATAGCATTGAATCTATAAATTACTTTGGGCAGTACAGCCATTTTCACCATATTGATTCTTCCTACCCATGAGCATAGAATGTTTTTCCATTTGGGTGTATTCTGTCTTATTTCCTTGAACAGCGGTTTGTAGTTCTCCTTGAAGAGGTCCTTCACATGCCTTGTAAGTTGTATTCCTAGGTATTTCATTCTGTTTGTAGCAATTGTGAATGGGAGTACACTCATGATTTGGCTTCCTGTTTGTTTATTGTTGGTGTGTAGGAATTCTTGTGATTTTTGCACATTGATTTTGTATCCTGAGACTTCGCTGAAGTTGCTTACCAGCTTAAGGAGATTTTGGGCTGAGACAATGGGGTTTTCTAAATATATAATCATGTCATCTGCAAACAGAAACAGTTTGACTTCCTCTTTTCCTATTTGAATACCCTTATTTCTTTCTCCTGCCTGATTGCCCTGGCCAGAACTTCCAATACTATGTTGAATAGGAGTGGTGAGAGAGGGCATCCCTGTCTTGTGCCGATTTTCAAAGGGAAGGCTTCCAGCTTTTGCCCATTCAGTATAATATTGGCTGTGGATTTGTCATAAATAGCTCTTATTATTTTGAGATACATTCCATCAATACCTAGTTCATTGAGAGTTTTTAGCATCAAGGGGTGTTGAATTTTGTCAAAGGCCTTTTCTGCATCTATTGAGGTAATCATGTGGGTTTTGTCATTGGTTCTGTTTATGTGATTGACTACGTTTATTGGTTTGCATGTGTTGAACCAGCCTTGCATCCCAGGGATGAAGCCAACTTGATCTTGGTGGATAAGCTTGTTGATGTGCCACTGGATTTGATTTCCCAGTATTTTATTGAGATTTTTCGCGTCGATGTTCATCAGGGATATTGGCCAAAATTTTCCTTTTTTGTTGTGTCTCTGCCAGGTTTTGGTATCAGGATGACGCTGGCCTCATAAAATGAGTTAGGGAGGAGTTCCTCGTTTTCTATTTTTGGAATAGTTTCAGAAGGAATGGCTATGGGAGGGATAGCATTAGGAGAAATACCTAATGTAGATGATGGGTTGATAGGTGCAGCAAACCATCATGGCACGTGTATACCTGTGTAACAAACCTGCATGTTTGGCACATGTGTCCCAGAACTTAAAGTATAATAATAACGATAATAATAATAATAATAATAATAATAAAGAATGCATGATTGCCTGTTTTTCCACACCCGAACAAAAATAGTCTCAACCATTTTTTTATCTTTGCTAACCCAAAACCAAAAATCATTTGAATTAATTTTGTATATAGAATAAGATTTGTGCTCATAAAATAATTAAAATAATGGGAGCTGATACCACATGATGTCTCATTTCTCTGCTGTTAAAAAATCAAACTGAAGGGTGGGCATGGTGGCTCACGTCTGTAATCCCAGCACTTTGAGGCCGAAGTGGGTGGATCACTTGAGATCAGGAGTTTGCAATCAGCATGGCCAACATGGTGAAACCTGTCTCTACGAGAAATACAAAAAATTAGCGGGGCGTGGTGGTGGGTGCCTGCAATTCCAGCTACTCAGGAGGGTGAGGTAGGAGAATCACTTGAACCTGGGAGGCGGAGGTTGCAGTGAACTGAGATCGTGCCACTGCACTCCAGCCTGGGCGACAAAGCGAGACTCGTCTCAATGAATGAATGAATGAATGAATGAATAAATAAATAAATAAATAAATAAAAATAAAACCGAATATGAAGAAAGGGTAACCTAGGACTGATAATGGCAGCACCACAAATTTGCTTGTGATTCAGGATCAGTTCTCCAGTTTCAGGTTCATCTTCCCAACAACTGCTGGAGACTCAACTATCACAATTATATTCAAAAAAGGGATAAAAGGATAAAAAGTGGGATGTTGAAAGAAGTGCTTTTCTCTCTTAAGGAGACTTCCTGGATGTCTACCCAACAGTTGCACTTACCTGTCATTTTGAGACCTCTAGCTACATGGTCATACATATCTGTAAGGGAAGCAACTATGATGCAGGTTTATTTTACATTAATTTTTACTAAATAAAAAGAAGAATGGCTATTAAGAGACAATTAGAAGTCTCTAAGTTTGAACATCTATTCATGGATTTTAAAACTATTTGCATATCATTTTTCTTTGTAATTCAAATTTATCTTAATGACTTTTTTATGCTTTTTAGTTTTGTTTATTTATTTATTTTATTTTGAGACAGGGTCTCACTATGTCACCCCAATTGTAGTGCAGTGGCAGGATCTAGCTCACCACAACTTCTGCCTCCCAGGCTCAAGTGATTCTCCTGCTTCAGCCTCCTGAGTAACTGGGATTACAGGGATTACAGGATTACTACTGCCTGGCTAATTTTTGTATTTTTAGTAGAGACAGGGTTTCACCATGTTGGTCAGGCTGGCCTCGAACTCCTAACCTCAGGTGACCCACCCGCCTTGGCCTCCCAAAGTGCTGGGATTACAGGCATGTGCCACCATGCCTGGCCCTGTTTTTTATTATTATTATTATTATTATTATTATTATTATATTGGGTTTTAAAAGCCCTTGCTATTTTTCAGGTATTAAGATCTTTGTCAGATGTTTGGGTCATCATTATATTTTTTCCTAGTTTTCATTTTTATTTTAATTTAGTTTATGCCTCAATATACTTTTAGTCTCTATATTGTTGAACTTTTCTTGCTCTTTATTTGAAGATCTCAAGGATGAGAGATTTGTTAAATATTTTATAATTTAAAAAAAATAGATGTAAATACTAACTTGTATACATTAGCCTGAACAGTATTAAAGAAAAAAAATCCTGACACGTTAAAATGGTAAGAAAATCTTTATTCATGACTTTTGCAATAGGGGTATTGCTATAGGAGGACTGGCCTCAACTATGACTAAAATAAGGAAAAGTGGGAATTTATAGCCAAGGAACGAAGTAAGGGCTCAGTGGATGGAAAATTACTAAGAGGAGACAATAAGGGTAGGGAGCTTCTTTTGCTAATGTGATCTAACAGGATTCTTACAGAAGGAAGGCCAGGGTGCTCAGCTATCAAAGGTGTGATTTCTTAGATCAGGTATTGAAGGCCATCAGCTATCAAGGTAGGAATTCTTGCTTATCTGCCTTAGCTGGATTCTTGCTATAATTGGACTAAGCAGGCCAAAGATGGCCCCAGGATGAAGCCTACTCAAAATGAGGGCTCAAAGAAGCCTAAGTAAAATTTGGTCAAGGAAAGAATCTTTCTCAATAGTTTTAAGGTAAAAAGAATCAGGCAATAAGTGTAGCTTGCTTGCAAATTACTCCCTCTGTTTTCATTTCCACAGGGAGTCAGTTTACAGCAGGCTATTGAATGCTAATAATAAAATAAATTTACATATGAGAACTGGAAAAAGCTGGAAAGGAAAAGTGGGTCCAAAAAAAAAAAAAGCAAAAGGCAATCTATCGAGCTGCATTTGGGAATATATATCTAATAGCCATGCCTATCAGAAAACAAGTTCTCGGTCTCTTTAAAAAATAAAATCAGTGATTGTTATATATAGGATAAAATGCATTCATGAAAAAAGATCTATAATTTTGAATGTACATGTAATCTGTAAACAAAGTTTTATCAAGCTGGAAAGTTATAACGAGCTGGTTTCTGGAGAAAGCTCTACAAAACCATTGAATATTTAGTGAAACTTTTGAAATTAAAAAATGCCGAAAATTAAAACTAAAGGGATTTAATTTTGTTGTTAGTTTAAGCTAATGGTTTATGACAGTTTGGTAAAACAAAAAGAGATATTGCATTAGTAAAGAAAAATGACATAAAAATTTACCCCCCAAAATTACAAGCAAAATATGATTTTATTATACCAGAGAAGTATTTATTAATATCAGCCTTTCAATATTATTTTGAAGTTATAAATATATAGAGATTTACTAAGAGTAAAATATGAGTATTTTAGGGTGTTCAGGTTAATATAGTAGAGAAAATGTTTTTTAAAAATGTATAAAAGTAATGATAAAATTGTTATAACATTTTATTGGAAAACAATACTAACAGCTATCTTGAAAAATGAATATAATAATGTAAGTCATCGTATTTCATATTAGAGGAATTTTTATGCCAGTGATTTCTTTCTAGTTCTGTTAATCTCAACGAAAGTGTAAAAGCATCATATCTAAAACAAATTTCACTGTCATTATGTATAAAAGAATAAAAGATAACTGAGTCTCTTTAAAAACACAGAACTATAATGTGGACATCTTTTTAATTCTGGTGAGTAAAATGAAGCACTCGTTACTTTGCATAAATTATTTGGCAACTATCATAATTTCAGAATTCCATTGAAATCACAAATGAACTTTGTGGAATTAACAGCTCCAGACCGTCTTGTAATTACGTTAGCAGCAATGTTTCTAGCATTAAAATGTCATAGAAAATAAATGATATTAATATTTATCATATGAACAACAGTTTCATAGTTCGCATGGTGAGTTAAACCATAATGGCTACTCAAATATGATATTAACAGCAGTGCCAATGAAACGTAACTCACTATGAGAAAAATAATTGTTACAGATTTAAAAAGTGCAAGTCAACATAAAAGACAAGTAACAGGTCCCAAAGAAGTTATTTGAGAGAGGTTCTGTTGTTTTCTTAAGACAAGTATAATAATCATATTTAGAGAGCTATATAGACAATTTCATATCAATGAACAGTTTAAGTGCAAAATCCACTGTATTTATAAAAGGTTGTGTATGATTTCTACTTTTTATGCTAATTTTTGCTTTGGTATGAATGTATGTATGTTTTCTTTTCCAGTTATATAACAATACAAATTCTTTATATTTCTATAAAAGGTTAAAAAGATTAAAGATGTAAAAAAATATGTTGCTTGCTTTAGGAGTTGATATTAGTTTTACATGCGTATCCCATGGACACTTAACAAATATTTATTATAATCGTATTATATTAAATAATTCAAAGTAATTAGAAAATTAAAATGGCTTTTCCTTTTATTAAAATGCCTACCAAATATATGTTTATAATACAAAGAATTAAGAAATCCTAAAACAGCATAGGCCCGTCTCCACCACCCACCCCACACACATGTCTTCATTGGTATCAATGGGGATTAGTTCAAGGACATTTGACACCCAAATTTGTGGATGCTCAGGTCCCTTATATAAAATGGCATAGTAAGTGCATATAGAATCTACATAGATTCTCCTGTATTCTTTAAATCATCTCTAGATTACTCATAATTCCTAATACAATGTAAATGCTATGTAAATAATTCTTGTACTGTATCGGTTTTATTTGTATAATTTTTATTGCTGTATTTTCACTTTTTGGTTCATTATTAGTTTTTGAATATGTTTTATTCATAGTGGCTCAAACTGATAGATGCGGAATCCACGGATACAAAGGATCAACTGGTTACATACACACACACACACACACGCACATACACACAAAAATATAATTTATTTTCAAGGTATGTTGATATGGTTGAATGTAAGTCACATTGGCAAGTAAATCTTTCTTTCTCACTGTATTTTATTCTCAATGTCGCTGTGCTGAATATTCTTGGTTACTCTTATAATAAGTTCTAACAAGTTTCATCAGAATTTCATCTCTATCAACAAAAGTGACAGAAAGACTATCTTGAGGCCTAGCCAATTCTGATTAATTGGTAGGATCTGCCGTGGTTGTTATGTCTAGAGGGATGCTGATGCACATAAGTTTAGCAAGATAGACCACTAAGAGTGGGGAAAGGCACCTGTCTAATACTCCTTGTGCATTAAATCTACTCAGTACAACTGAAGACATGGCCTTGAAGGGTCATTTCAGTAAACCAACTAGGTTATTCATGGCCACATGACAATTTTAAAAAATTTCCTCATCTGCTTCACACCTGTAGCATTTTACATATGTTGCAAACTTGTTTCATAGAGACTATTTTTTAAAATTCTTTCCTATAGAATATGAACTTCCTAATGGCATTATTTCCACGTAGTAGATGTTCAGCAAAAGTCCATTTCATGAATAAATGAACAGGTGGTGTCATTCTGAGGTTTGAAAAAACATTAATATTTTCTTTGTGGAAGCAACCCAAAAGCAACTGTCAAAGATATAATTCAGCCAAAAGGCCAAATCCATGATCCACGTGTT
Organism: Hylobates moloch; assembly: GCF_009828535.3. Classification (NCBI taxonomy): domain Eukaryota; kingdom Metazoa; phylum Chordata; class Mammalia; order Primates; family Hylobatidae; genus Hylobates; species Hylobates moloch. Next base: position 77,300,202 of record NW_026652279.1, read on the forward strand.
AAATAAAGTTGGCATAAGATATATTTTCTATTCTAATGGACTGTATAATTTAATTCATCAGACAAGACCTTGGCTCTGCCAAATGAAAACTCTTCTTATCACATGGTTTGGAAAGAGTTTTCTTTGTTTACTGAGTGAGTTCAGCTTGATTTTCTCTTGAACACAGCCAACTTTGAAAGAATGGCAGAGAGATGAATGCAACTGTAAGCATATACAAAATAATTATGAATTCACCAAAAGGCTATTGAGTACTAGATACTCTTGGAAAACAGCCTTGTAATGCCATCTAAAATGAAACCTGGCACATAATTCAGAAATCAATACATTTCTCATATTTCAAAAATACCTACTTTAACATAAGATGTATGAAGGATATATTTCATTGGTGGCTTTTGACTGTAAAAATCATTTTTTATAAATCATTTTTAGGCATCCACTGACTCATTAGCTCATATAACATATTCTGAGCTCTTTTGTGTGCCATGATACTGAGGATTCAAAGAAAATTAATATAGAAAATTTTTCATTCAGGCCATCTGATTTACCTTGCTAGGTTGGTTGCTATAGGCAGTATGGTAAGTATGGGTTTATATATTTTTCAAGTGTAGCATTAGGTTCAAATAATGACATAATGCTGGCACCACTGAACATATTCCATTTAAAACGCAAGTAGCACAATCCTTTCTCTGTATTAAAATGCTGCAAACCATTTTAATTACGTTATTTTAGAACAAAGATCTTTGAAAGTTCATATAATTATTTTTACTAATTTTTAATTACTATTAATGTGAAAGATGACATATCAAAAATATTGTCCTCTGTTTTCTCATTAAAAAAAAAAGATTGTATTTTGTGCAAAGCCCTGGGCTATAAAATAAGAAAATATAATTTGAGTTTTGAATAAGTTAATATTTTAATGATTTTTTTTCTGATATATGCAGAAATACAAACAAATAAAGTGCATAATTCATCCTGAGGGTTTCAAAGGAGGCTTAGCTCAAAAATAGAGGAGTTGGGTCCGGGCGAGGTGGCTCACACCTGTAATCCCAGCACTTTGGCGAGTGGATCACGAGGTCAGGAGATCGAGACCATCCTGGATAACATGGTGAAACCCCGTCTATACGAACAATACAAAAAATTAGCCGGGTGTGCTGGCGGGTGCCTGTAGTCCCAGCTACTCTGGAGACTGAGGCAGGAGAATCGCTTGAACCCGGGACATGGAGGTTGCAATGAGCCAAGATTTCCAGCCTGGGCAACAGAGCTAGACTCCGTCTCAAAAAGTAAATGAAAATACAGGAGTTGGAATAAGAATGGAAAAAAAGAATCTCAATAAAAGGGACAGGAGGGTAAAGTATTACAGGAAAATAGTTTATGACATGTTAGTAATCAATACTTTTCTATAAAAGCAGCATAGGTTATTTGTAGGGGAGGGTTTAAGATGAGAGCTTTCTGCTCTTAACGCCACCATGTACTGAACCAATATAGACTTCTTGTCCTTCAAACCAAGACATTTTGCATTGAAAATAAAAGAAGTAGAGAGAGTTTAGTTTGAAATTGCTTCTTGCAGAACGGTTTGGCATTCCTTGCTTTGTTGCTGTATCACTCAGTTAAACCTCCTTCAGTCAGTTAAACCTCCTTCCTTTATAAATTACCTGGTCTCAGGGAAGTTCTTTATAGCAGTGTGAAAAAGAACTAATGCATATTACTTCATAATATATTTTTAATCCAAGTATTTCTTTATTATTTGTTTTCTTTATAGCAGTATACATGTTATTTGCACAACTAAACACATTATTCTGAAAAAGATCCCTGTATTACTCTGCTAGAAATGACATCACTAGGTACCACATAATCAACAGCATTATAATCAGCAGCATCAACAAAAATTCGTGTCTCAGATCTGGAGGTAAATGTCTGAAATCAAAGTATTAGCATGATGGGTTAATTTGAAGTATTGTGAAGAAGAATCAGTTTCATGCCTCTCCTTCAGCTGCTTATGGTTTTCTGGCAATCTTTGCTTGACTTGTACATGCATTGAGCCTATTTCTGCCTTCATCTTTACATTTTATTGCATGGTATATCCCACTGTGACTATCTCTGTGTCCAAATTTCCCTTTTGATTTTTAATTAATTTATTATTATTATTATTATTTTGAGACAAAAAAATGTAGTGGCATGATCATGGCTCACTGCAGCATTGACTTCTCAGGTTCAAGACATCTTCTCATCTCAGCCTCCTGAGAAGTTGGAACTAAGGGTACCCACCACCACACCAGGCTTTTAAAAAAAATTTTTAGTAGAGGTGAGGTCTCCATATATTTGCTAGGCTGTTCTCAGATTGCTGGGCTCAAGCAATCCTCCCACCTTGGCCTCCTAAAGTGCTAGGATTATAGATACAAGCCATCGCACTCAGCTAAATTTCCATTTTATTAAGGGCAACAGTCATAGTAGTATAGTGCACACCCAAGTGACCTCATCTTAATTAACTACATCTGCAAAACCCAACTTCCAAATACGGTCACATTCTGTTGTACTGGAGATGAGTACTTCAACATATAAATTTTGAGGGGACACAGTTCAACCCATAACAGACCCCTACACTCTCAAAGAGTGTAATCTAGATCAGCACTCTTCAGTAGAAATAAGTAAGCCACATACATAATTTTAAGTATCCATAGCCCCATTAAAAAATTAAAAGAAACAAGAAAAGACAATTTAATAATATATTTTATTTAGCCAATTATCTCCAAAATATTATTGTAATGTGTAATCAATATAAAAGTTACTGAAATGTATTACTTTTTTTGGTACGTAAGCCCTTGAAATCATGTGTGTACTTATTTTATACTTACAGCACATCTTGAACCAAACTAGCCACATTTCAAATGTTCAGTAGCCACATCTGGCTAGTGACTACTGCATTGGACCAAGCAACTCTAGAGAGTAGTTCTTAACTTTGTGGTTCTGTTTCATTTTTCCTGTAACTCTTTGTTAGTCTTGTGAAACAGAGATCATAGCTTAGTAAATTTATTGTATCTTAAACCTTTGTCACAGAACCTGGCAAACCATTTGAAACAATTAAAAATTAAAACAGGACTGAGGAGAAGGAACAAATATATTATTAAGAACTGAGAAGTGAATGGAAGGTGAGAAAGTAGAAAAAGTGTTTGCAAACTAATCTAGACTTGCTATGATAAAATTGTGGATATATCTTCCATTATTTATAAGGTGATATATTAGCTTTCTAGTTGCCAGTGTTACCTATTACCACAAATTTCATGGCTTAGAACAATAACAACAAAATTATGTTATAGTCCTGGTGGTCTGAAATCTGAAATGGGTTTTAATGGACCAAAACTAATTGTTGGAAGGGTTGTGCTAGCTCAGGAGGCTCTTGGAGAGAATCCATTTCTTTGCCTTTTTCAGCTTCTAGAACTGCATTCGCTGCATTCCTTGGTCCACAAGAGTGGGGGCAGGATGTTTTCTTCATCTTCAAAGTTAGCAGCTTAGCATCTTCAAACCTCTCTCTGCTTCCTTATAACATAAACTTCTATCCCTCTGATCACTGCTTCCTTCTATTTTTTTGCAGCAATAAATTGTTTTATTATACTTTTAGCCAGCAAATGAATAAATCATGGAATGGCTGTTCTTTATTCCTTAGACATCCTCATGGAATAATCACACAACTATATGCGTTATTATTGAAATGGCAAAAAACAACGGTTTAGGTCTTCACTAATCCATTTCATAAACACATGGCATGGCTATAGCAGAGGAGAAAAATATTTTTAATAGAGAAGGTCTCAGTTACCCTGATTTGATCTTTACAAATTATGTGAATATATCAAATTATCACGTGTATTACCCCAAAAAAGTACATCTATTAGGTATCATTCAAAATAAATACATAATTTAAAAAGTAACAGATTTACCTATGACTATGTTTGCTAAATAAATAAAACACTGCTCAACTTATTTTCATAATTATAAAATCAGTAGCAGTTACCACAAAATTAACTTTTTCCTGGGAATTAATTACTGGGCATAGATGCAACCAAATCCTGTAATTATGTGTAGTCAACATAGACTTTATTTTCTTAATAACTTATTTATTCATCCATTCAAAAATGTTAAGATATCATTATGAATTAACCAAAATATCAATTACGTTAGTATTTTTTAAACAAAATAACTACATTAAAGTTAAAACTTTTCACTTGCCATTCACAAAATAAAGTTATGTAATATTTCACTTTAAAAAAAGTAACAATTTTATTATGGCAAAACAGTAAACATTAGGTTTTACTAGCTTTTCTGAAATTCTTAGTTGCTTTTATAAAATTATTTTATTTTATTTTGCTCAAGATCTTTTTTTGTATCCTAAGGCCGCAATACAATTTGTGAATTTATCGCCGCTTCCATTGTTACATGGATTATATCACTGAAGTTTTTGCTTTAAATCATACAATGTGCAAAGTGTATAAATGCTACTTATCTTTAACATTTAAAACGCTTCCTTCTTATAAGGACCCTGTGACAGCATGGGGATTCCTCTGGAAAATTCAGGATAATCTCCATTTCAAGATCCTTAAAATAATCACAGCCACAAAGTCCCTTTTGCCATATGAGGTAATAGTTACAGGTTCCAGCGATTAGGATGTGTATATCTTTGACAGCCATTATTCAGCCTACTTCATGTGTTTATTGATTTGTACACTCGTTTGCTGAAAAGATAAATATAAATAAATTTTTAAATATTTGTAGAATATAAATATTAATAAATCATATATTTATTCATTAAACATTTATCAAATTTCCATAACATGGGGATTATACATAGTTTTTTTCAGTGGACACAATTGTATTTTTTCTAAATGTCTTTTAAACATACACATAAAATATAAAAATATGTATTAAATAATTTGATACTGATCTAATAGGAAAAAAAAATTACACACTCCTGGGATTTCACATGTGAGATTTAATGTATTTCTTTACATTAGCATTTGGAGTTAATTTGTGTTTCTAATATTAGAAGGCTTAATACCATTTTAATTAAAACTATACAGATCATAAATTTTAATCATTAATTACTACTAAAAGGTATGTGAGTAGCATAGAAATCACTCCCCTGTTCATTTGCTTTGGTCCTACAGCCACCTCAAGTTAAGGAAACACTTGTCACTTTACATTTCTTGCAAAGCTGTGCTTAATTCTTGCCACCTTCTTCTCATCTCTCTGGTCAGTGTAGATGTTTCAGTTATAGTAGAAAAAAGCACAATGCCAAAGTGTTGTCAATAAACATACCGCCTGACACCAAGTGTCCTACAACTCAGCAGGAGATAATGGTTAATCAAATTGGTAAGATAGATGGAAACACTTCAAATAATTTTTCACTGTCATAACCCCCCTATGCACTACTTCGGCGTTGTTTAATAAATCAACATGATCAAACTTGCAGAGAAACAGTCTTCAAAAGAAAGAGACTTGCCTTTATTTAGGTGAACACTGAACCTGGGATCTAAATACTACCTTTTAGTTGAAAATTATACACTTTTAGTTTCTATTTATATAAATTATGAGACTGAATTATAAATAAAACAAGTTTGGCTGTCAGAGGGGAAAAAGTCTTCTATAAGACAATAAAAATAATCGCCTAAACTATTTTAGAAACTCAATATACTACTACTGAAGGACAGAGAGCGTAATTTTAAGTGATTTTTCTTCAGTCTATAAACAAATATTAAACATCTTAAAAGAACATTAGATATAAATAATGGTATACAGGCTTTATTATTTCCTATAGTTTTGATTTACAATTATGTTTCATTTTGCTACAATTTATCTAAAACATACTGTCTAAAAACTTCTCTTTGGATAGCTTCTGTTATTAATCGGCTTAGCTATTTTGATAAAAGCCTGTGCTTTAACCTGCTAGGCAATATTGTGCAATATTTGATGAGACAAGTTACCATTAAAGAAATTAAACTGCTGGTAATTTTACTTTCTTAAAAAGTGCAAACCATTGTTACAATGAGGTTTTTATCAAACTCTCTCAGAGCAGAGATTTTCTCTTACTCGTAAGTTGTTAGAAATCACTATTATTTGATGCGTAATGTATCATAATAATTAGGGCTGGCTGGGTTCAAATCCTGGTGCCATTTATTATAAGCTATGCAACTTCAACAGATCCACTATGTTCCTTATGTAACTTTAGACTAATAATAGTGTCTACCTGTCATTGCCGTTGTATTCTCAGGAGAATTTATAAATTAATAAATGTGTGAGACTTTGAAGATTTCAAATATGTAGTAAATGTTAGTTGATATTATAAGTCATCTGTATTAAATGATAATGATAGTAATTGTGATAAAGTACTAGATAATTGGTTAACAATTTTCAAAGTAAAAGAGTCTATGATCTCACTTTAAGATGTATTGGGTTATGCCATAATTTCACAGTTTGTACAGAGGAAGTGCATAGAAGATTCCTAACATGATAAGCACCAAAAGAATATAATAATTATTTCTATAAGTTGTAGTAGTCATTGATTTTATGAGACTAGTATAATCTGGATCCAAAACTGATAAAGACAGTGCCAGATTAAAAATGCAGGTCAATCATGAAGTCTTTGCCCATGCCTATGTCCTGAATGGTATTGCTTAGGTTTTCTTCTAGGGATTTTATGGTTTTAGATTTTATGTTTAAATCCTTAATCCACTTCGAGTTAATTTTTGTATAAGGTGTAAGGAAGGGGTCCAGTTTCAGTTTTCTGCTTATGGCTAGCCAGTTTTCCTAACACCATTTATTAAATAGGGAATTCTTTCCCTATTGCTTCTTTTTGTCAGGTTTGTCAAAGATCAGATGGTTATAGATGTGTGGCATTATTTCTGAGGCCTCTGTCTGTTCCATTGGTCTATATATCTGTTTTGGTACCAGTACAATGCTGTTTTGGTTAGTGTAGCCTTGAATAAAACACCAAAATCAATGGCAACAAAAGCCAAAATTGACAAATAGGATCTAATTAAACTAAAGAGCTTCTGCATAGCAAAAGAAACTGTCATCAGAGTGAACAGGCAACCTACAGAATGGGAGAAAATTTTTGCAGTCTATCCATCTGACAAAGAGCTAATATCCAGAATCTACAAGGAACTTAAACAAATTTGAAAGAAAAAACAAGCAAACCCATAAATAAGTGGGCAAAGGATATAAACAGACACTTCTCAAAAGAAGACATTTATGCAGCCAACAAACATATGAAAAAAAAGCTCATCATCACTGGTCGTTAGAGAAATGCAAATCAAAACCACAATGAGATACCATCTCACGTCAGTTAGAATGGCGATAATTAAAATGTCAGCAAACAACAGATGCTGTAGAGGATGTGGAGAAATAGGACACTTTTACACTGCTGGTGGGAGTGTAAATTAGTTCAACCATTGTGGAAGACAGTGTGGCAATTCCTCAAGGATCTAGAAACAAATATCATTTGACCCAGCAATCCCATTACTGGGTATACAGTCAAAGGGTTATAAATCACTCTACTATAAAGACACATGCACATATATGTTTATGGCAGCACTATTCACAATAGCAAAGACTTGGAACCAACCCAAATGTCCATCAATGATAGACTGGATAAAGAAAATGTGGCACATACACACCATGGAATGCTTCGCAGCCATAAAAAATGATGAGTTTATGTCCTTTGCAATGACATGGGTGAAGCTGCAAACCATCATTCTCAGCAAACTAACATAGAAACAGAAAACCAAACACCGCATGTTCTCACTCATAAGTGGGAGTTAAACAATGAGAACACATGGACACAGCAAGCGGAACATCACACACCAGGGCCTGTTGGGGATTGGGGGGCTAGGGGAGGGATAGCATTATGAGAAATACCTAATGTAGATGATGGGTTGATGGGTGCAGCAAACTACCATGGCACATGTATACCTATGTAACAAACCTGCAGGTTCTGCACATGTATTCCAGAATTTAAAGTATAATAATAATTGAAAAATACAGGTCAATTTACCTGTGAAGCTAAGCCAAGTTTCTAATTAAATTATTAGCTAAATGATTCCAATATTGTACTAAAATAATAAATCACAACTAAGAACCATTTGTCCTAGCAACAAATGGGTAGTTTGTCAACAGAAAATATATCCCTATAAGATGCCACACACAAAAAAAGAAAAGCACATTAGTACAAAGCATTGAATTGTGTTCAACAACTATTTATTTTGAAAATCTTAGGGAAAGAAGAATAAGCCATACTTTCTTGATCTGATAAAGGTTATCTCCATAACTTACAAATTGTGTAATTCTATATAAGGAAAAAAGCTTAGAAGAACTCTACTTAGAGTTGAAAACAAAATAAAGGTTAATCTCTTCAGGGGTTACATTCAAAATATTTAAAAACATCTTCAGAATTAATGCCAACCGATCAGAATGCAGAGCAGTTTCATGGAGTGTACCAGCTGATAACTAATTTGCTACAAGGTGTTGAAGATCTAGCCAAGGCAATGATATAAAATAATGAAGGCTATGATAATTTTACGTAGAAAACATAACACAAGCCATAACTTATTAGAAATACTGACTTCAGCAAGGTAGTCATGGATATAATGAAGGGGAAAATTAGTGCAAATATTTTCTATTTGTGTTTACAAGAAAATAAGATAGTATTTTCCACAGCTACAAAAAGTAGCTCTCAGAGTTTGTTTTAGAATAACAATTATTGTTGACAAAAATTAAACAGTAACCTAAAACTGAATAAAATCTTTATGAAAATATGTAAGGATATAAAATACAAATAGAGGAAGACTTAACATTGTAAATATACCAATTACCATTAATCTGGACAATAAGACAAACTCGAGGAATACGTATAGTAATGAGATCTGATTTTATATCCACCAGAAAGTCAATAATCTACATTTAGTGACATAAATTTTTGTTGAGATTGTGGAAAAACTAGGCCTCATGCATTGCTTGTAGAAATGTAAATTTTTGTGGCCATTCTAGACCACATTTATGAAATGTTTTAAATTATCAAACAATTCCACTTCTGGTAATGCCTAGAAGAATCATTTGCAAATCTACAAAAAGACGTATACAAAGATATTCATTTTAGCATTGATTGAAATAGCAAGAATTTGAGACAGCTTAAATGCCTTTCAATTGAAAAATAGATAAGTAAAATGTGGTATAAGCAAATGTTAGAATCAAGTAAAGCAGTCAGAAATAATGAATTGAATTTACATGTATTATCATGGGCAGAACTCAGAAATAGACAATTCATTGAAGAACAATAAGGAAGAAGTACATGAAGCTAGATAACACAACATTGTGTATGTAAATTTTAAAAAATGTGTACCTTTGAGGTTGAGATTGGGGAAGGCTTTAGCCTATTAATAAATAAATAGGAAGATAAAATATTCATTAAGGAAAATGAAAGAAGAAAATGTTTGCGTGTTATGGACTGCAGATTTAGACTAATACAACTGTGTGTTACTGACTTAAAAACAAACTTGAGCTGGGTGCGGTGACTCACACCTGTAATTCCAGCACTTTGAGAAGCTGATGCAGGTGGATCACGAGGTCAGAAGTTCGAGACCAGCCTGGCCAACATGGTGAAACCCCGTCTCTACTAAAAATATAAAAATTAGCCACGCGTGGTGGCACGCATCTGTAATCCCAGCTACTCATGAGGCTGAGGCAGGAGAATTGCTTGAAGTTGAGAGGCGGACGTTGCAGTGAGCCAATATCGTGTGCCACTGCACTCCATGCTGGGTGACAGAGTGAGACTCCGTCTCAAAACAAATACACAAAGAAACAAAAAAAAGACAAAAAACCTTCATAACTTTTACTCAACTCCTGTTAATAGCCCTAGCTGAACTTTCGACTAGAGATTCTTATGGAGAGTATTAATCTAATACAACAAATTAAGGCATGGTTTAATTCTAAGGATGAACAATTGTATCCAAATATTATTACCTAAATCTTTCAAATATTTTGCAGGGCTATAAGGAGAAATAAATTATCTAACATGTTAATAGTGGCTCAACTTTCCATTTAACTTTCTGTGTATAAAATATACAAGAATAGTGCATCTCTATTTGAGATGTTCAGCTATCAGCCTATCTACACTATAAGCATTTATTCTTGTAATTTTTAGCTTTTATTAAAACAAAGAATAATTAGAAAAGATAAGACTAAAGGAGGGCCGGGGGTGGTGGCTCATGCTTGTAATCCCAGCACTTTGGGAGGCCGAGGCGGGCGGATCACGAGGTCAGGAGATCGAGACCACGGTGAAACCCCGTCTCTACTAAAAATACAAAAAATTAGCCGGGCGTGGTGGCGGGCGCCTGTAGTCCCAGCTACTCGGGAGGCTGAGGCAGGAGAATGGCGTGAACCTGGGAGGCGGAGCTTGCAGTGAGCCGAGATTGCGCCACTGCACTCCAGCCTGGGGGACAGAGCGAGACTCCGTCTCAAAAAAGAAAAAAAAAAAGACTAAAGGCAACTATGTTATCTAGAAAATTTGCCATATAGTACACTATCTTATATTTGGTAAATCATATCAGATAGGCAGATGGAGACTTAATTGTTTTATATGTGCTATATGATTTGCATGAATTTAATATCTTCAAAATAAGCTTACCATAAATGTGTCTTGAGTCTTTTCTTACTATTAACTCATAAATTTTTTAACACCCTGCATTTGACACACAGACCAAAGTCTTTTCTATTAAAATTGGTTAAAATCTCATATCTGGGTGTTTTTGCATGTGTAAGTGTGTGTAAGGTGTGGTTCTATAGATTGATATATAAATAGGTACATAGATAATAGACAGATGATGTAAGCTAAAGTTCTGAAAACATTCATATACATTTTCAGAGAACTTTAGATTTTTCCTAAAACTGATAATACACCTAATCTAAAATTAGAGAATAAAATATTACAAATTCAAGAACATGAAAGAGGCATTACTCCACACACAGTGGAAAACTTCAGTGGCAGGTTTAGGTGGCTGATGATTTTAAAGGAAACAAAAAGACTGTGCGAATACAGAATCCTGAACCTGGGTCATGGCGTTCTATGTTTAGAAATCAATTCTTCCCGTTTTAAAAAGTCAAAGTTTTATCCAAAATTATAGCTGCATAAAAAGTAATCTGTGAGCTAATTAATCCTTCTCACTGACTCTTCTTCTTAATAGCCCAATGGGACCTGCTGAGAACAACTGAAATGGTGAATACTTGATGGCGGCATTCAGAACACATGGGAGAATCAATCATAAGGGTTTCACGTGATATCTGTCTGAAACACAACTGCTATTTAAACTTGCTCACCTATATTTTAATATTTCTAGGCCAGGTGTGGTGGCTCATGCTTGTAACCCCGGCACTTTGGGAGGGCGAAGGGGGTGGATCATGAGGTCAGGTGTTCGAGACCAGCCTGGCCAACATGGCAAAATCCCATCTCTACTAAAAATACAAAAATTAGCCAGGCGTGGTGGTGGGTGCCTGTAGTCTTAGCTACTTGGGAGGCTGAGGCAGGAGAATCACTTCTCCTGGGAGAATCGGGGAGATGGAGGTTGCAGTGAGCCAAGATCACGCCACAGCACTCCAGCCTGGGTGACAGAGCAAGACTCTGTCTCAAAAAAAAAAAAAAAAAAAAAAATTTAAAGCCCTAAATTAGATGCTGTGTTTCTGCTGCATTTTAACTTTCCTTAGAAACTTTTATTAATCTGTGTTACTAAAACCTAGTAACTAAACATTAAAAACTTGAAAATAGGGACATACTTGAATGGCTATAGTATATGAACGTTGACTTTGATGCGTATAAACAACCAAAAAGGTAGAAAGTAAGTCACTGTTAAAAATTGTATCCTAAACATTTGAAAACTCCAAAATATTATTACTTATAACATGAAAACATATTAAAAATAAAATTACTCCTTATTTAGGAGAGTGTGTTTCACAGCATAGACTAAAATGAAATTTCTCTTGTGTGCCCACCCATTGATGGCACTCTATGGATCACTTGCCTGGATCTATGTGAAGTCAACAGTAATTGTTATTCTAAAACAAACTCTGAGAGCAGCAAACTTGGCTCAGGCAGATGGTGCTATAGCCAAAACCTGCGGCATCACTGCCATCAATGTAATTTTTCCTGGCTTTTAGAAATATGAGGAAAAGCATAGAAAGAACTGTTAAAAATGCTTGAATATTCCCCTGTAGATGACAACTCAGATCACCTAGCCAACACAGAGATGCCAAAATTGAGCACAGATGTGCAAAAGGTGCATCTACCATTATGTATCTAATCCCCTATAAACTCAAGGAAGTCAGATTGGAATTCAGAAAATCAGTACTTATCAAGAGTTGGGTCAGTGTCTTAATTTGGGGGACCCCAGAACCAGACCCTGACTCAATGATTTGATTACAAGTAGTTACTTTGCAGGACATTCTAGGAAACTTCAGTATGGAAATAGGGAAGTAAGACAGGGATGGGAATTATATTAGTTTCTTAGAGCTGCTCCAAAGTTTCCCCAACTTTGGTATTTTAATACAACAAACTTATTTTGTCACATTCTGAAGCCCAAAAGTCTGAAATCAAGGTGTCGGTAGGGACACGCTCACTCCAAAGGCTCTAGGGGATAATCCATCTCCATCTCTTTCAGGTTTTGGTTGATACTGGTATTCTTTGGTTTGTGGCAATATAACCTCAGTTTCTCTCATTGACAGGCCTTTCCTCCTTGTGTCTCTGGTCACGCTTTCCTGTCTCTTGTAAGAACACTCTCATTAGATTTAGGGTCCATCCTAAATGAGTTTGATCTCGTCACAAAGTATTTACCTAATTACTTTTTGTTTGGTTGGTTGTTTTTTCTTTTCTTATTGATTTACTACAGTTTTACTTCTCCACACGGATGGTTCTATATTTATCTAATTACATCTATGAAACTCTATTTACAAATAAGATCACATTCTGAATTTTTTGGTGGCTATGAATTTTGGTGGAACACTATTAAATCCACCACAGAAGTGTAGCCAATTAAGTGTGAGCTATTATTGCAAGCTACCCTTACACTCAATGCCAATGGCACATTCTGGAAACCTGTGGAAAACTGGAAACTCTGAGTTACATTCCATATCCCAAAAGGCAGGAAACTGGCAATAACTTCTGCCAGTATTCAGTTTAGCCTTCTGTAAGTGGGGGAAAGGCGATTACTGGGGATGAAGAAGAGGAGGCATGTTGGATATGGCTGCTGTCCATGTTCAAAGCTGAGTGGGTTCCAACTACCAAAGAAAGCCTCATGGCAATGAGATGCGAATATTGGTAGCTGAAAGACCTGTGAACACTACAATGGTAAGACAATTATAGTTACAATGAGGTAATATGGACCTAGCACCAACAGCTTCTGCTGCAGACAGCTAATCACACAAGTATGATTTCCATCCATCACAACGTTTACTTATTTTAGAGAAAAGCCTTCCAAAAAATTTCAATAAATAAATTGGCTTGTCAATGCACAAAAATCTATATGGAAATAATATATGACAGAAAAAGTCAATCTTATTTTTAAAATTGACTTTACAAAGATCCCTATGTAAGAATGGGTGATAAAAATGGTAAAAGCTGTAGTTACCAACATCCTTGGTTTTAGACTAAGAACACTTGGGGCATGTTTGAATTAGAGTAGTGACTTAGAGTGGGAGGAAATGCTTTTCCTGTGTTCCTTCATACACATACAAGAAGTACAGCACTAAGCCACTTTTAGTAAGGAGAGTAGGCCATATCTAACAAGAGTATTAAGTCAGACAAAATATATAGAACTCCTGACCCACAGAGATACTTTCTTTTATATGAATCCAAATATTGAAGTAGTTATTTGTGTTGTTCCTTTTTAAATGACAGGACAAGTTCTCATGTCCCAGAATAACAATTATAATAGGAAGCAAAACATATTCTTGGAGCCTTAAGTTACTGTGACTCAAAAGGCCCTTTGCTCATAGATGACTTGTGATAAATGTTAATTAATGCCAATTGAAATTCATCCAGAATATTATATAGTATAGCATGACATTCAGGCATCTGGTGAATTCATATACCAGCTAAAATACAAATTTTAAATAATCAGCTTTCAATTCAGAGAAATAATTTGTATTCTTTGTCTGCCATTCTTCTTTCTTTTGGAAAAAGCACCCTGAATTCTGAATATCCATTGGAAAAATATTACCATCAATTTTGGGATGGTTTCACCAACATCTGCTCAAAAGTTGGAAATGAATAAGCAAAACACCTTGCCAGGAAGCAAAATGAGTCACCTAAGCAAATGTGATTGATTTGAGGGTTTTAACATAACCCAGATTTGTCTATCAGTGTGTGTAAACCCATCTTTCCATATGTAATGATTGGTTAGGGATGGTAACATAAGGCAAGTCAGCCCAAACAAAATGAATCACAGTGTATGTTTTAATGATTAGGAAAATACCTTATTGGTAGCTGTGATGATTAATTTTATGTGTCAACTTGACTGGCCCACAAGGTGTCAGGACATTTGACCAGGCATTATTCTCTATGTGTCTATGAGGGTGTTCCTGGATGAGATTAACACCTGATTCAGTAGACTTGAGTGAAGCAGATTACCCTCCCTAAAGTGCGTGAGCCTCACCTAGTCAGTTGAGGGCTTGAATAGATTAAAAAAAAAGCTGACTTTCCCAAGAGATTAAGAGGGAACTCTTCCTGCCTAACTGCCTCGAGGCAGTACATCAGTCTTTCCTTGCCTTTCGACTTAAACTGAAATATTGGCAGTGTCTGCATCTTGAGCCTACCAAAATTTGGACTGGAAAAATCCCATTGGTTCTTCTGGTTCTCAGGTGTTTGGATTTGGACTAAAACTTCATGATTGGCTCTCTTATGTGCCCAGCTTGCTGACTGCAGATATTGGGGCACGTTAACTTCATTTATCAGGTAACCTACTTTCTTTTAATAAACCACATTTTTTTCTTGCCTAAGAGAACCCTAAGATAGATTTTGATACTAAGAAGTGGGGTGCTGTTGTAAAAACTACCTAAAAGTGTGGAAATGGCTTTGGAACTGGGTGATGGACGGGTGGAGGCTGATAGAGCTTCAAGATGCATGCTAGAAAAATAGAAAATGATGTCAAGAGATTTTTTGTCAAAATTCACACATTAATGGCCCTTCTGGTGAGGTATTAATTGAAAATGCAGAATAGGTTATTGGAAACTGGAAAAAAAGGCAATCCTGATAATAAAGTGGCAAATAACTAAGCTGAATTGTGTACCAGCGTTTTGTGCAAAATAGAAGTTGTGAGTCATGGAATTCGATATTAACTAAGGAGATTTCTAAGCAAAGTGTTGGAGGTGTAGCCTGGTTGCTGATAGTAACATTTTTCTAAAAGATGAATTGAAAAATAAATTATTAAGCAAAATGAAACCATGACTTGAGATTTGGAAAATTCTTTGCCTATCTGTGCTGCAAAAAACTAGAAAGTGTTCTGAAGAGAACATTCTAAGTTTGATAAGGAGATTAGTATGAGTTTGAACTAGGAATTTAATCAGCCCCTATTCAGAAGCCAGGAATACAGATGGGATTATACTAGTAGGAACACTGCCAGCTGGGAGTGAAGGAAGCAGATAAAGTAGGACTTTATGAAAAAAAGGCTGCTAGCATGTGTTATCCTTTAAGAAAAGGTAAGAAGAATCACCACATAATTCAGAGATCATCAGGGCTGCCACCCCCAGAACAGGACCAGGGATAAGGCTGCTTCCTGTTTGATTTGAAAGGGTGGGGTGCCCACAGGAAGCTGGGGAAGATGGGCCACCACTAAGCAGCAGGTGGGAGTGCTGGTACCCCATTGCCCCGGAGGGCAGAACGTTGAGCCAAAGAGGATTCTTCCTGAGCCGTAAGAGCTGACGAAATTTGGTTTGCTAAGTTTTGGACTTGTTTGTGACTCATCACCCCATCCTTTATTCCTACTTCTCAGTGTTGGAATAGGAATATCTATTCAAACCTATCCACCATTGTAGTTTGGAAGCACAAAAGTTGTTCGGTTTCATAGGTTTATAGCTGGGGAGGAATTTTGCCTCGGGATGAATTGTCCTCCTGTTTCACCTACTCATATCTGATTTAAGTGATATTTAGATGAGACTTTGCACTTTATATTTTAGAGTTGATACTGGAAAGAGTTAAGTGTTTTGAGGATATAAGGATGGAAGAAATATTTGTATAAAAGAAGGATATGAACTTGAGGGGGCAGGGACAGAATGGTATGGACTGAATGCTTGTATTCCTCTAAAAATCTGTATGTTTAAGCCTTAAGCCCCAATGGGACAATATTTGGAGATAGGACCTATAAGGATGTGATAAAAGTTCAATGAGGTCTTAAGGGTGGCATATAAGAGTGGCACCCTAACATAATAGGGAAGATATCCTTTTAAGAAAACGAAGAGGCAGGGAATGGTGGCTCATGCCTGTAATCTCAGAACTTTGAGAGGCTGAGGTGGGCGGATCACGAGGTCAGGAGATCAAGACCATCCTGGCTGACACCGTGAAACCTCATCTCTACTAAAAATACAAAAAATTAGCCAGATGTGGTGGTGTGTGCCTGTAGTCCCAGCTATTCGGGAGGCCTAGGCAGGAGAATCGCTTGAACTCAGGAGGTGGAGGTTGCAGTGAGCCGTGATCTCACCATTGCACTCCAGCTTTGCAACTGAGTAAGATTCCATCTCAAAACAAACAAACAAACAAATAAATAGATAAATAAAAGAAAAGGAAGAGACACCAGAGTCCTCTCCCTCTCTCCACCATGTGAGGACATAGAGAGGAGGTGGCAGTCTGCAAGCAGGAAAGAGAGCTGTCACCAGGAACCAACCATACTGACAGCGTCCATCATATTCTCTCTGCTCTCAGGGCCTCTCTAGCCTCGTCTATGAAAACAAGTTTCCACCAGTCATAATATATCCATACTATCCATACTATGGATAGTATAGCGTCCATAGTATTATCCATAATAGTATGGATACTATAAATCCATACTATTACATACATGTAAATTATACAACTTGTATTTATTTTAAAAATAATTCGAAGCAGCAAAAAACAGCAATTAATAGAATATACTGGTTGGAAAATGCAAACAGTATTATAAATCAATATTTAGTTTTATAGTTTAATATATTTTAAAAGTCATAAATATTATAGTGACAGTTTCAAAAGTTTTAAAATTAGCTTATAGATTAGTATTATCATACTTCAAAATCCAAGCAGGTTTTGAAATGTTATTTTCCTTCACATACTATTTCATGCATATCAGAAAGTGCAGCAGTACAATTTGTGATAACTTTGCCTAAGAAGCTTCGTAAGAAGCATTCTTCAAATTGGGAAAAATGAAGATAAAATGCAATAACTTTAGTTTCTAACCAGGGGTATACGTTCAAGGATGGTGCCATTATGCATCAACTATAATAGTTAATCCATATTACCAACAGCCCATTATTAGATATAATGTTAATTTTCCTACAAACTTCTCAGTTTTCAACAGAACCTAATCTTGCCAATTAAAAAAAATATATTTATTGAAGAATTTTTAGGAGCTTGCTAAATTTCTTGGAAATATAGAGTCAACCTTGGCTGTTACACAGCCAGGATCAAAGTTCAAACCATACCTACAATGGCTGTAGCTAAGTCACTACTACTCATAGTCCTCAGCACAGACATTATATGTCTCCCTGGACACCTGGATGCCTGCCACTGTTTCTGAAAATTGGTGTTTCCTCCAACATTGCCAAGAGAGAAATTCCATACAATGTCTGCTTCTTGCTTTGTTATGAAAAAGTCTAATGCGGACCTATTACAGTCTTTGTCACATGCCTATGCCAGTGCCATAAGGCAGATTGAGATAGAGCAGAAATGCATACATAAAAGTGAATGTACCTCAAAATGGAGAGTAGATCTAGGTTTGCCATCTCCAATTATAAGCAAGTATTTTGCTCAATGAGCTTAAAGAGGGTCTGAATTATGGAAAAAACATTTATTCTCTCATGAATACAACTGTCTAGGAAGTGAAAAATATTTCATATTACGATTAAGGGTGTTAAATAAATGACCTGAAAATATTAAGGTAGTGTTATTCTTAATAATACTACCTATTTTTAAGAATTGCTTTATACCAAATTAGAATTCTTCTAGACTTTGCATTTGGACCCCAGAAAAAAACTTGAGCAATAGAATTAAAATAAATGTAGAAATATAATTTCCTCTTCACTACGGAGTAAATTACAATCTTTCAATAGAGGCCTGCTCTAATAAACATATACATACATCTGAATAATGAATGGTAAGTTGCGGGAAAAAAATTCCTTTGAATCATGAAATGACTTCCTCATGCCTCATAGTTACTTATTATAATTTTGATTATTTACTTTACAGTGGAAGGGCTGTAATCTATTGAGATCACTACAAACAGCTTCAGGGCTTCTGATAAGACCACCTAAATGGATTATCCATTATACATTCGGTGAAATAAATTATCTAAGGGGAATAATCGACAGTCCTTCAAGGTAAATTTCTTCCATATTAATCCAAACAGGTTTTAAAAATTTATTTTTTCTCACAACGTTAGAATCTGACTTTTATCATGTTCTGTTCTCCCCAAAATATATAAAAATTGACAATATCTCATATCAGAATTGAAACATATTCCCATACAGCATTTCTTGAAGTCTCTAAAATTGATCAACAATTTTCTGGCAATGTAATTATACAACATGTATTTATTTTTAAAAATGATTTGAAACAGCAATTAATACAGTATACTGACCGGAAAATGCAAATAGTATTATAAATCAATATTTAGTTTAATATGTTTTAAAAGTCATAAATATTATAATGAGAGTTTCAAAAGTTTTAAAATTAGCTTATGTACCTCTCTTCACAAATAATTAAGAAAAAACTATATGCACATAGTTTTGTACAAGTTTATATTATTTGGACATTTCCCAGGTACAGTTTTTCATTTGTACTGATAATCTGCCTGACATTAAAATACACTTTGAGCAGCACATTTTCACAGGCCATTGGTAATTACACAGGAATCATTCCTTGTGATATGGGACTCTGAATGTGTTTAAGATGCAAGGGAAAGCCTTTAATTAACTCCTTATGAATTTATGATGTGACAAGATATTGTCTGTTGCTTTTTCGCAGGAGACCTCCCAGAGCCATGAGAGGCCCACTCGAGCTATTAGTTACCTTTCAGTGGCAGCAGAGCTACTAGAGAATTGAATAGAACCCACCATATCATGCTGCACATAAGAACAACTGCATAAAAAATTAATCACTCTAGCTCCACATGTGAAATGTTACAAAAGAGGAAGTCAAAGAGTAAGGGGAAAAAACACCACCACAGGGTGTCCTACATTAGCATCAACAAACCACTGTTAATGACCAAAGCAGAATGTGGTGGCCCAAGACCCACATGCTTCTAATTTTCAAACTTTGGTCATGGTTAAATAATGACCTAGCCACGGTGGGATGTCCTGATATAAAAGCAAAATGCTCTGTCCTAATGGGGAAAGGAAAGCAGCCCTGGTGCCAATATGACAGTTGAAAGAATTCATCAAAAACAGTGAAATGCCAAACGGAGCACAGTCAGTTATGTGTGCTATTCTTCTTCAAATGGAATAATAATGTTAATATTTCCATTTTAAACCAATATATCTGAAACAATCCATACAAAAATCAAAAGGATTGTTATCGTCCCCAATTACAGTTGAGTAAATTTGCCCAAGGTGGGAATTCTGGGATTGAACCCAGGTTTCTCCAAGCCTAAGCTATCAGTTTCTAGAACACTTAGCTATATCTTTCTTTTCTTCATCATCAAAGTTTAATATCATTTTGGCCTTATAAAAATTATGCTTGCTGGCCGGGCGCGGTGGCTCACGCTTGTAATCCCAGCACTTTGGGAGGCCGAGGCGGGCGGATCACGAGGTCAGGAGATCGAGACCACGGTGAAACCCCGTCTCTACTAAAAATACAAAAAAATTAGCCGGGCGTGGTGGCGGGCGCCTGTAGTCCCAGCTACTCGGAGAGGCTGAGGCAGGAGAATGGCGTGAACCCGGGAGGCGGAGCTTGCAGTGAGCCGAGATTGCGCCACTGCACTCCAGCCTGGGCGACAGAGCGAGACTCCGTCTCAAAAAAAAAAAAAAAAAAAATTATGCTTGCTTTAAGTTAATATTATTACAAAGAGTATTCACAGGCACTTCACATTCTTTTGAATGAGTAGTGAAATCATATTTTATTATTATACAGGAACAATGTGAAGAAGAAAATAAAGAATACAGATTTTTAATTAAACCAACCCAAAACCAAATTTTTTATCAAATTATTCTAAACCTGTTTTTACAGTACATATTTTTATGCTCCAATGCTCATTCATAAAATCTTGCTCAGGTGAAACTGTTACTATAAAGAAGAAAAACAGGAAAACTTTTGAGAGGATAATCAGTCTCCAAAAATATATTGAAGATATACCTGTTCAGAGTTGCCATCCTAAACTCTGGATGAATTTTCAAAGGCCATTGAAGAGTAAATAAATTAGTTAATATAAATAGTACCATATGTGTAAAGATGTATTTACAGACAAATTTATGTACCCAATATGAATTGAAGTTGGAATGATAAGAGATGGTGGGGAGATGACAAGACGGGATGTTACTCAGGGTGTGTGTAAGAATCCTGCTGGTGACTGACAGTTGACTTGTTTTGGCAAGGCTTAATGGAATAAGGAAGGAAAGTTCCTTCGGGTCACAAAACTATCAAACTTAAACCTCCCTTATTGGAGTTGAGCTGCTGCTTTTCTGAGACTAAAGGGCTGCTAGATTATTGACTCAACCTACCTAGATCCTAAAAAAGATATCCTTAGCTAAACGCTTCACTTTATTTAAGTTAAAGGTTATGTTTGGAGGAATTGAAGCAAATATTGTTTTACTTAATGGGAATTTTAAAAAGAGACCAATAGTTCTACAAATTCACAGAGAGTATTTCATTGCCCACGGCATATGTACTGGTTTAATAACAATAAAACCACCTACACTTATTAGGTATTTGCTACTTGGAAAGCTCTGTTCTAAAAGTTTTATATGAATTAACTCATTTGAATACTAGTATTATTTTTTTTTTTTTTGTAGAAAAGTTTAAATGACCTGCCCAAGGTCAGGCAAACAAACAGTAGTAGTAAACAGAATTCAGGCAGCCATCTGCCTTTAGTTTGCACTTTTAACCACTGCATTATAGAATCTTCTCTAGGGATTTCTTTTATATTTAGTTGTGCTTCTTTCTCTCAAGTTCCTTAACTCTCTGTGTAGATGGCAGAGTGACAATTAATAAATATATACAGGTATTTTTTAAATATAAAATAGTTTTCAGTAATTTATGTTGGCAAAAAGTAAGGCTTGTTTAGGAGAAGTAGGACTTCTAAATAAGATAAAAAATTAGGGTGAAATTAGAAAATATAGACCTGAAATCATAATTGATGAAACAAACAGCAAATTCCATCTACATTAAAGTTAATTTATTTTTAAAAAAAATTGTTTAGATACCAATTCAAAGTTGAGGAGACAGCTCCAAGAGGAGAAAAAAAGTGCTCCTGTGATGAGGTCAAATAATTCATTAGTAATGATACATATATATATAATATATATATATATATATAGTGATTTATAATTGATGGAAGATTCTATCTTGACTGGGTGTGACACTATGAAGTTGGAGAATGCTATTTTCCAAAGAGAACAACTAAGATTCCCTAAATATATTTTTGTACAAAGAGTGATTTTTATGTTTGGAAACAACGCCAAGCTGTTTTAAAGAAAAGAAAATCTATATTAGGTTTTCAGGAATGAAAAGCTCAGCTGATATTTGTTTGTATTTTAAAATTTGGAAAGTTTGCATTGAAATTTGAAACTTGCTTTCCACACTGGTATCAAAATGCACTTTACATGGCATTAAATGTAATTGTGGATCGTATAAAATTATATTCAACCAAGTTGATTTATAAAAAATGGCCATTTTCAGAGGTTGCAATGAGCCAAGATCATGCCACTGCACTCCAGCCCGTGTGACAGAGTGAGACCCTGTCTCAAGAAAGAAAAAGGCCATTTATATATTTCAACTTAATATAAGTCTCATGATTCTTTTCAGATCAAGTAATAGAGACACATATTAACATTGAAGTTAAAATTAGACTGCCTTTCGTTTGTTTTTTAATTTCTTAATAATCTAAGTTTTAAAAAATGAGTAATACTTCAACCATGTGGTTGTACCCTTATCATGCTAAATTTATTTTAGCTGTTGTCACCAATAAGCTGTGTTCATAATGATTCAAGCACCACAGAAATGTATTTCTTGCTTACAAAGCATGCAGTGAAGTTGTTCCTGGTTTGCGGGCAGCTTTTCATCACTGAAATACCCGTATATCCAGGCAACTTCGTCTTCGATTCTGCTGCTACAAAGGCCTCCCCATCATTTGGCAGCCTCTCACCAGAAAAGATTATTGCATAGCATGCTACTCAACAGCACTGGCTTGGAAGGAATCCATCTCAGAGCTGCTCAATTTCCATTGATGAGAACTAGGTAGAAAGCCACACCCAAAAGTAAAGAAGCTGGGAAATACAATCTAGACAAATGCCTTGAAAGAGAAAATACTCCCTGGAGGGTAGCTAGGAAAATCTGCCACATTACCACGTAGAAAAATTAGACATTTGATCTACAATGTGGCATATCTTTTTTAAAGCATTACCAAAAGTAAATAAATAGTTTTCACTGAGAATTATTAGAAGTTCCATGCTCACATTGTCATTTATATTTCATTAATCTATCGTTTTAACTCAGTAAGTAAATTTGTTCTCTCTTCAAGACCATGTACAAGAAAAAATTATTACCACTGTGTTTTGCCAATGAATTTCAATGGCCAAATTGTGACATGTAAAATTTGTTTAAGTAACATGTAAATATAAAATAAATACCTTACCATTTTATAAAGAGAGTGAACTTAAGGACAAGTAACTAAGGTAGCACTTCTAAGTATTTTTTCTTGTTTATAATCATCATTTCATAATAAACAGATACAGATTTAAATGGAATGTATAACATGTGGCAACACTTGTTGATCTTCAGGGCAAATTAAGAACAACAGATGATAAAAACTCAGTCATAAAACAAAAAGCCAGAAGAGTTTAACAGAAAGTAATTGTATATGTATAACTAATATATTTAAATCAAAAAATAATTTTAGTCCTCGCTCCGATTTCTACCTGTACTGAGTGCAATAACTGCACCCTTATTTTACGTGTAGGCACACAAGTACACCAACATTTCTCAAATCTTTTTAATATTCTCATTTTCCATTTTCCAAGCTCTTCACTTGATCAAAACTCTAGACAACATTCATCTCATAAAAACAAGTTGCTGCAAGTTATACATATATTTAAGAATATATATTTCCATATGCATATATAACATATATATTATATAATATATTATATATAACATATATTATATAATATATTATATATAACATATTATATATATATCTCCCTTCCCTTCTGTCCTAGTACTTTTGCTTTTGTTTCTTGTTGCTTTTGTTTTTCTTTTGCTTTGAACTAGGACCAGCTGTTTTTATTTCTTGTGGTTAAATTATTTCTTCTTCTTTCATCCACTCTCTCATTTTCAGCATTTAACGGAGATGAACAGGTAGCACATGATGTGGTTTCCATTTACACATGTTCATCTCTCAGGAAGTGACACAGCAAGTAACAGATGATATAACTTAAGTGTTTTGTATCCTGATATACCAATACTTATCTTTCTCTGTGTCTCTTCTGGGAGAGGGAATGACAACCAGGGAAGTGAATAGTTAAAGGCAAAGAAAGGAAATTACAGAATTTGTAAAAAGGCATAGGTAATTCACAAATTATATTCTAACTTGTGAGTGTTTTGAAGACAGAGGCTAAAGTTTTGTCAACATGCCCCCGGATCGGGTATACCATTACTTAGAAGGCATATAATATGTCTATATTAAATAAATGAATAGTCTTATTCTGCATAATTAGTATTTAAGTGATAATGGGGTATTGAAAAGGAATTATCTCATATATGTGTTTTATCTTCTCCATTGTTTTTTTTTAATAATTATATTCCAAAAATATATACAACACTGTAAAAGATAATATGTAAACATTTATTATATTTTTTACCTTTTTGAAATTATTATTATAAATATTTTAGATCCTCTAAGTAAGAACCTATACATTCTATTAAGTGAATATTGTGAATACATTTGACTTAGTTGGAATATACAGAAATGATTTTGCAAGAAGGTTCTACTTCAGGGAAGCACTTCTTAACAAAGTGTTTTCTTTTTTTTTTTTTTTTCTTTTTTTGAGACAGAGTCTTGCTCTGTCACCCAGGCTGGAGTGCAGTGTCATGATCTCGGCTCACTGCAACCTCTGTCTCCCAGGTTCAAGCGATTCTCCTGCCTCAGCCTCCCAAGTAACTGGGACTACAGGCGTGCACCACCATGCCCGGCTAATTTTTGTATTTTTAGTAGAGACGGGTTTTCACCATGTTGGCCAGGCTGGCCTCAAACTCCTGACCTCAGGTGACCCACCTGCCTCGGCCTCCCAAAGTGCTGAGATTACAGGCGTGAGCCACTGCGCCCAGCCCCTGATTCTTACAACAAACTGTTTTCTTAATCGAGTAATATTTTTCTACAAATGAATCAATTAGTCTAGCCATTGTGCATGTTTTGGGAAAAAGAAAAATATATTTTAAAAAATTTAAATAATTACAGTTAAAGATTCGCAAACTAGAGTTTAAGCACAAAGAAGTCATTCAAGACATTAAGTCATTGATCTTTAGAAAAAGGAACCAAACTTGCTTGTCCCTATGGAAGTGTGTGTGTGTGTGTGTGTGTGTGTGTGTGTGTGCACGCGCATATTTTATTTGATTACTATCTTAATTTCATCTGCTCATTGTCCCATTATGATAGGGATTCTGCCATACCCTAGTCCTGCATTCAACCTTCTCCAGATGTGTATAGCACTCTTTATCGCACAGAGAAGTCTCCATAGATGTATGAAAATATATGAGAAGTGGTGTTATATAAATATTTTCATTAAGAACTGTTGTCAGTTGCACAAATCTATCTCCTGTTTCTTACCATTGGAAAGAATTTCATTCTCTTTATCATAGTCTTCACCAATCTCTATCAATAATGGAATTAAGAGGTACTTTCTCCAGAAACTGTAATCCCATATTATAATGAAATGATCATATAAAATGTGTGTATTTATACATATATGAGTGTAATGTACATATACATGTACACATATGTGTATACGAGTATAAATACCTTCTCAACATTTAATTTCTTGTTCTTTTTTCACTTCTAATTCAAAGTTTTTGAAATGTTTTAATATTCTATTTTATTCTTCCCCAAGCTCTTCAAATTAGTCCAAATTGTCTCACACATAAATAATATTCACCTTGTGAAAAAAAGTTACTGGAGGATATATATATTATATTGTTAAGATCAATTCCTTCCCTGTTCTCCTAGCACTTTTTTTTGTTGTTTGGTTTTACTATTCATCTTAACAAAAGACAGTCTGCTAGTGGAAAGAGTCTTCCCATTTTAATAGAAATTAATTTCACCTGACGATAAATCTTTTTTTCACTGCAAATTGATGAACAGTTAGAATTTTTTTTTAGTGGAATGAATGAACTAACTATATCAGATGCACAATGCATTTATTCCTGCCTCAGCAGACTGGGATTTTGCTTTCTTTTCTATTTCTTTGTATGAAATGTAGATAAGAATGGCTGTAGTAGAGCCTGGGCAAAAATTCAAAGCGGTTGCCAAAACACATGTCTGTCCAATGCACAAGGGAGATGATAGCCTTTATCTTGAAACTCCCAAAATTACCAGTGTTTTATTACAATCGCCTTTCATCCTTATTCAATTATAATTGCATATTTAAAAAAATTACGAACTGTATACATATTGCCCAGCAATTATTCTTATTTTACATGGTTCTTAGCCCTAATTTGATATATTCAAAGAATGGTTAGGTTTTTGTTTGCATTGGCTTTGTCTTGCATTCTTTTGTAAAATAAATTAAACAGTGCATCTTCATAGCTTGAGTTACCTATTTTCCAAAAGCAATCTCTCCAGTCAAGGATAGTCTTGGAAGGAGATTTATACTTTTTGGCTAGGCTATGCAATTTTTTTTCTCTGCTACCAATTGAGGAGGATGCTTTTAGATCTGGTATATGGATTCTGAAACTGCAGTAATTTTTTTTTTTTTTTTTTTTTTTTTTTTTGCTACAGGCTTTGCAAGCAAAGCCTAAGTTTTAAGCTAAATTAGAAAGAAAATAACTGCATGACTTGTATGTCATGGATAGGTACTTGATTTATTACAAGAAGTTAAGCAAAATTAAAGTATTAATATAGGTATGCTACAATTTGCCAAATTATTTAAGAGAATAATAAACATATACATCCTAGTATAGAAAATAATAATACTAAACAATATTTTAAGCAGTTACTATGGGACAAGCACTGTTTTATATCCTTTATTAAATACATTGAATCTCAGGAGCCACTTTTTTTTTTTTTTTTTTTTAGATAGAGTTTTGCTCTTGTTGCATAGGCTAGACTGCAGGCTGGTGTGCAATGGTGTGATCTTGGCTCACCACAACCTCCACCTCCCGGGTTCAAGCGATTCTCCTGCCTCAGCCTGCCGAGTAGCTGGGATTACAGGTATGCACCACCATGCATGGCTAATTTTGTATTTTTTGTAGAGATGAGGTTTCTCCATGTTGGTCTCTTAACTCGAACCTCAGGTGATCTGCCCACCTCGACCTCCCAAAGCGCTGGGATTACAGGCGTGAGCCACTGCGCCCGGCCAGGAGTCACTATTTAATGTAGATAAAATTACTATCTTCATGGGGAAGATAGGGACAGAGAGCTTAAGTAATATGGCTGAGATCATGGCTTTTAGTGAACTTAAACTAGAAAATTTGACTAAATTTCGCTTTCATTTTAGCCACATTTCA
Source organism: Hylobates moloch (assembly GCF_009828535.3). Lineage (NCBI taxonomy): Eukaryota > Metazoa > Chordata > Mammalia > Primates > Hylobatidae > Hylobates > Hylobates moloch. Next base: position 77,327,350 of record NW_026652279.1, read on the forward strand.
AAAGTTTCCGCACTGAACCTAAGGAAGGTTAATTATGTCAAAATTATAATTAACTAAAAAAAAACCCACAGGCAATAGGAGATGCTAAATTGAGATGCAGAACATGTAGAGAGGCAGGATTTTCGTCTTGTCTGCAGATCCCTGTGTCCCACGATCTCTTTTAGCTACACATATAGCTGTGGAGAGAAGAGAAAATGACTAATATTAAGAATAAACTTGGTCCATTCAGAGAAATTTTGTGGGTACACTTATCACTTTTCGATTTTGTTTTCTGTCTGCTACTGGCCTGGGCATTGATGTGTATGGGAAAAATGTGAGATGACTGATGGCACATAAGAGTAGAAGCATTTGCTAGCAACTGCAGAGGGCATTTCAATTCTGCTATAGAAAAATTTCCAAGGATTGTTTTATAAGGAATTTTTGCAAACAGTCTATATTGCCAATTTATAGTACATGCTGGGATGCATTAGTGAGTATATATTGGTTATGATTTACAGCAGGAACATATAAGCTCATATGCTCATTTCAATGACTCCTAAACTTTCCCAAAAGAAGGATCTGATTCCCACCCACATGTTATTAGATGTGGTGAAGGAATGTTAAGTATGAGGAGACAAATTGACAACTATTAAAATTATCTCTGTATGCTGATTAGATCTCTAAATGCAAGAAAACTTTCCAGGGTTTATTTTTTTCAAGATTAATTGACATGAAGTCTTTCTTACATATATCTCTTAAGTTCATTATAGCTATTCTAACGTGATTGTCTGTATTGTGTGTGATTTGCTGGTACTTGGAATCGGAATTAGCAGAAATAGTTATTATATCCAGAGCTTGCAGGGCACTAAGTCCTTTATGAAATGAAACTGCATATGATAGAAAGATAGCAAACTTTAGAACTACGTTTAAGTCTTCTGTTCTAATTTCGGGATGCCCCTCCTTTCTGGATAGTATAATATTAAAACTTGTTTCTAAGGAGTGAGTTACCCCAGTACACAATCCAAAACAAAATGTGTTGATGGTTCTCAAGAACTATATCATGTCTGAGCATCCCCAAGAAATCTTCAGCGGATCTATTTGCCAAAAAAGATTTCATAACAATACTCAGATGTTACTTGCTTTTTTCGTTATGTTGCCATTTGCACTAATGATGCACTAATAATGCAAATGCAATGAAGGTAAAACGTGCACCACAGCAAAAATCAAAACACCACCAATGTACTAAGTCATTGAATTCACACACACAGACACACAGCCACACACACACATGCACACACCTCTAAAAACAAAATAAAAAATGAACAAAGTGAGTCAGCTTCCACTTTAAGGAAAATAGTCAACGGTATTGATTTTTAGTATTTAGAATTTTGAAAAATTTGTACTGGCCACCATGACATCGACAACTTCTCATTATTCAAAACTGTTTTATCTGATATTGATGATGTAATCAATATTAATATTTTATAATGAAATGGGTAAACACTATAACTTAGTGAATCAATATTTTTCAAATGACCAACACATAATGTTAAAGGTCATATATGTATAAAATATTCATGCAAAGTACAAAAAATACCAATGAATTGTAATGGAATAAAGTGAGTATGAAATGTTTTTTGATGTGGTTTCAGATTCCACATTGAAATAAACTTTTAAGAAGTTACTTGTCAAGTTTTGATGTAATAACCACCAGGAGAAATATCCAATATTATCTGAAGTGATATTAAAAACTGTCTTCCCTTCCAATTAAATATATGCATGACACCATATTTTCTTCATATACTTCAACCTAAACAACACATTGCACAGTATTATTACAGAAACAAATTTGAAAATCCAGTTAACTTCTATTTAGCCTGAAATTACAGAAAATTGTCAAAATGCAAAATAGTCTTCTCATTACATTATTGGGTTTTTGGAAAATATAGTTATTTTAATAAAATATGTTATTTAGGCTCCCGTGACATGGATTTTATTGTTATTTGAAATTGAATTAATAAACATTTTAGGATATCATTTTAATTCATAGTAAGACATATAAAGATTATATATACATAGATTCAGATATATGCATTATACAGATAGACATATATAAATACGTAGACATAGATATGACTTGCATAAACAAAAATTCTTTGTAGTCCTCAATAATTTTAGGATTGTAAAGCATTCCTTAGGTTGATAATGTTTCAGTAATGTGTCTTGTGATATATGCATATTCTTCCATATATTGTCATGTCTCTCCCACAGTAGATTTGCACTTCTGTTCCAAATATACGTACTAAGAAATGCTTTTCAAAATAACACCACCTTCATATTACATCTTCTTGATCTTGTTTGTTTTTGATTATAGCATTTTCTATTCAGAATTATATATTTATATTTATATATTATAATTATATATTTACATCATATGTATACGTTAACAATTATATATTTACTTTTATACACTTACATGTATTTGCTCATCTGTTTACTTTCTGTGTCTCTCCCTGGTATGTAAGTTTCATAAGGATTAGAATTTTGTTTTGTTCACCGTTTTATCCCCAGTGTCTAAAAGAGTGCTCAATAAATAACTGTTGAATAAAAAAGTAAAGACATAACAATCAGTAATACGGTAACATATTCTCAAATCTCTCATATTACTATGCTCAGCATATTTTCCCCATTTATACATTTGATGATGTTACTCCATACGAATAATTAAAACCCTCAATTACTTTCCTGTTGCCCAAGGGTCAGAGTCAGTCTTCTTAACAAGTCATTCAAAGCCTTCTGTGGTCCATGTAAATTCACTTACCTCTCCAGATCTCCGTCTCCATATTCACTGCCTTGTTATGTGTGCCTTAGTAACTTGGAAGCACGTATAAGTCATTCACAAATGATATGATTACTGACTACACTATTTTCGTTTATATAGTTCCTTTAATTATCCCCGAACCAAAAGTAAATAAAACATATGGAAATAGATAAACAAATAAATACCTCGCTAGGTTTTAATCATTATTTTTGAATCACAGCTCAAGCAATTAAATAAAGGGTACTGTTAGATAGTGACAAGTGCTATGGAAAGAATACAGTGCGGGGAGCGAAAGTAACTATGGTGGGAGCAAGTGTGTGCCTAACTAGGGAGGAAGCAATGTCAAGTAATATAGCCAGGAAAGTTCTTCCCTGAGGCAATACGTGAGTTGAAATCTGAATTACAAGAAAGAATCAAACATGTAAAGATCTAAGGGAGAATAAAGAGTAAGTGCAGTCACTGAGGTGGATATAGGCTTGGTGTATCCTTACAGCTAAACGTAGTTCAGAATGGCTGGAGTCAGTGAGCTGGGAGGAGCATGGTATGAATTGCAATCAAAAAGTCAGTTGCTGAACAGAGAAAGGGTTTTAATTATACTCTAAGCACAAGTGGAAAATCACTGGAGACGTTTAAACAGAGAGAAAATATGATGTTATTTACATATTAAAAAGTTAAAGGACTGAGTTGAGAGAAACGTTAACTACGTTACTCTGTAGAATGATTATTTGAATTAAGCAGAAAAGATGTGGCAGGAATGGTCCATTTCTCTTTGCATGTTAAAGAATAACAGAACGCGTATTGTAAGTGTTCAGGTTTGGGGTGTTTGCTGTAAATAATACTCATTTAGGAGAAGAGAGATTCATGAATAAGTCTGTTACATACCTCATGCCACCATCCTAATCAGGTATATGCTAAGTACTACTACATCCAAACATACGTGCTTGTGCATGTGTGTATTAGTGAAAATGTATGACAGAGAGGGGATAAATTGCTTACAGGATAAATAATCAAGTTAGATGACTTCTACTTTGCTTTCTAAGTGACACATACTACACCTACTTTTTAGTTTTATGTAAAGGAAGTTTTAAAAAATATTCTTGCAATTTAGGACCTACAAATATTTATAGTTAGGGATTTTAATAAAAATGTTTCCTCCAAACTCATGTGGATTTAAATAAGAAATATATTATATGAGGAGACATCACTGGCCTCCACTGAAGTGCACACATTCATCTCACCTTTGTTATCATTTGCTGATGTTCACTATCACATCCTTGAACCAAAAGCTCCTTTCAGTCATCAAGGGAAGCACATGTGCTAGCTAGATATTTTCTAACGGCAGCCCCAAGTTCCCTTTTAATCCGCTGCCATTCCAAACCCTTCACACTCGGGACTAGATGCGGGCATTCTGAGCTGCTATAACCACCATTCAATCACACCCAGAAGTGAAGGTTTCCTAAGAGATTTACTTTCCTCTGGATTCTACCACAAGAAGTCAGATAATGGTCACATCTATTCTGGAATCTCCATCTGTGAGCTTTCTCTCTCATTTCCCCACACTTGCTTGGGGCAACTTTTGGGTATTTATTTTGTCTAAACTCTGGAAGTGTTCCCATCAGAAACTTCATCCTTGCTTTTCATTTTGTCTCTTTCTGCATTTGGGGAGAGAAAACTGTAATTAACTCCTTATACATCCGTCTGCTTGGTTCATTACGAAAACTTTATATACTTCAATTCAGCCAGAATCTAGCTTTTGATCATAAAACCACATTTTTAGAATCAACGTCAAATATTTTGTCTCTCAAGGGTCTGGATCAAATACTTTTATTTTTAAAGTATTGTCTTGCTTGCATATATGAAATCAAACAAATAAAAAAACTTCTACTGTGAAACTTAATGACAATGATTTAATATCTTGGTAAATAAATAAAGGCCAACAATTCAATGGGTGGAGTGCCTTAGGCAACTAGGAATAATGAGTAATTACTGAGAATAAAATATGTTTATCAGTATGTACAAATAAAAACATGCATTTCAAGGGAATACACTAAACCTGGAATTAAAGATAGAACATACAAAAATATTGTCCCAATCTATTAAAGAACACCCATTGATATTTGAAAATAATTTGGAAACATAATGAAGAAAGATATTAAATTTAATGTTAATTGCCACCAAATTAACAATTTTCTATCTAAACCAAATAATAAGATATTGGGTCAATTTATACTTTTGGGATATTCAAATTTCAAACATTTTATATTAGAAATATAATGTCAAAAATAAGCCTTCAGTAAAACTGATAGAAATCATGTTTTGAGATTTACTTTTTGTTAAAAGGAAGAAAAACCTCAGGATTAATTATTTAATAAATATTTTAAATATAGGAATTAATTTTATATAGAATAAAAATACAAAGAAGGAAAATATATGAATAAAAATAATTATGGGAACTGTAGCTTTCTAGAATGCAATAAAGTGTAATGAATCTTTTATCATTAAAATTGTATATATTGCTAACTGCTTTATAGCAGCTAGTAAGAGATCACCATTATGGACAGTTATAAAGCTTGTCACTTTTAAATGCAGACAATTCATTTTTACAGAAGCATCTATCAAAATTCTGTTCTTCATAAAACTTTTTCTTAGCCTTATGAATATTTCAGCTTTTATGAACATTTATATTCCAATTATAAATGTAAATGCTTTAGATAGAAGACATTAAATAAAATGGCACTCTATTAAAAACTCTTATTTCTTTGACAGGTTTTGACACAATACCAATGGCACGAAACTTTTTATATTTAATGTTACTAATAAGTCATGTATCATTCAGACAATGAATATTTATTTGTATACTTGGGCATAGATTTAATATATTTTCTCAGCAGTGTACTATAAATACAATTATTACTATACTTAAAATACACACAATTTTTAATAAAAATTAATGTAACAACTCTTATACATACACATACTAAAATATATTAATCCTAGCCTTAAAGGCCAATAGATAAATCTAATTTCATACCCTAATTTTTAAAACATAAGTATTAACTCCTCATGGCCATGATTGGTGTTTTTCAAAGCAAACTTTATTATCAGGATCACATGGAAACAATTGATTCCTCACCTCTATTTCAGATTTACTGAATAACAATCTCCAAAGGAAGAATCAGGATCTGAGAATGTCCTTTTTCTAAATAAATTTTGGTTTATACTTAGGTAGAGCAAAGTTTGAGTACCATGAGCCTACAGGATAAAATATCCCACTCCTTGGTTTAGCATGTAATTCAGCCTTCAGCCCTGCTTTTAGCAAATCAACCTGATTCTCCCATGTAACCATCTTTATCTGTTCTGTGCTGCTGTAACAAAATACTGAGTAATTTATAACAAGCAGAAGTTTACGCCTCCCAGTTCTGGAGGCTGGGAAGTTCAACAGCAAGGTGCCAGCCTCTGGAGAGTGCCTTCTTTGCTACATCATGACATGGTGGAACGTGAGAGAGAGCAAGAGGGGGACAAACTCAATTTGTCCTTTTGTGACAGCACCAATTCCACCCTTAATGTTGGAGCCCTCATGATCTAATCACTTCTTCTTTGAAACTGAGCCTCGCCCTTGTCACCTAGGCTGGAGTGCATGGAGTGCAGTGGTGCAATCTCAACATTACAGGCGCCTGCCACCACACCCTGCTAATTTTTGTATTTTTAGTAGAAACAGGGTTTCACCCTGTTGTCCAGGCTTGTCTGGAACTCCTGACCTCAGGTGGTCCACCCGCCTCAGCCTCCCAAAGTGCCGGGATTATAGGTGTGAGCCAACATGCTCACAGTGGCATCATCTCAGCAGTTTCTACCTCCAGGGTTCAAGTGATTCTCCTGCCTTAGCCTTCCCAGTAGCTGGGATTTCAGGTGCCTGCCACCATGCCTGATTACTTTTTTATTTTTTTATTTTTAGTAGAGACAAGGTTTCAACAGGTTGGCCAGGCTAGTCTTGAACTCCTGATCTCTAGCGTTTTGCCCTCCTCAGACTACCAAAGTGCTGGGATTACAGGTGTGAGCCACCCCCACACCCAGCCTAGGTCTAATCACCTTTTAAAGAGTCTTTCTTTTAATATTGTTAAAACAGTAATTAAATTTCAACATGAGTTTGCAAGGGGGCAAATATTCAAACCATAGTGCCAACTTTATACAAGCTATAACATTCTGAAGCTTTCGATTCTCACAGATGTTCCTGTTCTTCCCAAACCCCTCATCTTTTCTTGGAAGAAGTTAGTGAGTGAAAGAAATTATTAGTAATAAAAGGAAGACTAGAATGTTGGTGTCCTACTTTTAGGCTCTGATATATATCCACCCTTCAATTTATTTTTTTAAAGGCCAATGATGTGCACAGCACTGGAGGGAATCTGGAGAAAACCTTCCGTGTTCATCATTCTGTGAAATTTTGTTTCTGACCTGATGACAAACTGAAAAGAATTCATTCATTGCCTTTTGGGAAGAGTTTTCTAAAATTTATTAAAACTAGAATTCTGATTTACTTATGCATATATTAGTTTTATGAACATAAAACCATAACCCTGCATTGGTTTATAAAACTTTATTCTGATTTTTTTATTTTTAAGTTGATTTATATGCATTATATCTGGAATAAGATCATCTCATTTTTATCAGAGTCAGTAAAATTTTTAAAATAAATGTTATAAATTAAAATGTCAACATAAAGAAGACTGCTATTAAGTATATAAATAGGAAAATAAAATTGAATTTAATTTTCAGCTGAGTAATATTCAGTATTTATTTTTAAAATATTTTTTGACATCAAATATTTGAATTTTTGACAAGAATTTTTGTCTATAATCTTTTGCTGCTATTGAGTGTGTCATCATGTCAAAACATTTTTTATACATTTTCTATGCTATTTAAATATAAGAAACTTCATATGACAGTAGACAATTGCAAACATTTCAAGTGTTCCTGTTTACACAGATAATCTCATAAACCCAACAAATCTTTGTCACTGGTATGTGCCAGAATGTGTAATTCTAAAATAAGAATTTGTCATTTTTACCTAAGTAATGCCAGTGCCCTATAGACACTTTTGAAAATACACATAGTACGTGAAAATCAAAATATTATTATTAATTTTTTGACATTTCAAATTTGACCAAGGAGTTGAAAGAGAAAGCCTGAGCAAAATGGAGTGTTTTCTAATAAATGCATTGAAAAATAAAAATAAAAATGGGTGGGACGTGAAAATCAGGGGCACCAGAGGTTTAACCTGGGAAGGTAGGAAATACAAAAAAAGAACTGCAACATCTTCGAAACTTTGCTAGCACGGATTGTGGACATGGAGGCCCTTCTCTGCCATATTATGGAGCCCATTTTTATATTCATAGTAATAGAAATGTATTGATAATTTTAAAGTAGATGGATAATACTATCAAGTTTGTATTTTTTAAAAACCTAGTTTCAATGAGAAATACTTTTTGAATGTGTTTTTGAGATTTTCTGTTTAGCCCATTTAGAAAAACATAGAAGTGATTTTGATAAGAGATGATTCAATTTTGAACTGATATAGGTAATATTGATAAAGAGATGAGTTATGAAATTCAAAGAGCTTGATGATATTCTGAAAGTGGAACAAAGAGGATTTGACATGCTGCATAAGTCTATCCCAACATGGTGAAGCCCTGTCTCTACTAAAAATACAAAAATTAGCCGGGCAGTAGTGGTGCACGCCTGTAATCCCAGCTATTCGGGAGGCTGAGGCAGGAGAATCACTTGAGCCTGGGAGGCGGATGTTGCGGTGAGCTGAGATGGGACAATTGTACTCCAGTCTGAGAGAGTGAGACCCTGTCTCGAAAAAAAAAAAAAAAAAAAGTCTATCCCCCATAGCCATTCTGCCAGAGGAAAGCTGAAACTATTAATTAAATAATTCACATAAAAGCTATATTTTTCTTACATACATTATGCATTTATGAAAAAGTTATTTTTTGAAACAGAATAGTCACATTGATTTTTCATCTGAAGGTTTAAAGCCTCTTGAATGACAAAATTATTCTAAAGTCATTTATCAAATTACCACAAGCTATCCAGAAAAAAAAAAGACTCATAAAACTAATAGTACAACTTACCGAGGGCTATTTACTTCCTGATAGTGATCTAACTATTTGTTAATAAAAGACTTTTGACCAAGTCTCTCAACATTTCCTTTTCTCCAAGTATAACCAAAACTGTGAACCACTGCCTTATAAAACATAAAACCATCTATATTAAATTTAAAAATCATATGCTAGAAAAATATATGTGTTTGGATATTAGAAGATTAAGAAGAGTCTGATAAAATACAACATCAAAAAAGGGATTAAGTAAAGACATAGATTCCAAGAAGATATATGTATCTTTATTTCTTTTTATATCCAATGTTATTGGGGTGATAAGCTCTTTAAAATTAATATAGACATAGACTGGGGCAGATGAAACACACATACATTTTAAAATTACTTGGGTTGTAATGCATAATTAGAAAAACTAACTGTGCGAAAAACCTAAGAGTTAAACAAGTTAGAAATTTTTCAATAATAGAAGGAAAATGTATTTATTAAAATACAACTTACAGTTTTCTGTGAGTTTAAAAATGCCGTAGCAAATGTGACTTGTAGGTAAAGAGAACAACTTGATTTAATTTTCTATTTGAATTTTGGAGCTGCCAATGTAGCTGTAGTTTTGAATAATCCCTATTTATCTGTTATGAATTGAATTGTGTCCTCCTAAAAAGAAATGTTGCAGTCCTACAAAAAACCAAACACCGCATGTTCTCACTCATAGGTGGGAATTGAACAATGAGAACTCATGGACACAGGAAGGGGAACATCACATTCCGGGTACTGTTGTGGGGTGGGGGATGGGGGGGGCGGGGACAGCATTAGGAGATATACCTAATGCTAAATGACGAGCTAATGGGTGCAGGAAATCAACATGGCACATGGATACATATGTAACAAACCTGCACATTGTGCACATGTACCCTAAAACCTAAAGTATAATAATAAAAAAAAAAAAAAAAAAAAGAAATGTTGCAGTCCTAAATCCCAGTCCCTCAAAATGTGACCTTATTTGGAAATAGGATTTTTACAGAGGTAATCAAGTATAAGGTGGGCCCTAAGCCAATATAACTGATATCCTTATAAAAGAGAAAATTTGCACAGAATTAGACAAGCAGAGAGGGAACAGTATGTGAAGAGGCACAGAGAGAATGTTATGTGAAAATGACAGCAGGCATTGGAGTGATGCCTCTACCAGAGAAGGGATGCCAAAGATTGCCCGCCAATGACAAGAAGCTACAAAGGAGGAACAGTACAGCCCTAAGAAGGAACAAACCCTGCTGATAACCTGACTCTGGACTGCCAGCCTCCAGAAATGTGAAACAATAAATGTATGCGCTTTAATCCACCCAGTTTATGATTCTTCATTACAGCAGTTTTAGGAAATGAATGCATCACCTGAATAAATAAATTTTCTGCAAAATATTGACATACTGAAGAAATGCTTCTCCAATAACTGTGTAACAGTTGATTCTAATTGAGCATTATTACTTAGAATACCATTAATTATAGAAAATATAAACTATAGCCATTCGCGCCACCATTCAAGGGTTTGAACATATACTTAGCATCATAGAGAAGTTATTATTATAATTTGAATTTACTCTGACTCTATTAGTACTAAAGAATTAAGTTACAAACTTAGTCACGTTCAAGCTAGCATATAAACATTAAGCCCTTTGAATCCATGCTCTATGCCGAAGTCATTTTGGAATTCTTCTCCAGAATTAGCACGGTATCCTCTCTGTCATGGTCTTTAACAATTGTTCAATGAATCAGTCAAATCAGAAATGCAAACAAACCAAAAAGATATCATTCTAAACTTTAAAAAGCAATGGATAAAAGGCAGTTCAATCTTTCTCTACTTTGAATTATATAACGAATAGACACAGCAGACCTAGTAAACCACTATTTCCATAACTTGTAGTTCTAGCCTTAGAAAACAGGTATAAGAGGTTGTTGTAAACATCTGATACTTTCTCTCTGTTTTGAAAGACTTTGATGATCACCTTCTGTACAATGGAAAGATTTTATAGTTAATACTTTATATTATTTTATATTTGAATGAAAAATATCATTCTCTTTAAATATGTTCTTATGTGGAAAACATTTATTAATCATAAATAAGCATGTATAAAATATGTAAATAATGTATTAGAAGACAAAATCCAAACCCTCCAAGTATTATAGTCTTTTTCAGCTTATTAGACAGTGACAATGTCATCTCAAAAGGTATATATAACTTTAAAGTTCATTTAACTTTAAACCCCTATTTAGAAATTTTATTTTTATTTCCATAACAATAAAACAATATCTATTTCTCAAGCAGTTTGCAAGTTCCATGGAGCTTTCATGGATTTTAAAATTAATACAGTTAGTTTAGTTGACAATAATCAACATCTCGGTCCTTTACTGACCCCTCATTTAAAGAACACCATGGCCTACAATTCATAATTCATTGAAATATATACACCCAAATTAAATTTGATTTAATTTTTAAAATTAAAATCCATCTCCCCCAATTGTTTCATTTTTCAATTTTTGCCTAATGTAAGCACTCAAAAAAAATCCTGAAATTCCAGTGAAGCAAGTTTTCTCAGACACAATATTAATAACACACTAACTCTTAACTAAGAATAATATTGAGTGATAAGGTGAAAAGTTTTTGCCTAATTATGTTTTTAAACTCCTCAACTTGGTTTATCTTCACAGGATATCAAAGCACTATAAATAAATGTCTCTTCCTCCAGTAATTTCTCTTTCATTATTTGTTAAAATTATATTATTCAGGCTAAGAGATGTCTCCTTAATTTTGTGTTAGTTTAAGTGCATTCTTGTATTGAAGATTCTAATATTCACTGAAAAGCAGGAAAAGCAAGGAAGGCACTATAAATGTAACAATGATGAGTGACTGCACTGACACAGACAAATTATAGAAGAATCAAATAATTAACAAACTTCACTTTTTCACTTTTCAATTCTTAAAAAAAAAGAATTCACTTTTAATAATTTATAAACATCACTGTCCGACAGGAATAGCGATTCTTTAAATGTGCGAGAAATACTACACTATGCAATGCCTAAAGAAAAAAGCAAGGATTTGATATGTTGAAACCCAGGACATTATGACATTCTTTTATTTTGTAGATAGATTTGTTTCTTAGCTAAATTTGTTTTCTAGCTTTTCTGCACTAGAATGATGTTTCTATGTTCAGAAAAAATCTAAGTATTTTTTAAGGAAATCTCAAAGGAATTCTAAAAGAAATGGTGTGTGAGAAATGCAACTAACCACAAAAGATATTTTTAAACAGTGAGAATTTGAAGAAAAAAGTAATACGAATCCTAGATTTCTATCTCAGCTCAATCAAGAATCTAGAAACATTTACTTTTGCAAAACTCTACTAAATTCATTAATAGTCAGATACATTTTAAATGATTTTTATTAGAAACTCCAGATTACAAATAAGTCATTTTTCTTGAAAAATCAGCCAGAGAGTCTAAGAGACACTGTATTTCAACAGCAAGTTTACTGTGGTCATAAATATACTAAAGGTGCATTCCTATAGATTTTGTTTTTATAACTTAATATTTAAAGGTAGAAATAAAATATTTTCAATAATTTGATTAAACTTTTAAATAGCATAGGCATTTTTTATCTGTTGATTAAAATATATCTATATTCTCTGAGGAGAAAACAATTGAAGGAAAGCTATTGGTTCCTTTTTGGAATAATAATATATTGTCATTTTAAGGACTGCAAGCAATAACAAAAGCAGAAATAAAAAACATACACTTTTATAGTTTAAAAATTTCTGACATAATTCTAACCAAGAGTTTAAATGAAAAAGAGAACTCCCACCTTTCTGCTTTGGTTAAAAAAGAAAAAAAAAAAAGACCAGCATTTGTCTGTGGTCCTAACTAAAATTTAAATTCAACATAATTTTTTCACCGTTACTGTAGGAAAACATCCAGATTCTTGTGAAAACAGTATAAAAAAAGATGGACTAATAAGCAATTTCTACCCAAGTTTTTTTTTTTCCCCCTCTTCAATGTATTTGCTCTGAGGGTGCTAGAATTCTTTTGAAAACTAGTAGTCCCAAACATTTTGTCATGTATCACTTAGTTAATGAAAAACAAAAACAAAAACAAAAAAAACACAAACTAAAACAAGTTTAGTACTGCCAAAGTATAAACAAAAGGAAGTCAAAGCAACTGTGCATTACCATGAACTGTGAGGATAATCAAATAGTTCATGTAAAACAATTACTGAAAGCAAATATTAATGAGAAAACCAATATTTGCATCAATTTAAAATCAAGATCAATTGAAGACCTTTCTGAATTGGCTTCAATAAACTTCTAAAATTATGAGACTTCCTACTGTAAGCATTGGGAGATTTCAATGGGATAGAATTTTTCATTAGAGTTTTTGATTGGAGTAGATATGACTGATGCATATGTGGTACATATGTATCAGACATCTGATGTGCTGCTCATATTACTCTTCACGGATGGATCTGTTGCCTCAACTGATGAAAGTGCTGTCAGTCTCCCCAGAGATTGTCTCAAAGGCAACAGCTCCTTGTCCAATGATGCATCCCTTCACTGGGCAGTTCACTGGGCAGTTCCAAAGTCTGATCAATGCAGGGGTTTAAGAGCCTGATCATTTCAATTCAGTGAGAAACAACTATGGGAGTCCGTTGTTGCTTTAGAACTTCCTTCGTGCTTGACTAAATTGGTCAATGAATCTTCAGGCCTTCTCATCAAGTCAGTTTTCTTTACCACCCTTTTATAGGTATTGATCTCAGAGCTACTGTAATAAATATCATGCATGCTAAACTCTACTCCAGGATCTGCTGTCTAGGGAATCCAGCCTGACAATTAGTACAAGCAATGGTCTGAGAAAGCAGGCAGTCAAGTGGGTTCTGGCTGGCTCTCTTGCAGTCTAGCTGATACAAGTTTCCATCACTGGTGGTAGGTGAAACAAAGAATTCCTGACATAAATTGCAGACCAATTGTTAAATTTTACTAGAAGTGAACTGGGGCAGTATCTGAAAGAAAGGAATAGAGTATCTGGTGCAAAGTATAAGGTATTTGAATAACATGAGAAAAATAGTAATTTTAAGGGCAAGGAAATTTAGTAGCTACTATTAAACTTATTAAACTCCACTGGCACTCTAGAAAAATAGCAAGATGTCAAGAAAGATCGATCACCAGTTGAAAGCAAGGATGAAAGTCAGAGGGTCTTCTTAGTGGCACTTCTATAAAGCAGGAGATTAGGCTTAACGGTACAGCCAAGTTCCAAATAAGACTAAACTCCCAACACAGGTCCTTCATGCCAAATTCAAGACTCTCATTGGAAAAGAATGTGGCACTGACATGGAATGGAGACATGTGTGTTGATGTCCCCAAAAATCTTGAATCCTAGAATTGTCCAAACTCCTTGAACTGGTAGAAGTAACCTAAACTTTCATATTAAGAGCTAGCATTCTCCCTTTGCTTGAAAATCATTGAGAAGATTCTACCTTACGAAATACCAATGACCTTCTCAGAATCCGTTCTAAATTCTCTCATGGTTGGTAAGCCTGTATTTAGGGTGAACTCATAACAAACCTTAGCCAGGGATGTACCTGGCAGAATAAAAGAGGCCAAGAAAAGAGGAAGTGCCTAATAAAAGAGGGACTGTATCCTAAAGGAACAATAAAACCTGGACAGAAATATCAGAAGGAGCATGGAGAAGAAGCATGAGATTGCTTTCTAAGAGTCTTTGATCAAGAGAAGAATTCAAAAATAAAAGTAGAATAAAAAGCATTTATTTAGGAGCACTTTCCCTAGATGTGAGATGTAAAATTCTGGCAAGAACTCCAGGAGATAATTAACTCGTTGCTAGGAAGTGTCCTAGAAGTGTGACAGTGTAATGATCCACGCTACTTTAAAATGCAAGAATTGCCATAACAGAAAGAGGAAGAAGGTACTAAAAGTATCAGAGAAGCGGGAAGGCTAGAGTAGATATACCATGCAAGGCTGAAAAGCCACCAAATAGTTATGTTTTCAGGTTGGTCTGGAGGATAGGTGATGTATCAAGCCCATACAGAATGCTCCATTAAAAAGGACAACAGTATTCAGTGGTGCTCTACTCTGCAGACCTGGGATCATGTTACGAAAGGTGGTTACAAAATTTGTCTCACTGACAGTAATGGGAAAGAATGATAGGACCCCAGTGAGGCCATGTGGCAGGACTTAAAAGCCAAGTGAATAAAATCCTCCCAGTGAGGTAACAAGGTAGTCGAGAGGCCTGGATCAGCAAAGTACTATTAAAATAGTAACTGAAAATAGTGTCCAGAGAAACAAAATGATGGGTATCCACAAAAAGTGAATAATCCAAAAGACTGAAAGCATTTGCATTAGTAAAAGGGAGGGATAGCATTAGGAGATACACCTAATGCTAAATGACGAGGTAATGGGTGCAGCACACCAACATGGCATATGTATATATATGTAACAAACCTGCACATTGTGCACATGTACCCTAAAACTTAAAGTACAATAAAAAAAAAAAGTAACAGTCACTTCCCCACATTTCAGACCTAGCTGGGTTTTGACCCAGAACACACGAGCTGAAAATAATCCATGTCAATAGGAAGAAGAAGCCCACATTAGATGATAAATGTACATGGCAGCAATTACCATGATTATTCTCCAGATGAAGGATTTCCATTTATACACTATACACTGGAGAAGGGAACTACCCAAACATTTTGGATCTGAGCTGACATTGATATCCAGAGTATCGCGACAGCACTCTGTCTAAAGTAGCCAGCAATTAATTCTGAGACGAACAGGCGTATATTTCATGTATGGGTCTGCCTTTTCTGCTCACAAGTTTTCAGCCAACACCACTATCATGATCATCAGCATGAGCTC
Organism: Hylobates moloch; assembly: GCF_009828535.3. Lineage (NCBI taxonomy): Eukaryota > Metazoa > Chordata > Mammalia > Primates > Hylobatidae > Hylobates > Hylobates moloch. Next base: position 77,343,171 of record NW_026652279.1, read on the forward strand.
TTACACAATGTAACCTCAGAGAAGAGGACCAACTTTATGGAAAAGGAGGTGTGCCTGGGGCTCATGATTATGGTACCCACTGTTTTGGGGGCAGGGGAAATGCAAAATAAGTGAATTCTAACAACCTACTAATATTAGTTGACAGATACCCACATTTCCTGATATTTAATGATATATTTAGTAAATTATTAGGAAATACCCTGTTGTTGTACATAATGAAAGCATGGAATTTAATAGTGCTAAATTTCTCATTGAACATCATAAAAAGGACTTGTTCTTTTTGTTTAAGAGTCTAAGTGGACTACAGACCATGCTTTGGAGTGAATTGCTTTACGTTTTTTCAAGCCTTGACTGACCCTGTAAACTTTGCTTAATCCTAAGGAATTCCTGATTAGGCTTCAACAGTCTTGCTTTCTGAGCTCCCCAGTCCTATGTGATGTAAGCACTGAAAAGCTTAAAGTCTAAGATCAAGCTTGAGCCCTGCTTGACAGTTATAGACAGTAGTCATTCACATCTTAGTCCAATATTCCTTTACTTGGTTTCACTGCTTGAATTTGTACAGTCAATGGAAGAGCTGTATTATAAAATTGAGAAAGTCTCTTAAATCATGAGAAATAGAAGTGTAAGAGACTTTTAGAATGCATCCAGAACATTAATATTTATCTAAAAGTTAGTTCAAGGAAAGAGAAAAGAAAAACAAGGTGCTTTTAAATATAATGAGAAAGTTTTCTCAAGGATAAACAGAGACTGAAAAGATAATTAAATAAAGGTACATGCCTAGACACAGTTCTATAATATTTCAAAATACTGAAAAAGAAAAACAATTAGCAACAACAAATAAAAACCCTTAAGATTTTTAAAGATAGGCGATGAAAGGAAAAGAAAGGACATTACTTAGCCACAAATAAGGAAAAAGGCGAAGCCAAACTACGATACATGTCAAAATTTTTACTAGTAATTGTAAATGATAAGATCTAATAGAACAATGTTGAGAAATTATTAGTGAAAATTAATTGTGTGCCTAGAATGTAACAGCAAGTTAAGTAAATACTCTAGTAGGGGAACAGAATATACTATTCAAAAATTTAAAATATTTCTAAAATATCATTTGATAAACAATGGTAGAAAACCTAAAACAAACTAAAATAGAAAGATATGAAGTAGGAAACAGTGAAAGTAATTCAAGAGGACAAAAATAAAAAAATCCAGAATGACAGCTGCATAATTGTCTAAGTTGTAATCAATCTAATGTGGACTAGGAAGTCAAAGGATTCTGAGAAGAACGTCTCCAGCAAGGAAGTAGGTTTCATTATCCCGACTGTATGATGAATGTAGTAAAGGCAGTGCTTATTTAGTGAATGGAAAGAGAGAAATAACGATCTAGAAAGAGACAAGAAAAAGGCTGTACACTAAAGTCATGGCTCAAATACAAAATAAATCAAAACATGAGGTGATTTTTGAGTAACTGGTGGAGTGAAGAGAAAAAATATGTATTTTTAAAACTGTTTCAGGCACGCTAAATGTACTGATATTTGTCTTTCTGGGTCTTGTCACAACACTTTGTCCCTTATATATGATATTTATATAAGATAATATTTGAAATGTTCTCTAATCTGCATTTCTAAAGTTAACTTATGGATAAAAGCAAAACAAACAAATGAAAACGCCTCAAATGTACTTAAGAGCAGGATAACATAAGCCCTGATTGAATCAAAAGCATGACTCACTCTGTAAGTTTCCTGCGGTTGTTTGTAACAAATTACCTCACGAATTGGTCTTTCAAGCGACAAATTTCGTGGCTTAAAGCGAGACATGTATTCTGTCACAGATATGGGAGTTAGGAGTTTAAAATCGAGGTGTCGACAGAGCCACACTCTGGGGCCTCTCGGGGAGAATTCTGTTTTGCCACCTCCAGCTTCCTTGGTTTTGCCTCTTTCACTTGAATCTCTGCTTCCGTCATCATGTAAACTCTTCCTCTGTGTGTGTCTGCCTAATCTCTCTCTGCCTCTCTTTTATGGAATAGATATTTACATTTAAGCCTAAATGGATAATCCAGCATAAAATCTACCTTTCAAGACCCTTATTTTAGTTGCTTTGCCACATAATATTCACTTTTTGTTATACAAAGTATAAATATATATAAATATCTCTCTCATATATATATATATGAGGTGTGTATGTATGTGTGTATATATATATTTTTATATATATAATATATATTATATATATAATATATAATTTTATATATAATATATATTAAATTATATATTTATATATATAATATAATATAAATTATATATTATATATATAATATATATATGAGATAGGAGAGCAGGGTCTGGAGAGGCAGGGAACCTAAGGCTGATTCACACTGACTTCCTAGAACTAAATCAAAAGGAAGCCCCAACTCTCCACACCTAAGTAACAAAAGGAGGGGAGGCTACCTTCTTTGCAACCCCTCCGATTTTTTGCGTGGCAGATGGAAAATTGAAATTATCTCTGATTAGTTGCAGAAAGCAATCAATCAGACGTTTGCATAGGAGAGTAACCTTGTAACTTCACTTCAGCCTCTGATTGGTTGCTTTCCACAACCTATCACATGCTTGCATAGGGTGTAACCTTTGTAACTTCATTTCAGCCTCTGGTACGCAACCAATCAGACAAATTACGAATCCCCACTTTATTTACATAGGGTATACACCAAGTAACCAATGGGGAACCTCTAGAGGGTAGTTAAACCCCAGAAAATTCTGTAACACGACCCTTGGGCTGCTTTGCTCCACTGCGCCCACCCTGTGGAGTGTAATTTCATTTTCAATGAATCTCTAGTTGCTTCATTCTTTCCTTGCTTTGTGCGTTTTGTCAATTCTTTGTTCAAGATGCCAAGAACCTGCACACCTTCAAGCAGTCACATATACACAGGATTCAAAAATTTAGAAGTTAGTTTATCTTAAGTGGAGGCATTTTTCTGCCTGCCACACTTACAGTGATGGATGAACAGTCAAAGAGAAAAACAAATTCTTCGTTCTAGTTTATTTACCCTTTATTAGCAGTTCTGTTTAAAGTTACTGGATCAGAAAATTGAGGTTTAATTATATTAAAAGTCATAATCTGAGCAATAGACAAGAAAAATATAATTAGTGAAAATTATAAAAAAGACTTGATGAGTAGGTGAGAATAATGTAACAGGCTAAATTTCCAGTAGTTTATACTATTAATATTATATATAAACATTTATATTAATCTTTGAAATAATATTAACAGCAAATTTAAAAAAGAGAAATATTCTCTTTACGTTTTTTCCAGTGCCACTTCTCATTTGGCTGTTAGCTTTTGCTCCCCAGGCATAAATTTAAACGTATGAAATTATGTTTCTCTTTCCAAGAAAAAAAAATAAACCTACACAAAGTTAGTGTTTCTCTTTTTATCCCAAGAAAACTAAGTAGAAAAGAGATTAAAAGCACATTTACTAAATTATCTTACTGCTGACTGAGTTTCTCTACCATCAACCAGGATTCTGATCTTATGTTCTTAACTTTTAGAGGAATGTGGGCTTCTCAAGATAAAAGTCTAACAGAACTGGTGTAATTCCTAGCACTTATTCTTATGCACGTGGGTCAACAATCATTTTGTCCAATAACTTACACAAGACTGTTAATCAGTGACTTCACTGATAATCTCAACTCTGAAATATTAGTAACAATGGCATTGTTCTCATATTCATTATTAAGAAAATGCATTTAGAATCCTTGCCTTTCTAAAATGTATCATACAAGTGAGAATGAAACAATACATTGGTGGTTTTCACAAGTTACCATTTTTAATGTTTCATCTCACTTGCTGATCTTTTAGAGTGTAGCTAATAAGTAATCCGGAAGCTTTGAGAAATAAAATATTTGACTCTTATTTATTAAGTTATGTAATTTTTATATCAGAAGTTGGCCAACATCTTAATTAAACTTAGGCTTAACTGCTTGCTTTTGCTGATTTAGACAAGTTTAGCTTTACAAAATTTATATTGTATCCAGAATGTTTTGGTTTAGTTAATCCAACCTATTAAAACCTTCAAAATATTACAAATGTCTAAGATTGCAAATCATTCTAGTAGAATGAATGCACATCAAGTATTATGTTCTGTTCTTCAGTCAAAAGGCAGACAAAGGCTGGGCATGGTGGTGCATGTCTGTAAACCCAACACTTTGGGAAGCAGAAGCAGGTGGATTGCTTGAACCCAGGAGTTTGAGACCAGCTTGGGCAACATAGCAAGACTCCATCTCTAAAAAAAAACTAAAAATTAGTCAGGCATGACGGTGCTCACTTGTAGTCTCAGGTATTCAGGAGGCTGAAGTGGGAGGATCACCTGAGCCTGGGGAGGTTGAGGCTGCAGTGAGCAGCACTGCACTCCAGTCCAGGTGACAGAGTGAGAGTCTGTCTCAAAAAGAAAATAAAAAAAGGCAAACAAAATATGGTGCTCAGCAGAAAGGCCCATGGTGGCAGCATGTTTGCATGTGCACGTAGGTAGGTGGGTGCAATATTTTGAAAAGATAAATGCTATCCCTAGGAGAATAACAGGGGATTTTACCAGAATCAGAATAATACAATACTGCAGAATGCTGACCAGCAACAAAAACTTTCAGATATTACATTCACCTTTGGAAACTTTCAGTTTTTACCACTGTAAATTCTTTAAAGACAGACTACCAATTTCATTACCTAGCTCATGAAAAAGTTGAATAAAAGGAGAAGGTAAACTGTAGCTTTAAAATATAAAATACACAATTCTGTGTTCTCGATGATAGACGGTAGTCCTAACAGCCCTCTCATTTCTCTAATTGTTATTATTCTATGTTGTCTTCCTGGCATTTAAAGGTTTGGTATCCGTGTAAAATTTAACATACATAACAATGACATACAGTGCTTGCACTAATTAGAAAAAACCCTGGCTCTGGCCTGTGAGATTGAGATTTAGTATGTGGATAATTGAACCAAATGACCTGCAGCTAGGCCTCTCTCATGCCTTAAAATATATATCATACTAAGTCTGCAGGGATAGCAGGTTTGAGAGAAAATGTGATAAATTTGGCTTTGGAAATGCTTCATTATGCAATGCTTATGGGAATTAAGGGGTAGTTTGGAATAGGAATTGAACACAGAGATGTATATAGGACAATCACACATTTAGATTGGATTGTTAATAACTCTACAAACTCTATGGAATGAGTGACCAAAGATGACTGTGTAACATGGAAGAGAGGAGGATATTTAGAATTTGGTGAGATATTTGCATTTAGAAGAGGAGCAGAAGATAAAGATCCAAGAATTAGTGGAGAATAGAAGGAAATGCATAGAATAGAAGGAAAATGCAACATGAGATAATATAGAAGACAAGGAAAGAAAGTACCCAAGGTGATCTGAGCAATATAAATACATACGACAAAGACATTGGAGGATGAAAACAATCAAAGGGCCACTGGATTCACCAACATGACAGTCATTAGTTGTTCTCCTTGAAAATATATACAAAGAAGCGTTAAGAAGAAAATTCAAGTTCCGAGGTATTCAAAAGTGTCTGCTGAAGGACACAAAATAGAGACAAGCAGTGTATACGTATTTTAAAATGCATTGACTAAAGAGTGGTATAATGGTAGCTCAAGAATATAGTAATAACTGGGCCAGACACAATGGCTCCAGCCTGTAATCCCAGCTCTTTGGGAGGCCGAGGTAGGTGGATCACCTGAGGTCAGGAGACCAGCCTGACCAATTTGGTGAAACCCCATTTGTACTAAAAATATGAAAATTAGCCAGGCATGGTGACATGCACCTGTAGTCCCAGCTACTTGGGAGGCTGAGACAGGAGAATTGTTTGAACCCGGTAGGTGAAGGTTGTATTGAGTTGAGATCACACCACCGCACTCCAGGCTGGGCGACAGAGCGAGACTCCATCTCAAAAAAATAAAATAAAATAAAATATAGTAAAAATTATAGTGCTATAAGATGGATGTGAACTATCAGAAAAAATGTATCCACTAAAGAATGAGAATTTTAAAATGCAATTATAAGTTGCAAATTTGGTTTATGTGGCATTTATATTATCTAGAATATGATGTAGTCAGGATAACCCAATCAAGTAATAATATGTAGTCCAAACACCACATGTTCTCACTCATAGGTGGGAATTGAACAATGAGAACACTTGGACACAGGGTGGGGAACATCACACACCAGGGCCTGTTGTGGGGTGGGGGGAGGCAGGAGGGATAGCATTAGGAGATATACCTAATGTAAATGACGAGTCAGTGGGTGCAGCACACCAACATGGCACATGGATACATATGTAACAAACCTGCACATTGTGCACATGTACCCTAAAACCTAAAGTATAATAATAATAATAATAATAAATTTTAAAATTAAAAAAATGTAGTCCAACGACTGTCATTATATTCTAATTAACAGATATTTTTAAAATGATAGTTGATTAGGTCACATAACTAGGCCATCAAGATGGGTTTAATCTACTTTTAAAAATCCAGATTGCAATAGTAATTCTACTCAGTTACATAAATTTGGTAGTAAGAAGAGCCATGGAATGTTGGTGATTTTCATAGCACAAGACTTCTTCATTTATAACTTCTTTCACATAAAGAATGGTCATGTCCAGGGTACATTAGTTATTTTTACTTATTTGCTTCAGAGATCACTTAACATTCTTTTTGTCTACCCAGCATCTGAATCTCCATATTGTGTTTGTAAAATTCCCAACCAATTAGGCATATCCAGTTTCTTGTTTAGAAGCCAAGTATACTGGAGTCTTACTTTCCCAGTCCCTCACAGAAAAATTACAAACACAACTAAGGTTGTGCTGATTACACATTGACTTTGAAACGGAAGCTGGTTACCTGAAGAAGAAGGGACACAACGGCAAGCTTTCTGGTGATAGGTAGCTGCAGTGAGTGCAGCTAAACCCGGAGGACAGTCTCAGCAGAGCTGCATTAGCAGAGGCCGTTTCTATGACTCTGACTCAGCGGTTGCCATGACATAGACAGGTATCATCTCATTTCCGGAGACAGAGTTATGTCTTTGGTGGACCAGATGTGCAGCGTGATTTGAGCATTGTTTTTGGCTGTTTGGTCTCCAAAGCTGGTTCTCTACATCTCTGGAGATCTTATGAGCTATCCAATGTCTTTCTCATGAATTCTTTTTCTAGAGTCAGTTATCCAGAATCAGTTCCTCCTTTGTGCTGGTATAAACTCACGCAGTCACCTCTACCTGAGTCATCATTGAGGCGTCCACATTTTATATTACTTTGTTTGTTTATAGGGTAAATGCATGCCACCTGGATAGCTAGTCAAACTAAAATGCATTAAGGATTTTGTTTGTTTTGTGTGACTTCCTTTTCATTCACCAATTTTTATGCCATAGTATGCCATAGTTGGGGAAAAAATTTAAAAAAAAACACCTATGATTACATACTGTCTTTTATTCTCTCTTATGGTAGTCACTCTGCAGGCATTGTTTGCTACTCTAATTCTCATCTCATCTTGGTTAGTCATCATTATTGACTGAGCACAGTGCTGTGCCGTGTGATGTATCTCTGCCGCAAAAATCATTCTTCTTCGTTAAATCCTCTGCACTTGCAGCTGTCTGCTGAGCTTCACTCTCCACCAAGATGCAGACGCTGCATTTTCTTTGATTGTGTTTGTGGCACATTCATGAATGCTTCTTGGGAAAAAAAATCATTCCAAACCAATAAATCAAATCAATAAATAAGTCAATAAATCTCTTTTGTTTTACAAACATCATCAATCTTTAGCAGAATGAATCACTAGTCCTTGTCCCTACTTTTTGGACCCTTTGAAACTATTTCATCTACTATTAGATGCTCTTTGGGTCTAGTGTTAATACTTGCATTAGCTAATACACTTGACCTTATACAAGACCCAAAGACATTTGACCTTAGAAGTCAATTTCAATGAACTCTGTTTTCCTTAAGAGACTTACATGGGGAATGGAATATGTCAAAGACAGTATTCACTAGTAATGAATTCAGTAGTGTAGTTTAAACAAAAATCTTATATATATGTAATAAAATTTACTTGTTGGTATATTATATTATATATATGTAATTTATAGATACATATATGTATTATGTCCTAAGAATCAAACTGGGATATTATATATGTATATTAAGTAGATTATACATATTTAAATATAGTATGAATAATATATTTAATTCTTGAGAAATAAACATGTAGATTATATACACATGTTATATACATACATATTGTGTATATCTTTATAATCTTTTATTAACTTCTCTTTAAAATCCTAGCCTAGTAAGCATTCTGCATTCTGCCTAGACTTTCACTGATGCAGACTGTACTCAGGTTAAGAACCAAAACAAGGATTACAAATAATTTGTCAGTGATTTAAAATTGGGTCACGCTCTCAAGGTCTCAATGACCATTAATTCAGCTCCCAGCAATTCCTGACTGACTGAATAATTTACCTCTGCTACCATGACTGCATGTGATCTGCCTATTATTTCTTAGAATCCCCTACTCTTCTGCCCTTAGTTTAGAGTTCACGGTATTTCCGTCCTTCCTGCTCTGTGACCTGCTTCTGATTTCCCAGACGTCTATGAATGGCAAGAGCACTCAAAATTTCTTCTTGCTAAGAGGTATTGATTGACTCCTGCCTCCACAAAATATAATTTCTCTCGCAATCAATATTTTTTCACCTATCTTTGAAAAGCCAAAAGATACTATCCACCAATCTATGATTTTTTCTTTTTCTATAGCTTCCCGTTGTCTCAGCTGGGTCATATAATTTTAGTTTATCTACCTCTTCATACTTTATCATAAAAATTATCTGCCTCAAACATTGCTGTAGGCCTCAAATAACCCTTGACAATAATGGTTTCAGAAAGAAAAGTAGCCTTGTAGATTAAACTCTGAAAGGCAAGATGTGACTACAGTTGTATTCCTAATACCAAAAATAATTTGCTTATTTAGGTAGGAGACAGGCAGTTTATAAATCACCCCATAAAGAACTGAGACCTAGGAAGGCAAATCAGTTTGCTGCTCCATCAGGTAGACAGAAGGTTAAGACTAGATTTTACGTCTCCCATGTTTTTATTTCAAAAAACTCCGTATTTTAAAAAGTATTTTAATTAAAAGTAAAATAGTGTGTGTTACTTTGAAGTTCATAATAATTTAAGACTTACAAATTGTTTTTGTCAAAGAAGCCTTTCCAGAGGTGTGTAAATTTTATGTAATCCTTCAATAAAATAGGTAGTATTTTATATAAGATTTTCCCTATATGCTTATTTCAAATATAATATACCAAATACCATGCATTAAAGAATCAACATGCATGCTTACACTGTACTTACTAAGTATTCTATATTGTGTTTCTAAATTTATCAGGTATGAAGAAAGTTTGTTTAATGCTTAGAAGAAATGTACTTCTTAAACCTTTTAATATAGTTGTTAACAAGACCATTCCTTTAATATCCCATTATATTATACATCCTAGTATAAATAAATGATATTTAAAATAGGAATACATGAACTGATATCAGTTAAATTATCTGTAATTTTTAATTCTTCAAATAAAAAAAGTTAATGGAAGTTTTTGAATTCATGTTAAAAAAGAGATCCATATTCTATTTTCTAGTCTTATTCTTAGCATAGTTAAAATTCTTTAGCAGTTCAGCTTGTGCAAACATTAAAGGTTTTTATTCTGGTGTTGTTGCTGTGGGTTTATCAAGTATTCACAATATTCACAGGTATGGTAGACGGTCTTTGTGTTCAGGGACTGGGCATAACCTTTGTGAATAGCTAGCAGTACAGGTGAGTAATTTTTGTTACAATTTTTGTTGTAGTTTTCTCTCTCTCTTGCTTGCTGTCTTGCTATCTCCCTCTCTATCTTTACAGTGTGTTTCCATTTTCACAGCTGAGAAATCCTGAAGAAATAATGTTTTAATTAGTTTTATAATTTTTCCCATTTGATAATACCTTCTGCAGCTACATGTAAGAAGCCTGTAAAAAGTAAAGCAATAGTAAAAGAAAAAAATAGAGACTTACAGGAAGATGTAAAATATCAAGCACCATGTCTTGAAAATGTTCCTTTTGAATGACACTTGGAGTCTGGGACTCATGCCAGAAAGTAAAAGCATTTTGGCTGTGTAGCTTCATGAGACCAAAAGATCAAATATTTTTTCATAATCTATCGAGCAAAAGTTATTTGCTTGATTTATAATCTGTTTCCTCCATACTCAGAGGGGAAAAGGAGATGATATAAAGACACAAAAATTGTTAAGGGAAGTGATTTGTTTGCATTATTGAAATGTCAGGATTTTATGCTCATTTGGATAACTAGATATCACTGTAATGGGGAAGTGTGCGTTGTGCTTTGTCTTTAGTCTACACTCTCAATACATGCCTATATTTATCATATTTGAGTAAGGTAGCCAAAGAAGCAATATTTATTCTTAACATATTTTAATGTATTCTATAGTATTTAAAGTTAACATTGAGTGAGCATTAACTATTTTTTATAAATTTATATGTTAAAAATAGAATTGAAGTTTTAGGGCATTATTTTTAAGATTTTTAACATTTTTTGATTTTTTTCAAAATTGTGGCTAAAAGTATTACAAAGGCAAACATAAGTTAAATATTAAATATTACCAAGAGAAATCATTTACATTTCGCTGCTAGTTGTTTCCAGCCTTTTCTTGTTTCCACACCTTATTAATTAATAGAAATCCTAAACTCGGGTATAGTTGCTTATGCCTGTAATCCCAGCACTTTGGAAAGCCGAGGTGGGAGGATCACTTGATGCTAGGAGTTCAAGACCAGCCCAGGTAACATGGCGAGATCCTGTCTCTATAAAAATAAAAACAAACAAATGAACCGGGCACAGTGGTATGTTCCCCTAGTCCTCGGTACTTGGGAGGCTGAGGGAGGAGGATCGCTGGAGCCCAGGGGTTCAAGGCTGCAGTGAACTGTATTTACAACACTGTATTCCAGCCTGTGACAGAGGGAGACTTGAAAGAAAGAAAGAGAAAGAGAGAGAGAAAGGAAGGAAGGAAGGAAGGGAAGGAGGGAGGGGAAGGGAAGGGAAGGGAAGGAGGGAAGGCAGGGAAGGGAGGGAAGGGAGGAAGGGGAGGAAGGAAAGGAAGGAAGGAGGGAAGGGAAGGGAAGGAAGGAAGGAAGGAAAGAAGGAAGGAAGGAAGGAAAGAAGGAAGGAAGGAAGGAAGGAAGGAAAGAAGGAAGGAAGGAAGGAAAGAAGGAAGGAAGGAAGGGAAAGGAGGGGAGGGAGGGAAGGGAAGGAAGGAAAGGAAGGGAAGGGAGAAAGAAGGTAGGAAGGAAGGAAGGCAGGAAGGAAGGCAGGCGGGCAGGAAGGAAGGGAGGGAGGGAGAGACGGAAGGAAGGAAGGGATAAAAATCTTAAAATAGAAACAAAAACAACGTCCCTTTACACCTGGTGTGTGGGTAAAGATTTGACAGTTTTCTACAATTAAAGCAATTTTGTATATTTACCAGTACACTATCAAGAACAAATAGTTCTTGATCTTTTATATATTTTACTCACATGGCACATTTTTGTTTATATGACTGAGTAAAAGAAGCATTGCAGCAAGAAAGTAATAAAACCAGTTTGTCCTCACTGATGTCCCTGTTTACCTTGTATGATTGTATAACTGTCTATGTTTAGAATAACAATAATTTGCCCACAGTATAACTGTGCACTGACATCCTCCAGAAAGATGATATATTCTTCTGTCAACTTAACCACAGTCCCATTTTCCCAGAATAATTTGCAGTTTGTGGTGTAGCTGTATAGTTTAAATTGTTATCCTGAAGTAAATCCTGAAATGATGTGACCGTATATGGTTCAATGAAGTTAAAGAAGTATAGAAGCAAATTATTTTATTTTATCCTAATTAGAAAAAAATACTAGTACAATTTTAGAAGTCCAGTTTGCTATTCAATGCAAGACAGAACTGGCTACTAGCAATTTTTTAGATAAAAACAATTGACATGAAAATGTTACATGAGACCTATTGTTTAATAACAAACGGGGTGGGTGAAGGGTGGGTACAGTATTTAGTAACAAACAGGGTTCAGATTCAAGCTGCTACCTTGAATCTACTTAAGTATAATCCAAGTTATTATGTTATTTAATCATTATAAATAAAAAAGAAGTACATGTATCATCAGTATATTAGATTCTGGTTGCACCAGTTTTTATTGAAACCCTTCCAAGTCTTAAGAAAATCATCCCCAACATTTTCGCTGAAGGACTTTTAGATTCAAACTGAGTGATTATTCTGCCAGGCACTGTTATAAGCATTGTACATGCCTTAGCTCTTTTTACTGCATGGCAGCCCTCTGAGGTGAATAGTATTATTAAATCCGTATCACTGATGGGAAAATTGAGGAGGCAAGATTTCCAAAGTCATGTATCTAGTGAGTAACCATTTTCAACACAGTTCTGTTGGAACACTCAGCAGTTTAGAATGTTGTAAAAATAATTTCATTAAAAAATCTCTGCTGGCCATGCCATTCTCAAATCTAACTCCGTTACTATTTGGCTTTTAAAACTCCTACAGGTTAATTTATAGATTAAAATTGTACCCGCAAAGCAACATACCATCATACAATAGAAGTGATATACACCTGGTCAAATCCAAGCAGATGCTGAAGACATAAGTAAGTTCTATAAAGAAGAGGTCTAAATGTCCATGGTCCCCACTCCTGCTACACTAATTTCTCACTCTGTCCTCACCTGTGGGCTTGTGGCTACTTCTCTATGATCAGTTGACAGGGGACGAGAAGACCCAGGCCTGGTTTATAGCTAGTTCTCCATAGTATGCAGGTAGCACCGAAAAAGGAAAGCTGCAGCACTACCTCTCCTCTCTGGGACATCCCTGAAGAACTGTGGTTAGGAAAATCTTCCAGTTGTCAGAACTTAAGGCAGTGTACCTGGCTGTGCATTTTACTGTGAGATAGAAATGACCAGATGTGAGATCATATACAGATGCATGGTTGTGGCCATGAGAAGCTTGGAATAAACATGATTGGAAAACTGGTTACAAATAAAGTTGGAGAAATAGTATGTAGATGGATCACCCTGATTGAGCGAAAAAAAAAAAAAAAAAAAAAGAAAGAAAATATTTCCTTCTCGTATGAATGCTTGCTATAATATGACCTCAGCAGAAAGAGATTTTAATTATCAATTGGAAAGGGTGACCCAGTCTGTGAATACCAATTAGCCTCTTTCCCCAGCCAACTTTGTCATCATCCAATGGACTCATGGACAATTGGCACAGTGGCAGGGATGTAGGTTATGAATGGGCTAAGCAACGTGGACTTCCACTCAATGCGGGGAACCCGGCAATGGTCAACACTAGTGCCTAAGTTGCTAGCAGCAGATACCAGCATCAAGCCCCTAATATGTCCAATCCCCCTGGCTGATCAGCCAGTTACATGGTGGTAGGTTGATTACATTGGACTGATTCCATCATGGTGGGAGTAACATTTTATTCTTACTGGAACACTAATTCTGGATATGGATTTGCCTTCCCTACACACATTGCTTTTACCAGAACTAACACCTGTAGGTTTATTCAATGCCTTATCAATCATCGTGGTATTCCACATTCTATTACTTCTGATCAAGAAACTCACATCACAGCAAAAAGTGTATGACAATGAGCGAATGTTCATGGAATTCACTGATCTTACCAGGTTTCACACATGTAGACTTATAGAATTCCTCATCAATCACCATGGTATTCCACATTCCATTACTTCTGATCAAGAAGCTCACATCACAGCAAAAAGTGTATGACAATGAACCAATGGTCATGGAACTCACTGGTCTTACCATGCATCATCCTAAAGCAGATGGCTTGATAGAATAGTGAAACTGATTTTGAAGACTCAGTTGCAGTTTCAGCTTGGTGGCAATACCTTGTAGGGCTGGAGTAAGGATTTCCCAAAGGAGGTATATACTCTGAATCAGCATCCAATAGATGGTGAAGTTTCTTCAAGAGCCAGGATTCATAGGGCCAGGAATCACTATTACCCGTAGTGACCCACTACCAAATTTTTGCTCCCTGTCCCCATGACTTTATGCTTTGCTGGCCTAGTAGTCTTAGTTCCAGAGGGAAGAATGCTTCCACCAGGAGACACAATGACTCCATTTAACTGGAAGTTAAGACTGCAACCTTGCCACTTTGGACTCATGCCTCTTAGTCAACTGGCAAAGAAGGGAGTTAAGGTTTTGACTAGAGTGATTGATCCAGGATGACCAATGGGAAGTTTGACTACTACTGCACACTGGAGATAAGGAAGACAGAAGATTCCTTAGAGCATTTCTTAGTATTACCCAGCCCTGTGATTGGGTAAATGGAAAACTATAACAACCCAATCCAGGGAAGACTACAAATGGCCCACACCCTTCAGTAATGAAAGTTAGGGTCACTCCACCAGGTAAAGAACCAGAAGCAGCCGAGGTTGTTGCTGAAGGCAAGGGAATAGAGATGGGTAATATAAGAAGATAGTTACAAATATCAGGTATGATGACATGACCACTTACAGAAACAATGACAGTAATTGTCATGAGTATTATCTCTTTATTTTCTTTTAAATATATTTTTGCATATATATACATATATTAAGCAAGTATATTTGTTTTATTTCCTTTCTTATGTCCTTATATAACATAATATGTATTGACTTTATATCAGTGTTTAGGTAGTATTAATTTTATATAATAATATTTGAGTTACAGAATATCAGAAGAAGAACACACATCACCCAAGGACTTTACCTACTCTTCTGGGGAAGGGATTAGTGCATTTTTGGTTGAACATTGATTAGTCATATAATGTTAGCTGAAATTATAGCCTTGATATTGTCTTTATTTAGAGATTAAACATGGCTTAAGGTAATTTGTATGGATGACACACTGACAAGGAGATGAAAAGAAACATCTGACTGGGCTAAGGAATGCTTAGATAGCTGGTGAAACATTATTTCTGGGTTGGATTGTGAGGGTGATTCTGGAGGATAGCAGTGTATGAATTAGTGAACCAATTAAGGCAGATGGGCCTCTCCAATATGGATTGGCCTCATCCAATCTGCTGAGAGTTTAAATAGAACGAAAAGAGAGAGTATGCAGAATTCTCTTTCTCTACTTGAGCCAAAATTTCCATCTTCTTCTGCCTTTCTGCCCTTCAATGCCATGTAGAAGATGGTAGCAAAGATGCACCTGGTTCAGATGCAGATTAGGACTTAGACCGTCAGCCCCCCAATTATCAGGCTTTTGGACTTGGACTGAATTACAGCACAATATTTCCTGTTTCTTCAGCTTACAGAGGATAGATCATGAGATTGTTTATTTCCATAATTATGTGAGCCAATTTTTTTTTTTTTTTTTGAGATTGAGTCTTGCTTTGTCGCCAGGCTGGAGTGCAGTAGCACAATCTCGGCATGTGAGCCAATTTCTATAATAAATTTCTGTATACTAATTTATAGAAAATCATTGCATTGAATTATTTTCATCATTTTAATGTAATGTTTTTAATGTATTAGATTTATTTTTTGCATTAATCCCATCCAAAAAGTGGTATGTCCTAAGAATGTTTCAATACCATACGGAATATGGTAGCAAAGATGCAGCTGGGTCTCACTGACTGAAACCTAAGACTGGAAAGTCATAGGCCCCGAGAGACACGTGTCTTTTCATTTACTATTGCTTCCTGTTTCTATATGTCTGCTTCCTTTTATATCTCTGGATAATTGTCTTTTACTTCATTCGTCTTCATAGTTAAGAAGATAATAGCCAGATGTGTGGGTGAGGAACTCCATAGATATTTCCATGTAAACAACCATAACTGATGAAAATTATAAACACAACAATTACTTAAAAGCTCTTGAAGTTGTTTTAAAGGAAAGCAGCACTTTTTTTTTTTTTTTTTTTTTTTTGAGACGGAGTCTCGCTCTGTCGCCCAGGCTGGAGTGCAGTGGCGCAATCTCGGCTCACTGCAAGCTCCGCCTCCCGGGTTCAGCACATTTTTAAAAGGCATCCTTTCAAGACAATTTACTAAATCTCAGTAAGAAAAGCAAGAGTCTATGGCATTTGAGACCCAACCCATCTTCTTCCTCCCCACACTCAAGCTCAACATGACAGGACTTCTACATTAAGTTGATGTTGTCAGGATGGATTTCCTTCTCCCATTAGTCCCAGTTCTCAATCAAAGAGTATGCTGTTTCACTGGGTAGGCCACCAGCATTTACAGGACTTCCAAGACTTGAGTCGCAGAGGGTACATTTCTGGTGAGTGCAAACAAAATCCAGGTGCTTCCTTCCTCCACCAGCTTCTACCCCAGGCATGGCAGGCCAAGAATAATGAAGCAATAAATAGGGTGACAGCAGCTCACTGACAGGATGAAGTTTCCACATTGGTAGAGGCAAGTGGAGAAGATAAGTGGCTTCCCACTTCAGTACTAGGAGGAATGACTCAGAGAATAGGCCCATGGTGAGAGGAATTCAAAAGAACAGAGAGCTGTAAAGTTTTTCCCCAAAACGCTATCATCATCTGAAACAGAGGGAGAGGAGCTTCAAGACTAAGGACTTTCCAGAAAACAATAGAGATTTGGGGGTGGGGGTAAACAAAAAAGAGAAGGCTGGTAGTTCAGTGAGAGCAACCAAAATCATAAACCAACTACTTTATCAAAGAAAACCATGAAAACGGACAGCCAAGAAGAGCTCTTCTGAGATCAAAACAAACTCCCAAGAGTAGGTCAAAAATTACTCCTGCTCGTATTTCACTGGATTAGACTGTCAAGTATTTTATTTCCCCAAGCATTATTTAAAATGACAGAGCAGTCAGCTGGCAATTCATGAATCCTAACAGTTGAAGGTGATACAAAAGGAGGCAGACAGGCAGACAGTGCAATGGAGATAGACAGAAAGAAGCAATCAAAGAAAGCTGTGGTAAAACCACTGTTATCCTAGGGTGACTGTGTGCATACTTAAGGCTGCATCATCTGAGTAATAATATCAGAGGCTTCACATTGCAGGGGAAGTAGACTTCACTTACATAGTGCAACTAAGTCATTAAACAAACCAGCAAACAATAACAAAAGCAGCCTCAGAGAAGGGGAAAAACAATTATTGTCCAGAATTGTTATAATATATCACTCCAAATATCCAACTAAAAAAATGAGACATGGAAATAAACAACAAAGATTGAGCCAAAGCAGGTAATATAAACTTCTGAGAGAATAAAAATTTTTAAAAATTTAATTTTTTTAAATTAAAAATAGCCATTATTAGAGAGCCTAAAGGAAGCTATGTTTAAAGAATTAAAAGAAGCTATAATGACAGTGTTTCCTCAAACGGGGAATATTAGTGCAGAGATAGAAATTATAGAAAAGAACCAAATGGTGATTCTAGGATTGAAAAGTACAGTAAATGAAATAAAAATTTCACTGAAGGAATTTAAGAATAGATTTAAACTGGCCCAAGAAATAACCAGTGAACTTGAAGTAGATTACTTGAAATATTGCAATTCAGAGACAGAAGGAAAAAATAATTTATAAATGAAGAGACTCTATAGAAACGTAGAACATCATTAATCACACCATCATATAGGCAATAAATATTAACAACATATAGGTAGCAAATATCAGAAAGTGAGGAGAAAGAGATAGGAATAAAAAAACTGAAGAAATACTGGGTGAAAACTTCTAAAATGTTATGAAATATATTAACCTACACAATCAAGAAACACAACAGTCTCCAGTAGGGTAAATAAAAATATATCCACATGTAGATGAATTACATTAAAGACGTGGAGCACCAAAGAAAAATGGAAACATTAAAGTAGCAAGAAGCAGGAGAAATATAACTCGTCATGTGAAAAGAATCCCCAGTAAGATAAAAGCTGATTTCTTATCAAAAACAATGGAAGCAAGAAAGCAGTGGACTAATATACTTAAAGTGCTGGGGGGAAAAACTGTCAACCAAGAATTCTCTATCAAAGCTACCTTTCAAGATAAACAAAAGCTGAGAGAATTCATTGCTGGCTGTCCTAGTTTACAAGAAACAGTGAAGAACATTTTTAAAGCTGAAACCAAGTTACCTCAGGAAAACCCACATTCGCACACAAACAGTATCAGTAAAAATAACTGTGTATATATTAAAAATAGTATAATGGCATATTTTCTCTTTTTTTCTAAATTTATTTTAAAACAACACGTAGGCAGTTGTATTGTTGTGTCAATTACATATTGCAATGTAATATATTTGACAATCATAACACAACACAGTCAGGTGGGATCGACACTGTATTGAGATAAGTAAATAACACCAAATAGTAACTTGATTCAATAGTAAAAATATAAAGAACCAGACATGGTTAAATAAAGTTGATATAAAAATTTCCATAAATATATACTTGGTCTACAAAAGCCAAAACCTCCTGAGTTCATAAGTTAAGAGACCAGAGGGAAACCAAAATTTAAAAAAAAAGAAAAAAAATTGATGATAATTTTTTTTGTGTCTCGTTTTCCAATTCGTGAAGGGACTCACTGGCTTGACTATCTCCAGATTCAATTCCACCTCTTCCACCAACCACAGTGACTACAGAGATTGGCCCATGTTTTCTGTAGGGAATGCAGATTGAAGAACAGCTCCTGAAACCAGTCAAGAGACAACTTACCCTTGAGAAAAAATTGTTCCTCTAGGGCTATTCTGAGGAACTGAGATGCCTAGAAAATACCAAGACAGCCTTGACCCATGTGAATGTTTTCTCAAAAGTAAGATTTATTCTGGCACACTGTTTTCTCACCTCCAGCCCCACTGGGTGTTTCTGTGCACAGAGGGCAGGGGAAACTAACTCTGTCGGGAGGAGAATTGGAAGGCTTCCCAGAAAAAATAACACACAACTCAAGTGTTGAAGGGTGCACAGGAGCCAAGCAGGATAGAAATACATTTTCCAGGCACAGGGTGCATAATAAAATATAACAGACGTGAGCAAACATGTGGCAAGAGGCAGGGTATGATACTGGCAGACTAGTTTGTCTTTGTATGGTTCTCAGATGTAAAATGTTAACCTTAAATTAACCATGGAGTGATTTTTAGAAACAAACATGATCAAATTTAAGTTATAAAAGACTATACAAGCAGCACTATGGGCATAAAGTAGACAACGGCAGAGGAATCATTCAAGAGGTTGTGTCAGTGACCCCGGTGACTTGATACCATGCTCCCAAATCTCCATATTGTGTGCAGGAATCAGCCTGCAAGTGTTTCTCAAGAGCCCATTGTTTGTAATAACTAGGAATCACTGTGGGCCGAATAACTTGAGAAATGCAAATAAATCTTAATTTTATTAAATTTATATATTTACTGTACATTATCTATTACTCTTTGCTGAATGTTTAGCATTGCAAGAAAATTAAATATTATTTTATTTTAAAGTTACTAATTATTAACAGAGTTCAATATTTTTATAATTAAACTAAACCTATTAATGAAACATGAGTGACTAAGTAGAGAAACACAATGTAAGAGGAAAAACAATTACCCTGAAAGATATTTTTTGGTTGTTTTTGTTTTGGTTCCTCAACTTTTGAAGGGTATTTTTTGTAATCTACATAAGAAGTAGTTTCAGGCTTGACTGAAAAGTTTTACATATTTGAGTCATCTATGTGATTCATCTTCCAGCTTAGCTACTGAGAATTAAATGAATGATTCTTAGTAATTGATGGAGTGACTTTACCCAAAATTAATACAGATATAGTAATATAGTATTCTAACACTTTTTCTCTTATTTCCAACACACAAAGCAAAAAGGATGGCTTCTAATATAGAAATATACAAATATTTGTTTAAACATGTTTGTAGAGCTAAGCAGAAATTTCTTTCAAATCATGCTGGAGATACAATTCTCATTTATAACTATGTAAGATCAGCTGTTGTACTACAAGATTAATTTTTATTTAAGAGATGTCTGCTTGATGCTTATTCACAACCTTTTTGTTTGTTTCTTTTAAACTAAAAAGCCAGAAGTAATATTAAACTATAACGTTTAACTATTGTAACAAACACATTTCATAAACTGTATTCTTTAATTTTGAGAAAACAATGTACAAATTGTCAAATGTATCCCAACTGAAGAAAGTCCAAGACACTTTAATTTTTAAAATGTTCATTGAAATCTCTTGCAATTTAAGTTGTTATGAACTATTGTGTCAATAAATTAATATTTACATGCTGACATTAAGATACCACTAAAATGTTAATACTTGTCTAAATTTTAGAGTCCTAGGAGGAATGACTCAGACTCAGACTCTATTAAATTCTTTGCTGAAGCTTGCTATGAAAATGCATTAAGTTAGAACTTATACAGTAGATTGTAAAATAGAGTAAGTTATAAAATTTGAGTATGAGCAGAGAGCAAAAAGCCGTACAAATCACACTTAGAAAGCCACGTTCAATTGGCCCATTGCATAAAAAAAGGAACAATAATTCAAGCTATGCAGACTTTCGTGCACACACAAAAAAAGTAAGAATTTTTTCAAGTGTAAGCAAAACGTGGATTTTGAAAACTGGATTCACGAATATATTGTAAACAATGGCTTAAATGTTAACATATTTAGTTAGCAGTTTTTAAAATTATAGAAATATGAAAGGAAATCTGTTTTATTTACAAGAGTTAACTGCAAGTTTTGAGTAACATTTGGTTAAATAGACTAATTGTGTGTTGACTCTAGCTGATTTGTACTTGACATCCATTTTCACTTCCTTTTATGTATCTGTTTTGGAGGGAGAAAAAATTTCATTAATTAAAAATAATAATTTAAAGTCTTTAAATCACCCACAAATAATATGCACAATTTTATATATAAACACTTGAAAATCATGTGAAATATAAATATTTATATATATATATATGCTTTTGGACAATATACAATAAAGTATATATATAATTCATTTTCATGGGCTCACGTATTTGGATTTTTGTAACGTAAATTTTTACCTGATGTCATTCCCAAGTTCAAGGTAGTCGAAAGGCCTTATGCAAAAGAATATGTCCTAAACATACTTCATTCAGAAAGTCCTTACATTACCAAGGAAGAAAATATTCAGAAGGGTCTGATAAATTTAAAATCCATGGAAACAAAGAAAACAGCATTTTAAAATTATTTTTAATTGACACATAATAATTGTGCATAACAATTTATGAGGTACAGATAATTTGATACATGTATACAATGTTAAAATTAGTGTAATTAGCATATCCATCACCTCAAATATTTATCTTTTCTTTATTTTGGAATCATTCAAAATTCTCTCTTCTAGCCATTTGAAAAAGTATGATGAATTATTTTTAACTATAGTGATCCTAAAGCACTATGGAAAAATATAAATTATATTATAAATTATTCCTTCTGTCTGGATGTATTTTGTATCTATGTAGCAACCTCTCGCTAACCACCCCTTACCCTCCCCTTCTTAGCTTCTAGTGAACCACTAATCTACTCTCTACATGTATGAGATAAATGTTTTTAGCTTCCACATATGAACGACAACATGTGGTATTTCTTTTTCTATGCCTGGCTTGTTTCATTTAACAAAATGTCCTGCTCATTCATGTTGCCATGAGCGACAGGATTTAATTCTTTTCTATGGCTGAAAAGTATTTCATTGTGATATTGAGCATTTTTTCATGTACCTGATTGCTATGCATCTATCTTGTTTTGAGAAATGTCTATTTTGATAAATTACAGATTTTTAATTGGATTGATTGTTATTTGGCTATTAAGTTTTTTGTGTATTTTGGATATTAATCTTTTGTCACATTAATCATTTGCAAATATTTTCTCCCATTCTGCAGGTTGTTGCTTGACTATGTTGATGCTTTTCTTTGCTGTGCAGAACTTTTTAGTTTGATATAATCTTATTTGTCTAGTTTTGGTTTTGTTTCACATGGTTTTGAGGCCTTATCCATAAATCTTTGCTCAGAGAAATGTCCCAAACCATTTCTCCTACTTTTTTTTCTGGTAGTTTTATAGTTATGGGTCTCACATTTAAGTTTTTCATCCACTTTGAGTGGATTTTTGTGCAGTGAGAGTAAAAGTCTGGTTCATTCTTCTGCATATGGATATCGAGTTTTCCCAGCACCGTTTTTATGGACTTTTATTTTACTATTATTTTAAGTGTGTTATTTTATGTATTTTTTGTAAATAATACGTGCATATACTTACAAGCTACATGAGGTATTTTGATACAGGCATACAATGTGTAAAAGTCACATCAAGGTAAATCAGGTATCCATCACCTCAAGCATTTATCATTTCTTTGTGCTACAAATATTCCAATTCTACTCTTTTAGTTATTTTAAAACGTGGTATAAATTATTATTGACTGTAGTCCATCCATTAATTATTTCCTCTTACCTACTACTCACCACTACCCATCTCAGCCTCTGGTAATCATCATTCTAATCTCCATTTCCATAAGCTCAATTCTTTTAATTTTCAGCTACTGCAAATGAGGGAGAACATGTGAAGTTTGTCTTTCTGTGCCTGGCTTTTTTCATGTAATATAATGTCCCTTATATTGTTGCAAATGAGCAGATACAATTCATTTTTGTGGATGAGAAGTACTCCTTTGTGTGTGTGTGTGTGTGTGTGTGTGTGTGTGTGTGTGTGTGTGTGTATAAAAAACATTTTCTTTATCCATTTATCTGTTGATGGACACTTAAGCTGTTTCCAAATCTTGGCTATTGTGAACACTGCTGCAATAAACTTGGGAGTGCGGATCTCTTTGATACACTGATTTCCTTTCTTTTGGGTAAATTCCTAGCAGTGGGATTGCTGGATCATGTAACAGTTCTATCTTTACGTTTTAGAGGAAACTTCCTACTGTTCTCCATAGTGGCTGTACTAATTTACATTCCCACCAGCAGTGTATGAGAGTTCTCTTTTTTTCACATCTTTGCCAGCATTTGTTACTGCCTGTCTTTTGCATAAAAGTCATTTTAACTGGGGTAATGTAAAATCTCAGTATAGTTTTAATTTGCATTTCTCTAATAATCAATGATGTTAAGCACATTTTCATATACCTGATTGCCATTTGTATGTGTTCTTTTGAGGAATGTCTATTTATATATTTTGTCTATTCTTTAATCATATTATTACATTTTTTCCTATTGAGTTGTTTGAGTTCCTTTATATATTCTGGTTGCTAAACACTTGTCAGATGGAGAGTTTGCAAGTATTTTCTCCCATTTGGGGGGTTATCGCTTCACTTTTTTATTGTCTCCTTTGCTGTACAGAAGCTTTCTAACTTTATGTAATCCCATTTCTCCATTTTTGCTTTGGTTGCCTGTGCTTTCGGGCTATTACACAAGAAATCTTTGCCAAGATCAATGTCCCAGAGAGTTTCTCCAGTATTTTTACTTAGTAGTTTCATAGTTTGACATCTTAGATTGAAATCTTTAACTCATTTTTTTTTTTTTTTTTTTGAGACAGGGTCCATTCTGTTGCCCAGGCTGCAGTGCAGTGACTCAATCACGGATCTCTACAGCCTCTACCTCCTTGGGCTCAAGCAGTCCTCCCACCCCAGCCTCACGAGTAGCTGGGACTACACATGTGCACCACCATATATAGCTAATTTTTGTATTTTTTGTAGAGAGGGGGTTTTGCCATGTTGACCAGGCTGGTCTTGAACTCCTGAGCTCAAGAAATCTACCCCCACTTGGCCTCCCAAAGTGCAGGGATTGTAAGTATAACCAACCACACCTGGCCTTTAATTCATTTTAATTTTTTTATTTGATGAGCAAGAGGGGTCTAGTTTCATTCTTCTGCATATGGATATGAAATTTCACCAGCACAAGTTATTGAAGAGCGTCTTTCCTCAATATATTTTCTTGGCAATTTTGTCAAAAATCAATTGGATGTAAATATGTGAAATTATTTTGGGGTTCTCTACTCTGTTCTATTGGTGTCTGTTTCTATGCCACTACTGCGATGTTTTTGTTTCTATGACTATAGTATTTCATAAGTCAGGTAGCGTGATGCCTTCAGCTTCGTTCTTTTTGCTCGGAATTTCTTCTTTTTTAATAAGCATTTTTAAAATTTTAATTTTGTATTAAAAAAATTGTGGTTACATGGTAGGTGTATATATTTATGGGGAACATGGCACGTTTCCTTGGCTATCCAGTGTCTTTTGTGGCTTTATATAGATCTCGAGATTTTTTATTTCTTTGAAGAATGACATTTGTAATTTGATATGCATTGCATTTAATCTGTAGATTGGTTTGAATAGTATGGACAATTTAACAACACTCATTCTTCAAACCATGAATACGGGATGTCTTTTCAATTTTGTGTGTTCCCTTCAATTTCTTTCATCAATGTTTTGTAATTTTAATTGTAGAGATGTTTACCTCCTTGGTTAAATTTATTCCTAGGTATTTTATTTATTTTTATTTTTTTGTGGCTATTATAAATGGGATTGCTTTCAGCTAGTTCATTATTTACGTATAATAATGTTACTAATTTGTATATGTTGATTTTGTATTATGCAGCTTTACTGAATTTGTTGGTCAGTTCTAAGGGGTTTTTGTTGTTGTCGTTGGAGTCGTTGGGTTTTTCTCTATATAAGATTATGTCATCTGGAAACAGGCATTTTGACTTCCTCTTTTTCGAATTTGAATGTCCTTTATTTCTTTCTCTTGCCTAATTACTCTAATGAGTACTTACAGTACTATGTTGAGTAAGAGTGATGAAAGTGAGCATCCTTGTCTCATTCCAGTTCTTAGGGAAAAAGCTTTAAACATTTCCCTGTTTAGTATAATATTAGCAATGGGTTTGTCATATATGATCTTTATTGTGTTGCGACACATTCATTTTATACCTACATTGTTGCAAGTTTTTATTATGAAGCAATGTTGAATTTTATTAAATGCGTTTTCTACATCTGTTGAGATCATATGGTTTTTGTCTTTCATTCTGCTAATGTGGTGTTTCACCTTTATTGATTTGTACGTTTAACCATTCATTTGTCATTGTTTGTATCTTGATGTATCAAGGTAATTAGAAAGTTTACAACTAAGATCCTACTATCCATTGCAATTAGAGTACTGGACATGAATTATTTGGATGGTCAAATTCAGAAAGAGCTCACCTGCTTGCTACTATTGCTGCTAGCATCAAAATTCAAAGAGATGTTCTTGTGGAGGCCAGGCGCAAGATTCCAGGGCAATCACCATCTTTTGGCTGCCAGTGGCAGTGGCAGTGGCAGTGGGAGCAGGTAGAAGCAGCATATGGATCCCAGTTGTATTAGTTTCTTATTGCTGCTTTGACAATTTGCCCTACAATTAGTGTCTTGAAAACAACATGGGCCAGGTGCAGTGGCTCACGTCTGTAATCCCAGCATTTTTGGAGGCCGAGGCTGGTGGATCATGAGGTAAGGAGTTCGAGACCAGCCCGGCCAAGATGGTGAAACCTCGTCTCTATTAAAAATACAACAATTAGTCGTGCGCGGTGGTGGACGCCTGTACTCCCAGCTACTCAGGAGGCTGAGGCAGGAGAATTGCTTGAACCCGGGACGCGGAGGTTACAGTGAGCCAAGATTGCAGCACTACACTCTAGCCTGGATGACAGAGCATGACTCTATCTCAAAAAAAAAATCATAAATTTATTATCTCATAGTTTTGTAGGTAAGAAATCCAAAATGGATCAGCAGTACTGCATTCATGCTGGAGGCTCTAGGGGAGAATCTATTTCCTTGCCTTTTCTATCTCCTAAGGAGGCTGCCCACATTCCTTTTAGTTTTACATTGCATTGTCACCATGCAATGCAATGTAGAACTAAAATCTCCTATCACTACAATACTTTTTCTAATTCTGACCTTCCTTCTTTTCTTTTATAAGGACTCTTTTGATAATATTGGATCAATTCTGATAATCCAGGATAATCTACATTAACTTAAATTAGCAAAGTCCCTTTTAACATATAAAATAACTTATTAATAAGTTCCAGGTATTAGGATGTCGACAACTCTGATAGGCTGTCATTTAGTCTACAACACCAGCTATGCTTGAGTGCCCTTGAAATGGATAGTTCAGTGCTAGACTCTTGACTTTTGTGTCTACGGCATTCTCAATAATTTTGAAAGTACTTAATTTTCTATGTTATATCTTTGTCTGGTTGAAAGTTCTACAGTTTTTAACTTTCTAAATAAATTCAAATAGATATATTTTATTTTCCCAGTTGATTTTGCAAGTATTCGTTTAATGGTTTATATATTTTAATTATATGATCAATGAAAGATAGGCACTTTCAAATCAAAAGATCTTGTCAAATAACATGGCATGAGATAAAATTCCTGACTTTACAACTGAAAATATTTGGGTAATCCTGGTTTTTCCAATCGCTGAACCTCAGTTTCTCTATGTATAAAGTGAGGCTACTAGCATCTATGGTAGGGTTGTTATAAAAATTAAGTAAGATAAGTTGGTTTCCACACTGAATCTATTACAAAACACATTAAAGAAACCAAATAAATTAGAGCTATTATTTTGAATTTCCATTTGCTTCTCTTTTTTTATTTTGGTGAAAAAACAAATCAGGTTAAACATTGTTTATTTTTTTCTTTTGATTAGAGTAAAATGAGAATACCAACAATTTTATTAAAATTCTGCATTGTTATTTCATAGACAATCAATCTGTATTATGGCAACATCTTTTTTGTGTGTGAAGGAATATTTCAAACTTATAAAACTATACATAATATATCAGGGAGCTTCTATGAACTCATTACCTGGCTTCAAAAAGTATCAACTCATAATCAATATTATCTAATATCCTCCTTCCATATTATTTTGAAACAAATCCCAAACTATAATTTTTTAGTATTTCTTGTTTACCTCTAAAATATAAGGGCTCTATTTTTATGATGTGTTCACAATATCATTATCAGATCTAAATAATTTTTTATTATACTTTAAGTTTTAGGGTACATGTGCACAACGTGCAGGTTTGTTACATATGTATACATGTGCCATGTTGGTGTGCTGCACCCATTAACTCTTCATGTCATTTATATTAGGTATATCTCCTAATGCTCTCCATCCCCCCTTCCCCCACCCCACAACAGACACCGGTGTGTGATGTTCCCATTCCTGTGTCCATGTGTTCTCATTGTTCAATTCCCACCTATGAGTGAGAACATGCGGTGTTTGGTTTTTGTCCTTGCGATAGTTTGCTGAGAATGATGGTTTCCAGCTTCATCCATGTCCCTACAAAAGACATGAACTCATCATTTCTTATGGCTGCATAGTATTCCATGATGTATATGTGCCACATTTTCTTCATCCAGTCTATCATTGTTGAACATTTGGGTTGGTTCCAAGTCTTTGCTATTGTGAATAGTGCCACAATAAACATACGTGTGCATGTGTCTTTATAGTAGCATGATTTATAATCCTTTGGGTATATACCCAGTAATGGGATTGCTGGTTCAAATGGTATTTCTAGTTCTGGATCCCTGAGGAATCACCACAATGACTTTCACAATGGTTGAACTAGTTTACAGTCCCACCAACAGTGTAAAAGTGTTCCTATTTCTCCACATCCTCTCCAGCACCTGTTGTTCCCTGACAAATTTGAATATTATTGACTATCAGGTTTAGTATTCAAATTTCTGATTGTGGTTGATCCTTCATATCCATGGGTTCCATATCTGTGGATTCAACCAACCGTGAATTGAAAATACTTTTTTAAATGATGGTTACCTCTTTACTAAACATATACAAACTTCTTTTATATTATTACTACCTAAGCAATGAATTTACAATTTACATAGTATTTACATTGCATTAGATATTATAAGTAATCTGGAAATGACTTAAATTATGCAGGAGGCTATGTATCGGTTATATTAAAATACTACGTAATATTATATAAAGGACTTGAGCATCTGTGCATTTTGGTACCCACGTTGGGTCCTAGAACCAACCTCTCAAGTATACTGAGGCATGACTATATTTAATACATTTCATAATGTTTTAAAGATTATTTGTATTTGTTTTCTTTTGTCTCTTTTTCCAGTTTTATTGAGAAAAATAATTGACAAAAATTATTTATATTCAAGGTTTATACAATTATTTGATATAGGTATACACTATACAATGATTACTACATTAACGCATTTATCACCATTAATTGTGTGTGTGTGTGTGTGTGCGCGTGTATGGTGTGGTGAGAACACTTAACATTCATTACTCTCTTAGGAAAATTCAACTAAGCAATACAGTATTATTAACTAGACTCATCATGTTGTACATAAGATCCCCAAAATTTACTCATTTTGTAACTGAATGTGTGTATTCTTTTACTGACATCTCCCTAATTCCACCACCTCCATCCCTTGCCCCTGGCAACCTTGCTTCTAAAACTTAGTGTTTCTATGAGTCTGACATTTTGAGAGTCCACATATAAGGAAAGCTATACAATATTTGTCTTTCCACACCTGGCTTGTTTCACTTAGCCTGATATCCTCCAGATTCAACCATCTTGTAACGAATGGTAGGGTTTCCTTCTTTTTATAATTGAATAATATTCCACACACACACACACACACACACACACATACAAACATACCACATTTTTTTCAATCCATTTATATTTCAATAGACAGACTGCATATTTTGGATATTTCGAAAAAAACTGTGATACACATGTGGATGCAGCTATCTCTTTGAGATACTGATGTCATTTATTTTGGATGTATACTCAGAAGTGAAATTAAAGAATTACGTGGTGGTTATAATTTTAATTTCTTGAGGAACCTTTCTACTGTTTTCTATAATGGATGTACCAGTTTACTTCCCACTAATTGTATGCAAGGATCTCTTGTTCTCCATACCCTTGCCAACACTTGTTATCTTTTGTCTTTTTATTTATAGCCATTCTGACCCATTTGAGGTGATATCTCATTATGCTTTTGATTTACATTTCCCTGATGAATAGTGATATTCATATATGTTCATATATATTACATATATTACATATACCTCTTGGCTATTTGGGAGTCTTCTTTTGAAAAATGTCCATTCAAGGTTTGTGCCCATTTTTTTAAATTAGGTGATTTTTTCTTCTTTTTTATCTTTTTTTTGCTGTTGTGTTGTACAGTCTCCTTATAGATTCTGGATATTAATCCCTTATCAGATATGTTTTTTGCAAATAGTTTCTCACATTTTTAAAATTGCCTTTTCATTTTGTTGATCATTTCTTTTGCTGTGCAGAAGCTTTTAGTTTAATGTAGTCCCCCTTGTTTATTTTTGCTTTTGTTGCCTGTACTTATGGTGTCATACCAAAAAATTCATTGTCAAAGTAAGTATCAAGGAATACTTTCCCTATGTTTTCTTCTAGGAGTTTTCTGTTTCAGGTCTTACAATTAAGACTTAATCCATGTCAAGTTAATTTTTGGGCAATATAATTTTGTTAATGTTTTCTAATATAATTGTATTCTTTTCCATGTGGATATCCAGTTTTCCCAACACTACCCTTTCTCCATAATGCATTTCTGGCATTCTCGTCAATGATTTGTTGACTGAATATGCATGGGTTTATTTCTGAGCTCTCTATTTTTTTCTTACTGGTCTGTGTGTCTACTTTAATGCCAGTACTACACTGTTTTGACTACTAGAGCTTTGTAACATAGTTTGAAATTAGAAATATGGTGCCTCCAGGTTTGTTGTTGCTCAAAATTGCATTAGCTACTCATGACTTCATTAAAATTTGAAGACTTTGAAGACTTCTTTCTATTTCTGTGAAAAATGCCATTGGAATTTTTATAGACATTAAATTGAATTAGTAGATAACTTTTAGTTAGTATGGATATTTTAGCAATATTAACTATCGCAATCTATGAACATGGAATTTTTTATCTATTTGTGTTTTCCTCAATTTCTTTTATCAATGTCTTCTAGTTGTAAGTCTACAGATCTTTTATCTGCTTGGTTAAATTTATTCCTAAGTATTTATTCTTTTTGATGTATTGTGAATGGGATTGTTTCTTAATTTATTTTTTGGATAATTCATTGTTAGTATATAAAAACAATGATTTTTGTATTTTTATTTTGTATCCTGCAACTCTACTAAATTTGTTTATTATTTCTAACAGATTTTAGATGGATTCTTCAGGGTTTTCTATATTTACAATCATGTCTACAAACAGAGAAAGTTTAATTTCATCTTCTATGATTTATATGCAGTTTATTCCTTTTTTCTTAACTAATTGCTCTGGATAGTGCTTCCAGAACTATGTTTAATAGAAGTGGTAAGATGGGCAATCTTGTCTTGTTGCTGATCTTAGAAGGAAAGCTCTCAGTTTTTCATTGTTTTTCTGCATAATGTTAGCTGTGAGCTTGTCATATTAGTCCTTTATGAGGTATATTTCTAATATATCTAATTTGTTGAGTTTTTACTTTGAAAAGATGTTGAATTTTGTTGTAAACTATTTGTTTAAATTAAGATTCATATAAAGTCACATTTGTGACTGCTTGATGCATCTTATAAATCTTTTATATTACAGCGTCTGGTTCCATCTCTCTCTTTCTATTAATTGCAGTATATTTATTGAGGAATACAAATGTATACTTCAATGTCCAGTTTATTATGTACTAAAGCTGTGTAGTTTTCTGCTATAAAGTTTATTATTGTTAAGATTTTTGGTGGGGGTCAGCTTATGCATCTAACAATAAAGGGAACAGAATGTAACCATTAAGTATATATTTTTCAAAACTTATACACGTACTCTTTTATTTGACCGGATACACCAAATATACTTTATATTCAATGTGAGTGATATTTAACAAAATACTAAAAATAATTTTAATAATATTTTCAAATAAATGTAAGACTATTTCTTCAACCACATGTATTCAGAAAGGTTCATTAAATAGATTGAAAACCGTTTTTTTTTTGTCAACTGTCTTTTGTAAATTATATTAACAAAATATTTGACTTAAGCCTATTCTGTGGCCTGAAGTACCATGGTCTAAGCT
Source organism: Hylobates moloch (assembly GCF_009828535.3). Classification (NCBI taxonomy): domain Eukaryota; kingdom Metazoa; phylum Chordata; class Mammalia; order Primates; family Hylobatidae; genus Hylobates; species Hylobates moloch. Next base: position 77,374,277 of record NW_026652279.1, read on the forward strand.
AACTTGTTAAATCTAGTATATTCAGTTATGATCCACTAGTAAAACCACTTTTAAGATTGCTTTGAGAAATGTCATTACTGAAATCAGCAGTGGTCATGTAGACAAAGTCTTATTCTCGTGGTATGATTTGTTATAGATCCAATTATATTTGTTCAAGGATGTGCCAGAGGCCATTTTATAAATTTCCAAATTGTGATTTGCTCGGAAAGGAAGGAGACCATGTTAGGTGTTACACATATAAACTGGAATAGCCATATTTTTTGCTTCTTTCAGTAAAAGGTTGTATTTACTCATTTTTTTACTCTTAAAAAACACTGACTGGGTACTTACGTTAGTTTTTACAAGTAAATAAATATCCACCTCTTAACAATAGCTGATTTTTAAATTGAGACATTATATTACAAACTTAATCAATAAATAGTAGAGAAAACCTGAACCCATCATATAGAATGAATTTTAAATAGTCCTATGCAGTTATTATAAATCTGTGTATATTACATTTACATTAATTTTAATTACATTAATTATAATTACTGTCTTTTTACATTATTTTTTCTAGCATCATTTTTCATCCCATTCCATAGGCAAGGATGAACTGCCATTCCTGTGAACCAAAAATTAAAGTCTTTACCTTCTTTAAACTAAAATAGGCTGTGAATTGTATAATATATGTATGATATAGATATGTAGAATGCTGAGATAAATGGTCTATATGTTTTCTCAATCAGCTATTTTGGCTCTCCTGACCGTGCTTTCTCAGCCTAGAGTGGCTGGAATGTGGCTTTGTCCTAATTCTGATCAGTACTTCTTTCATCCTTCTGGTTCTACCCTATTTGCTTTTATAACTTCTGCTGCCCATGCCAGAACACAGCAGATTTGTCGTGTTCTTGGATGAATGTAATGCAGTGATTACAAAGGGTGTGTTATATGCATCTTATGTACCAAGCATGGTATGTACCAAGCATGGGTCTATCAGACATTCATCCTACACAAGTCTCAGCCTAGACCCCTTTCTGCAGGACGCCTCCTCCCCTGGGGGGAAAAAAATAGGTAGACTTTCTGTGAGCTGCTATGACAATCCGTACTTAACTCCATCTAAGCCCACATCACAGTGCCTAGAGACTGTAAGCGTGTTTTACTGTTGCATTCTCAATGACAAGGCCTGTGTATTTTCTCACTAAATAGCTCATGATTTGCACAGTATATGGATTAGAGCAGATCTGAACAAATGTTTGTATAATGATTTCACAAATAAAGTAAAACAGCACAGCCACTAATCTTAAATTGCTTATATTCTATGATTCACAGAAAAAAAATCAGTAAAAACAGTAAGCAATGATGGCAATATGCATGGGTGGGAGCACAAAGAAGGAGCACCTAACTCTGAGGGACACGGGAAAACCTTCACAGAGCAGACGAAGCATGAGGTGAATCTTGAAGGATGAGTCAGCATTATTCAGGCTGAGAAAACAGGAAAGTTTCCAGGTAGAAGGAGCGATACTTGCAAAGATACAGACGTCAAGAGACCATAGATAACGGGCAAATATGAGACTGTGAAGTATGTCTTTTCGTGCCACATTAAACATTGCGAAGGCAATCCTATAATTAAGAAGGAATCATACTATTATTTTTAGTTACAGAATGCTGTTTTCAAAATTTATGTTAACTAATTTTAATTAAATGTATTTAGCCAGCAAGGTAAGAGGCCTGAGGTTGGGGGATGAGATGAGGATTGGGTGATCTCAGTCTAACCAGGTGCCATAAGACAAGTGAGAAATAATCACGGTCTTGTAATAAGACAGTGGCATAGGGAATTAATAATAGCACTTCCATCAAAATGGAAGAATTGGTATTAACCTGTAATTAGATGTATAATAACTACAAGCCTGCAGAGTTAGCTATACCTGATATTCATGGAGCCTGGGTTAATAATATAAAGGGAGGGCTGTATACCTCATGTCCAAATATTTAAAAGTTTTAAATCAAGGTAAAAAAATGATTAAATGCAATATATCTAGCCTTTTACCTTGAAAATATACCTTCATAATGACCTGGAAGACAGATTGAAGAGAGAAATTCTCGTAGTTTTTTCAGTTTCATGCTGAAACCTGACAACTCAAAGACATTCTTTTATACCTTTGACTCCTTTCTACATGGTGAACGCCCTCAAGCATTCACATGTGAACATCCTAGTTTATCCAACACCCCCTCTCCACATAAAAGGACATCTTCTGAGCATCCTTTGGGCCTTAGAGGTCTACACTCTGGAGGATTATCCTGGGAAAGAGGCAAAGTCCTGAAAGCAGATCAATGAACAGGGCCCGTTGAGTGGAGGCTTAAGGATCCCAGATACTCAGAACATAGTTTATAAGATGGCCGTCATCTCCATGGGACCACATATCTTGACCCTGCAGATCACTTGTCCTGACGCTGATAATCCCTTGTGTTGTGGGAAAGTTTTTGGATTAGTCTAAATGCTGTGTTTTAACATAGATAACTCACCTGTTATATTACACAGATTTCAGATACTACATTTTTTTTTTTCTGGTTAGTTGTTCATAGTTCTGTTCTCCATCCTGTTGAACTCTGCAGGGGAGACTCTCAAAGTGTTTTCTTTGAATATGAGTGTTTTCTGCTAATACTTTCTACAAAATGTCTTAAAAAGAAAGACTACATCTCCTGAGAATGTTTGCCACTGCTGCAATAAAAAGAGTGAGAAACCAGCCTGTTTTAAACAGGTATATATGATCTTACGGTCTGCTTTTGTCCTTTCGGTTCATTACTGAGACTCACAATCAAATGTGCCTGCTGCATAAACTGGGGTTAAAAGCTCTCTGCTTGCTTTTTCATAGTTTTCCTGCATAACTATCGTCTAACCATTTACATGTATGTTACATTAGCTCAATAGTTTTTGTTCCGTACTTGTCTCTGTCATTAATTATCTGGATGATCTTGGACAAAAGTTACTAAATCACTCTTTATCGGCTATATTCTCTTATTATCTGTCTTATCTGTTTAAAGGGTTACGAATGGAGGAAAAGTGAGTTAAGTATGTGCAAATACAGTGAAAATTATATACATTATGCAAAAAAATACCTTTTAAAAGGATAGTTATTCTCTATTGTGATGATTATTTATTTGCTGGTTTTCAGTAAGTTATTTTTGGTTGAGATTCATATATATTATGGGTTAAAAACAAATAATATTCTATTCTTCCTAAAAGGAATTGCTATAGTAAGTTAATATATTATTTCAAAAAAATTATTGACATTGTTGATAATGTAAATATGGGCTTAATTAATTTGTGCTTTTACTAAAATCAAACTAATATAAAATTATTTAAGTTTCACATTAATTTATGTGTTTAAGCAGATACAAAAATTTTATTTTCCTGACATAATTTTAAAAATTATGTTCAATTAATAAAATATTCTAAAACAGAAGCATTTAAGGCTTGTAGAGACTGTAAAATCAAAATTGATATTCCATACTTTATATTGGTTTTAATAACATATTCTAGGGAAACTTATGTAATACCAGATTAACTATTCCATCAATATTGAGTCAAATGATCTAAGAGCTAAGTATGGACAATTAGATGAGACTTTAATTGTTTTAGTTGATGTAAAAATATAAAACACCTTAGGTAAATGACTCTCATGGTGTCGTAAATATTATGTTGTCTCTCCTTCCTTTCATAAAGAGAGGAGTTTCTGATATTATTGGTGATTCAGTATTCAGTTTGAAAGTAAAGTGAGAAATCATGAAACAGATTTAGGTCAACTTGTTTGATAGAAGTCGGGGCAAGGGTGAAGCAATAGATCCAAAACATGATTCTCAAATATTTCTAGAATCAAGATCACTGTATCAAAATAAAAAGGGCAAAACCCAAAAATCTTTGTAATGATATGACTCATGATAGAATTTTTACTTTCCATTGATTCAGCCATTGCAGTACATTGAGCTCCATAGAGACAGCACTGGGGCAAGTGAGAGCGGATGGACACTCCGCGACTCTGTGCCTCACAGGGGGAGAATAACTAAACATGGGCAAAAGAGATCCTGAGAAGCTGAGAGACAAAATGTCATCATATGTATTCTCTCTGCAAACTTGGGAGGAGCAAGAGGGGAAGCACCCACATGTTTCAATCAACTTCAGAGAGGTGGAAGACCATGTTTACTAACAAGAAAGAAAAATTTGAAGACATGGCAAAGGCAGACAAGGCCCATTATAAAAGAGAATCCCAGTGGAGAGACAAAAAAGAAGCTCAAGGATCCCATCACACCCAAGAGGCCTTCTTCAGCTTTTTCTTGTTCTGTTCCGAGAATCACCCAAGAATCAAAGGAGAATATCCTGGCCTATCCATTGGTGATGTTGTGACGAACCGGGGAGAGAAGAGGAATAACACTATTGCAGATGACAAACAGCCCTATGAAAAGAAGGCTGCAAAGCTGAAGGAAAAATACAAAAGGATATCCCTGCATACTGAGCTAAAGGAAAACCTGATGCAGCAAAAAGGGAGTCGTCAAGGCTGAAAAACCCAAGAAAAAGAAGGAAGAAGAGGAAAATGAGGAAGATGAAGAGGATGAGGAGAAGAAAGATGAAGAAGATGATATTGATGGATAAGTTGGTTCTAGCACAGTTTTTTTTTTCTTGTCTATAAAGCAATTAACCCCCCTGTACACAACTCATTCCCTTTAAAGAAGAAGATTGAAATGTAAGGCTGTGTAAGTTTTGTTTTTAAACTGTAAAATGTCTTTTTTTTGTATAGTTAGCACACTCCAAATGTGTCTTTAGATAGCACTGTCCTGGTGATATTTTCAATAGCCACTAACCTTGCCTAGTGTAGTACAGGGGTTGTAAATTGGCATGGAAATTCAAAGCAGGTTCTTGTAAATGTGCAGCACAAATTAGTTACACATGGACGTGGTGTTGTTTTCATCTTTCATCAGTTGTCTTTGATGTGGCATATATGAAATAATTGTTGTTCTGTTAACTAAATACCACTCGGTGATTGCAAAAAAAAAAAAATTGCAGCTGTTTTGTTGACGTTCTAAATGCTTCTAAGTAAATACAATTTTTTTTAGTATTGCTGTCCTTTTCATAAGTCTGAAATTTTTTTTTCCTTAGTGGAAGCTAGCCTTTTGCTTTTGCCCATTTAGGAGCACATGAATTATTGCTGTGTTTATCCTTTCACATAGTTAGCTGATAAAAAGCTTTTGTGTACATACTGTGCATATCATCATGAGGGGTAAATAGTTAAATCGAGGCAGTTTACATCCATAACTAAATGGGTGGATGAAATCTTTATCAATTGATAACAAATTTCACTTGGCCCACTTATATTTACAAACTGAAGAGTAACCAGTCTACTCACAGCATGGGAATGTTAGAATCAAACATTTAAAATCCGTCCTTGAAGGACTAATAGAAAAGTATGTTCTAATCCTTATATGTAATAGCAGTTATATTTTGCAATTCCAGTGTTAAAGAAGACCTGAGATTGTATCACCAAAAGTGTGAGCTTAAAATACAAGACTGCCACATTAAATGTTTTGTTGATATTAGTCTCAGTGAAGACTATGAAAATACTGACTGTAGTTGTCTTTTCCCATTGATCTAAATATGGACTGCTCAGGAAGCTGGGACTCTCCATTATAAGTATTTTTAATTAATTGGGCCAGCTTTAAAATGAAGATACTGCATTTGAAATAGAGTATATTTTCCTATATTATGGTTTGCCCCTTTATAAATCAAATAGGAGAAAAGAAGACAAACTTTGCATGTCAGTATTAGTTACTCAATGTATTTGAATAATTTTTTTACAAAACCCAAACTTATTCATTAGTCATGTTTATCTACTTTGCAGTTTAGAAAACAATTTGGCAATTTTGTGTTTTTTGAGATTATTGTTTTCTTAAAGTGCCCATATTTTAAAATAGCATTCTCACAATTTTATACGCTTTTGTGAGGAAGTGCTGTTTTGTTATATTATTTTGACTTAGATTCTTCCCATTTGCATTTGTTTATGTAATTTCAGGAGGATTAGTGAACATCTGAGTCCTGGATGATACCAATAAACTAGTAATTGCAGAGGTTTAAAAGAAATATATCCACTGATTTTAAAAAATTCTGAGATAAAAAGCTGTTCTTCTGGAGTGTGAATTTAACACATTGACTAAAATGTACTATATATGATTGAAAGAAAGTATAAATTAATTTTTTTAAGTTTTAAAATAATCTCATTTCGTGTTTTGTTCACAAATGCCCTTGGTAGAGTAAAAAAAAGGTGTGAAAACTTGTTTTTATTATTTTTTTAGAATAAATGCTCTCATTCTTTAATGATTTATTTCAAATAGGTTTCTGTCCTACCTCCTTTGAGTGAAATCACATTGTAGTGAAAAGTTTAAACAAGATTGTAGTGACATTGAAGGGTACCTGGCCTATACATTGTTACCTGCTGTCTCCCCTTCATAATCAGTGGTGAGGAAATGTCGTCCCACCTTGCTTTGGGCATTGGCCTCTGTCCTGTAAGCATCCACTGAGAAAGAGCCTGTGGCTACTGTAATTGAGCGTCTGTTCTCTTGGAAGTAGCAACACACCATGATTACTTACAGGGAGCTGAGCCATTAACCCCTTCTGACTTTACTTATTTAGCAAGCTCACAAACAGTGCTTACGAGGTACTGTTCTAAGTACGTTATAGTTACAATCCATTTAGTTTAATAATAGTCCTAAAAAAGACATCCTTGATAACCTCATATAGATGATGGAATGGAAGCCCAGTGAGGTTGACAAGCTTGCCCAAAGTCACACAGCTAATACCAAGGATGCTGTGTCTTCACTCAAGCAGTCACTCTTGAGTCCACTCGGGTAACACTCTGCCTTGGTGACTATATGCTCCTATTCACACCCCTCAGGTGCTGCTAAAACCAGAGGCTCCAGTATGTTCCTTCTCTGACTGTGGCTTAGATCCGCCCCGCCCGCAAAGCGGTGCCTTTGTTGAAGGGACACCTCTCCTCAGCCCTCAGCTGAACTCCAGCAGGACCACTCATTCAATTCTTAGCTACTTAATGGTGACACAAGAATCTGCGGGTCTATTTCATGCCATGTGCAATCTATTTGGATGCAGACCCTTGTCTCTCATGTTATTCCTGCCTAAGCACGTCCTATCATCACTTCTGTCCTAATGCAGCTGCTTTGTTATGCTTCATGGACTCCAAAGAGGAAATGGGACAAAGTTTCTGTACTTTAGGTTTCACTTTCAATCTATATGAAATGCTACAGATATGGGGGTTGGAATGTTGACTGGTGCTAAGACCCTTTATATCAATTCAGGCAGAGTTGTCACCTGGTATTATCCCTGCAAACCTGTCATTTAGGCTTATCTTTCACGACGTACAAGGACTTCACACTCCTTTCTGTGGGGAAGAAATACTCCTTGTATTCAAATTCTTTAAATAACTACTTATGGCAAACTTTGTTCTTGAAGATTTTGAAATTTAAAAAGACCATTTTTCTCTCCAAATGACACATTTTGGAAAAATTATTATTATCCAGTTGACTCAAAAACCTTAATTACGATTCAACAATGAGCAACTCTGCTTATAGTTCTAGTCTTCTCTAGGCTCACAGTGGTATTTATCTAATGAGTGGAGAAAAAGTAGGATTGTGAGATAAACGTGTTGGTTTTATATCTCAAATATGTCTATAAACCTATACTACGTTAGGAATCTAAATACACTTATAAGTGTATTTGTGTATTATTGGACACGAAATCTACTTGTAGTTGAAAAGATTTGGTACAAAGTAAATGGAATCTTATTAATTCAGCCTATGGTCAATATTTAATGAGCACAGATATTGAATGACTCCTTCTAATAAGCCATGGCCACCTTATTTGCTTGGAGTATGGTTTACAGGTGGGGATAATTGGTAATTCATGGGCATGGGTGGTACAAGGCAGTTTCACACTGAGAGGAATTCGGCCTTCTGTGACAAATAAAAGAAGAAAGGAAAGCAAATGATTGCATCCTTAAAGAAAAGATAGAAGAATAATGGATTAAAGTTTACTTTTTTCTACAGTTAAGAAGACACATTTTTAGATTAAGCGTTCTAAAACTGGCCTATACAAATCATGAGAAAACAAATCTATTTGACTAAGAAAGAATATAAAAATAATAGATTCTAGATTGTCAGGACAACCCTGGTAAGCGACAGCAGAGACAATAGCAGAAGCAATTTGATGGCAATTCTCCAAGATCTTGTTTTCCTGTTTAGAGCCCCCCAAAGGCCCCAAAGGGTATGAATGCTTTATTAACATTTAGACCTCACGAGGTGGCTTCTTTCTATGGATTAAAACAAAGGCACTCAGGGATTCCAGCTCCACTCACATCTGTAGCTTCTGCTTTTGTCTAAATTTGATATTTTTGACAATACACCCTTCAGCAAAAAGCCTCAACAGCTTGTGTAATTATTAACATGAATGCTGCAAACCTTTTATACTGTACTTAAGAGTTGCCAACCTTCACTGTCAGGAAAATCATGGAAAATTAAATTAGGACAATAGATGGAATAATGGATGTGAGGGAGTGAAATCCCTAAGTGCTTTGGTCATGCTGCTAATGAAGAAAGACTTCTCCCCCACCTTTCTCTCAGTTGTGAATGTCAGATCTCAGCCATAAAAGTGTACCTTATATGGCATTTTCTTTTTATATAAGCTGTTAACGATTTCTTGAGTGGCTCTTTTAAAGTGGTCTCTTTTAATACGGTGTTTCAAAACCACTGTTGCATTAACAGAACTGCTTTAAAATAGGCCAACTTTCAAATTACAATAAAGAGAGAGAGAGAGAAAGAGAATGATGAAAAGGAAGCTATCAGCTCTGTCCTGTCTTTATGTCTTGAAAGCATTTTTATATGACCCTCTATTAAAAACTGCACAAAGTGACCCAAACACAACTATGGTCCTACAAGAACTTACTGTATGAAGCAACATATTGTTGATTCAGTCAAGAATAAAAACAGAGCTTTCCAAAGAAACACTGAAGGAAATAATTCATGTAACACTAAATATAATAATCAAGGCTTTCTATATCTCTTCTAGAGCCTGCTTTATTTATTTTCTAATTTTATACAAATTTTATCAATTTCAAATTAATTGTGAAACAGTGTAAACAGAAGGGGAAATTTTATAACTTGCTAATTAAGTATGATCAGCAATGAAAGACAAATGCATTCAATTGGTTGCTGATATTAATTTTTTTTAAAAAGTAGAATACTATTAGAGAGTTCAAAGAAAAGTATGTGCAGAAATGGTTGAGGAAAGGAATAATATTCCTGCTCGAGGAAAACAGAGAACCATCCAACCCATCACCAGCATAAACAGAATTAACATTGTATCCTACTGAGTGTCCTTGCAATCATTTCCAGAAGGTTTGGAAGTACAAGCCCAGCTAGCACTCAGCTACGTGCGTCACTTGGTGGGCGGCACAGTGACGGGAGAGCACTGAAGGTGGCAGCATATTTGATCATATTGCCCAGTCAGATGCATGCATAGTCTAGAAAAAGAGTTCTCAAGTATCGCAGAATTGAAGACTTCTCTTAGTATGAAATATTTTGTAACACTTCATTTATTGCACACAGCATTTCGAAATATAACATACAAACTGTAATAAAAAGAAGAAAAAAGATTATGTGATTTTTAACAAAATATTTTATTTTAAACCCTCAAGCATGATCACACTAAAGTAACCTAATGAATGATGACTACTCACATATCTACACAAGCACATGCACACACAGATACATACACACAAATAATCACAATAAAACCCAGTTACAAATTCATAGTGTGTCAAGAATGTTGTGCTGAGAACTGAAGTACCTTGATTATTATTGACATCAATTATGCAATTTCTTTAAATTAATCCTAATCTTTGGTCATTTAAAAAAAAAAAGCTTATGCTCTTCTTTCAGTATATATTATAATATCTTACCATGACAATTTTAGTACATATTAAATCCATAAAAATATTTTATGTTTGAATACAAAACATTTTTTGTTGTTATAGGATTTAAATGGGTTTTTCTCATAACTGATTAGCTGGGGGGGATGTTTTACACTGTGTGAAATACAGAGAAATTCTTCACTATGAAAGTTTATCCCAGACATTCCAGAATGTCTTACATTCCTGGCTCTGCCCATTAAAAGCTTTTAGTACCTGACATCTCTCCCCACCTGTACTTGTGACAAGCAAAATAATCCCCACAAATCTCCATGATTTTTGTAGGAAATGCCTTCTTTCTTCTCAAGAATCAATGCTCTAGAAAAATCTACAAAACACTTACCTGGAGTTACATTCTGTAGTTCAAACAATATGAAATCTACAGTGAGTGGAGATTCTGAGCAGCTGAGCAGCTTCTCCAGGTAGCAGGTGGTTGCAGTGGACCACATCTGTAGCTCCAGTGAGGCTCCGATTACCTTCCATCAATTGGTAAGTATTGTAGTGGGTATCCAATGCATGCCCTGACTGAGATGATCCAATTATGCAGGAAGATATGCCTGCTGTTAACAGTGCCAAAACTGGAACCCTAGCTCTTTTTTGTTGCTATGCTGACCTCCTTCGTGGCACATCTAATGTGCTCTTTGACCTTGTTCTTTAGCTCAAGTGTATGCTACTGTTCTAAAACACGTCAACGTTCCCCCACCCCAGTAAGGGAGAGTGATTCCATTTGCTGAGTATCTTTGTTTTGCCCTTCCCTTGGTCCTCTCTTTGATTGCTGGGCATCAGTGAAATAAATGCTATCTAAACTCAGAAACATGCCAGCTGTGGCCCACCAGATCCAGCTCTCTTCTCTTCCCACTTTCTATTTGATACAACAACACATGAATGAGAAGCATACTTGGACAGTAGGCCCCAGGCTGTTAGTAAAGCAGCAAATTCAAAATGAAAATAGTTACAGTTGTTTCCCCGAGGCTGGACACCCAACACATGTAACCATTTTTCCTGACAACACCACAAATTTCTCTGGAAATTTCAGGGTCATCATAAGGACACAAGTAGAAGTGTAACCACATTTAATCCATCTGAAGCAAAGGATGTTTTCCACAGAAAGACTGAATAAGAGGAGTTGTATGTGGTCTCAACATCCTCCAGGTACCAGAGAAGTCAAAGAGGGGAGCAGGAGCAATTTGTCTTTCTATACCTCCTATACTCCACATACATAGACTTGCATCTTTTTCCAACACTCAGGAAAAGTTTCCTTAGGAAGATGCAATTCATCCTTCTTTTCTACTGCCATACCCCGTATCAAAATACAGGATGTTCTTTCAGAGAAGCTCCATATTCCCCTAAAATATGGTGTGGATTTCATTTCCTTATTAGCTTTTTCTTTTTTTTTTTTTTCTGAATTTAAGTACTTTTATTTTTAAGAAAGGATTTTTAAACACAATATAAAACCCATCTAACAAAGAAGCAATAGGGAAGGGTGCACAGTGAAAAGTAAGTCTCTGTCATAACCCCTGCTTCTTGACTTTCCATTCTCAGAATTCAGTTCTTTTCTAATTTTGTCAAATACTGAAGCTATGCTGTGCAGAAGGGATCTTGCTTTGTGCTGAAGTCTACCTGTCGGTACACCTTAAGTTATCATTTGAGCTCTACTTTGACCTCAAGAAAAAAAAAAAAACATTTACTTTTACTATATCTTCATTTACCCCATTTGAAACTAGAATATTCTAAACCAACGGAAGAAGTGTTTATGAAACTCTTAGAAATATTATGGGACTATTGCTTTATATCACTGGTAGACTTTTGCTCTTTGTGGTTAAATTCAAGGGTTATTTGATATGCAGCCATTTGCCCAAGGATGATCTTATTGATATTGCCGTATACTGTCACCACTATTGCCTGCTGCCTTTAGCAGCAAAACAAAGAACTGGTCACTTGATAATATGGAGAGAAGTGTTTCCTCAGCATCACCTCCTTATTAGCTTTTTCAAGACGGACTTGCTCTCCCAATCTACTTCTCTTCATTCACAAAAGTGTTAGTTGGTGTCTCCATCCTGGTTGTTTTTTCTGCATTTTTTTTTTATTTTCAGATAGCTTCAGCTTTTTCCTCTTTTGATAAAATTATTTCTGTCAATAGGGACTTGAAATGAATTTTAAACTGGTCTGACACATGGGCTGATGCAATCTTGAATTCCACCCCATTACTAACTCAAGTTCTTTCAAATTTAACATCATCCCTGTGCTGCTGAAGATCCAATATATTCCTTTTTGCTACATTTTTATTTATTCTGCAAAGAATTCAAACTTCTCTTCCTGTGGCTCTGGTCTGAGCAACCCATAATCATACGTATTACTAATATTCAACAAAGACTATATTATTTGTCTTACCTCCTGTCCAGGGCAATTTGGATGAAGAAGCTGCTGTCAGATTTAAGACTGTTTCTACCACTTCTGCTCTCTTGCTCAGTTGTCCACCGTCTATTTCTACAGTCATTTACCTATTTGCTAAATTGTTGAGCACACAATATTGGCATACCCACCATTTCTCACTGACCATGAACTCATCTGTATAACTTGCCATGTTTCACTTCCAGATCTCTGGTTAAAATGCACAGTTAATCATGGTTTTACCATGTTAAAAAAAAAAAAATGGCTAAAACCCATGTGTCAAATGCTGGATGATTTATATTTTATGGCAGAACATCTTTGAATTAGGTCTATGACATCACTATTCGGTTCAAGCACAGTCAGAATGACATCAATAATTTTATTTAACATGACTGGACGGAACGCCCATTTTCTTCCTTAAACCAATGTCATTCCTAGGAGAAGGGAAAGAAAATGGTACAGGCAATCTCCAAATTACTTGATGAAACATCAACACCAAATTTTGATGGGTTGCAAAAGATTATTGTATATGATAGGCATGCTGTATATTTCACCCGTATATTTCATGCTGTATATTTCACCCAAATATTTCACCCATTTCAGCCCTCGCATGATAAAGAATTGGAGGTAGTGCTTAAACCCACTTCTACCAGAGCCCTTAACCCCTCCGTGGTTTGAAACTTTAGACAGCCTACATTAATGTCACTCTTCAATGCGAGTAAACTCTCTCCTGTTTGAGTCAAGTAGAGATCTCACTTTAGTTGTCAGCTGACATGTTAGTGTGCCACAGTTGATGTATGCTGGCAGAAGACATAAGATTTCTGGATCAGAGACATAGGACTTATTATTCATGGCACAACAAGCTTCATGTTTTTGGTTTTTTTTTTTCCCCCGTTGAGCCCCATGTTTCATGGGGCAATGTGGAGGGACTTATGTGGATGCTGTACACACAGCGGGTGTTGCAGAACTTCCATCTTTAGAACACGAATCTTTTCTGATAGGCTTTAAGCTTGCTTGTTCTATGCCCTGGAAGGAGATATCATGTCTTTATTACACTGGAAAATAAATATATTTAGTGGGTGTTCCAGATGTGGGCACTACAAACATCCCTGAAAAGATAGTTAAGAACAAAGGCCATCAGTGCCTTTTCTAGATAGACATGCAGACATTGAGAGATCTAAGGAAACTTGTCTCCCAAAAGATCCTTCTTGCCCCGGCTCTTCAATACTTCTTGCCTGAAGGCAAAGCACCAAGGATTCTGTAAGTAACAGATATCACTCTGCCCAAATTCCATGCCTCTGAGTATATTCTCATGTGAGGTTACTTCAGAAAAGTTTCTTTTTATCACAACCTTAAGTAATGACACATAACTTCAGAAATGTTTTATACCTGCTAAATGAAATACTATAATTCTACTCCTGCACACACTCTTTTTTCTTTTTAATTCCCCACCCTTCTTTTGTATGTTTTACTGGTAAATTCTCCCAAATACAATATTTTTTCTGCTTTTATCTCATGCTATATTTTCTATCTGTATCTTTTTCTACATATTGCCTCATTTTTGTTAGCTATTTCTTTATTGTTAGTTATTATATAGTGTCAATATATAGTCATATAATATATAATATATAACATAATATATATAATATAATATAGTCATTATATTCTCTTTAATCATATATACAAGTATCTAGAAAACAGGTTGTATATAATCCACTTATTACTGCACCAACTTTTACATTTAAAGACGCAATTTGATGAACAAATGCATAAATGATTAAGAATAAAAGATATAATTGAATCAAAGCTGCTAGAAGGCAAGGGCTGAATGTGTTTTGATCAAAATGAATATCTAGTTTCTAACAAAGAACCTGAATATTGGAAAAAAAAGAACCTGGATAGGATAAGCGTGGAATACTATAAAATTCCATCTAACAACTCTTATTTGCACTTAACAAGTTCTAAAATGTAGTAGTTTCAGCGTTACATATTTATAAAAAAAGTTTAAATTTTTATTACAGTTCATTTTTCTAGGTTATAGCAGTATTTTAGTTTGTTTGTATATTTCTATTTAAATTTTCATTGCTCTGTAACTTAGTTATATTGTGGTCAACAACTGTGTTTTATATACCACTTTTTCTTTGATATTTATTGAGACTATTAAATAAAGACCACCAGCCAAAGACCATCAAGAATACATTTATGTTAAAGCTAAGTTAGACGTTTCAGTTTCATACAGCAAAGGATAACACAACACATTTTTATATTTTTGCAAATATAATTTGAGGAAAAAAGATAACTTACTGCACATGTTAACAAATACAAAAAATTAGATCTAAAAGTTTAAATTATGGACAATTAATCCCACAATTGTGCTAACACATAAATTTTGTTGGTGTAATTTTCAAGTGGTGATAAAATGGGGAGAAGCTATAGAGCTGTTTCTAAGCTAAACCTGATTTGTCAAGATGATCTCCTCTTTATCAGGAATACTATATAAGCCCTTTTTAAAAACAAGTTGAAATTGTACAGATACTTTAAATCAAACAAAAAGCTGATGGTCTCGCTTATCTTATTACCTAGTTTAAAAAAGCTATTAATTAATATCTCACTTATAGTTTTGTCAGGAAAAGTATTAGCCAACATATACAAACAATTAGTATGTATGTTTCTTTTAATTAAAACAGAACAATCGTTCCATTTTCCTGTAAGTCTAAGAAGTCACAGAGGAAATTAGAAAGCATTTTGAACCGAATGATAAAGAAAAATTAAATTAAAAATGTGTAGATACAGCTAAAGTAGTGTTTAGGGAATCACTTATAGGTTTACATTTGTATGTAAGTGACAAGGAAAGACAATACTGCGATTTTAATATTCCCCTTTGGAAAGAAAAAAAAAAAAGGAAGGCAAATTAACTGCAACACATGTAGAAGAAAAAATTAATCATAGGAGATAAAATTTGTTTTATAAAAGACAGAAAAACAATAGAGAAAAGCAACAGAGTAAAACATTGTTTCTTCAATATGATTGGTAAAATTGATATGCCCAGAGAAAGACTGACCCAGAACAAAATAACACAAATTCCCAATACCAGGAACAAATCATTATTGCTCCTATTGATAATAAAAGATAATAAAGGAATATTAGGAACAACTTAATTTCAATAAATTTTACAATTTTTTTTATTTCCATAGGTTTTTGGGGGAACAGGTGATGTTTGGTTACATGAATAAGTTTTTAGTGGTGATTTGTGAGATTTTGGTGCACACATCACCCAAGAAATATACATTGAACCCAATTTGTAGTCTTTTATACCTCACCTCCCTCCCATCCTTTCCTCCAAGTCCCCAAAGTCCATTGTATGTTTTTTTGTTTGTTTGTTTGTTTGTTTGTTTTTGCGACAGAGTCTTGCTCTGTCATCCAGGCTGGAGCATAGTGTTGCAATTTTGGCTCATGGCAACCTCCACCTCCAGGGTTCAAGCGATTCTCCTGCCTCAGCCTCCTGAGTAGCTGGGATTACAGGTGTACACCATGACGCCCAGCTAATTTTTGAATTTTTAGTAGAGACGGAGTTTCAGCCTGTTGGTCAAGCTGGTCTCGAACTCCTGACCTCTTGATATGCCACCTCAGCTTCCCAAAGTGCTGCGATTACAGGCGTGAGTCACTGTGACCGCTGTCCATTGTGTCATTCTTATGCCTTTGCATCTTCATGGCTTAGCTCCCACTTGTGAGTGAGAACATACAATGTTTGGTTTTCCATTCCTGAGTTACTTCACTTAGAATAATGGTCTCCAATTCCATCCAGGTTGTGGAGAAAGCCATTATTTCATTCCCTTGTTATGTCTGAATAATATATATATATATATATATGCCACAATTTATTCACTCATTGATTTATGGACATTTGGGCTGGTTTCATATTTTTGCAATTGTGAATTGTGCTGCTCTACACATATGTGTGCAAATATCTTTTTTGTATAATGACATCTTTTCTTCTGGGTAGATAACCAGGAGTGGGATTGCTAGATCAAATGGTAGTTCTACTTTTAGTTATCCGAGAGATCCCCACACTGTTTTCCATACTGGTTGTACTACTTTGCATTTCTACTTGCAGTGTGAAAGTGTTCCGTTTTCACAGCATTCCCATTGACGTCTATTATTTTTTAATTTTTTGATTGTGGCCATTCTTCTAAGAGTAAGGTGGTATCACACTGTGGTTTTGATTTGCATTTCCCTGATAATTAGTGACGTTGAGCATTTTTTCATGTTTTTTGGCCATTCGTATATCTTCTTTCAATAATTGTCTATTCATGTCCTTAGCACTTGTTGATGGAAATGTTTATTTGTTTGTTTGTTTTTCTTGCTAATTTGAGTTCCTTGTAGATTCTGGATATTAGTCCTTTGTCAGTTATATAGATTGTGAAGATTTTCTCCCACTCTGTGTGTTGTCTGTTTACTCTGCCGATTGCTTCTTTTCTTGTGCAGAAATTGTTTAGTTTAATTGAACCCCATCTATTTATCATTGTTTTTGTTGCATTGGCTTTTGAGTTCTTGGTCTTAAACTCTTTGCCTAAGCCTCTTTGCTAAGCCAATGTCTAGAAGGGTTTTTCCAATGTTACCTTCTAGAATTCTTATGGTTTCAGGTCTTAGATTTAAGTTCTTGATCCATCTTGGGTTGATTTTTGTATAAGGTGAAAGATGAGGATCCAGTTTCATTCTTCCATGTGTGGCTTGCCAATTATTGCAGCACCATTTGTTGAATACGGTGTCCTTTCCCCACTTTATGTTTTTGTTTGATTTGTCAAAGATCATTTGGCTGTAAGTATTTGGGTTTATTTCAGTGTTCTCTATTCTGTGTTCCGTTGGTCTATGTGCCTATTTTTATACCACTACCATGTTGTTTTGATGACTATGGCCTTATAGTACAGTTTGAAGTCGGGTAATATGATGCTTCCAGATTTGTTCTTTTTGCTTAGTCTTGCTTTGCCTATACAGACTTTTTTAAAATTCAATATGAATTCTAAGATTGTCTTTTCTAGTTCTATGAAGAATGATAGTGGTATTTTAATGGGGATTGCACTGAATTTGTAGATTGCTCTTGGCAGTATGGTCATTTTCACAATAATGATTCTACCCATCCATGAGCATGGGATGTGTTTCCATTTGTTTGTGTCATCTATGATCTCTTTCAGCAGTGTTTTGTAGTTTTTCATGTAGAGGTCTCTCACCTCCTTGGTTAGGTATATTCCTAAGTATTTTAATTTATTTTTTTGCATCTATTGTAAAAGGGGTTGAATTCTTAATTTGATTCTCAGCATGGTCACTGTTGGTGGATTGCTATCTTTGCTAGCTTTGCTAGCTACTGATTTGTGTACATTAATTTTGTATCTTGAAACTTTGCAGAATTCAATTATCAGTTTTTGGAGGAGCCATTAGGGTTTTCTAGGTATACTATCATATCATCAGCAAACAGCTACAGTTTGACTTCTTTACTGATTTGGATGCCCTTTATTTCTTTCTCTTGTCTGATTGCTCTGGCTAGGATGTTCAGTACTATGTTGAATAGAAGTGATGAGAGAGGGCATCCTTATCTTGTTCCAGTTCTCAAAGAGAATGCAGGGATGGTTTAACATATGCAAGTCAATAAATGTTGTATACCACACAAACAGAATTAAAAACAAAAATCACATGATAATCTCAATAGACTCAGAAAAAGTGTTTGACAAAATCCAGCATCCTTTAAGATTAAAACCCTTAGAAAAATTGACATAGAAGGGACATACCTTAATGTAATAAAAGTCATCTATGACAAACCCACAGGCAACAGAATACTGAATGGGGACAAATTTAACTTTTTTTCCTTTGAGAAAAGACTTGAAAAATGCAAGTTATCGAAATTAAAACAAGAAGAAATAGATTATCATAATATACCTGTATCTATTGAAAAATGTAATTCCTAATTAAAATTATTCCAACCGTACAATTCAACACCCAGATGGATTCACCAGTGAAATTTCTCAACCATTTAAAAAAGATATAATACAAATTCTATAAAAACACTTTCAGAATATACTGAAGGAGGTAGGAAGGCCAGCTGAACCCTTATACTAAAGAAGAATGAAAGAAATGAGATATCTCCTCAGGGAGGAGAGGAAGGGTAGGAGAGAGAATGAATCGTGACTAAGTGGGTTTATCTCAGAAATAAAAGGTTGCTTTATTATTTGAAATCAATCAGTGAAATTCAATGCATTAAGAGGATAAAGGATAAAATACTTTTAATGATATAGAAAAAGTCATTGACAAAATTCCACACCTTTCATGACAAAAACTCTCAGTAAACTGGGAATATAAAAGAACTTATTTAATTAGTTAAAAACTATCTACAAAAAAACCTATAGCAAATATCCTGCTTAATGGTACAATATCATCATAAAGTAAAAATGTTTGCTCTCACTAACCATGTTTAACAGGTACTCAAAGTAGTAGCTAGTGCAATAATGCACAAACATAAAATTAATTACATGAATATTGGAATGTAAAAAATAAAACAGTCTTTATTCTTATATGGAATGATTGTCTACTTAGATAATCTGAAGAAATCTACCAAGAAAATTACCGTGATAAGTTAATTTAGAAAGATGACAAAAATAATATACAATTTTTTTTGATAGTTTTAAATATTAACATAGAAGATTTACTCAAGATCTAGTAAACATACCCATTTTACTCAAGAGAAGTTAAAATGTAGATTAATAATAGCAACAAATTTGTAACAACCCAAATATCCAAGACCAGGGAAAGAAAGCAAATTATATTTTATTCATAACAATGGATCAACATCCAGCACAAACAACAAATGATTACAAATAAATGCAGCAACATGGATGAATCTCAAAGATATCATCTTAAATAAAAGAAGACAGGCACAAAATAATACCTTCTGGGTCATTCCATTCACATGAAGTCAAGGTCAGGCAAAATTAGTCTACGGTCATAGAAATTAGAGAGTGGTTGCCCCAGATGTTGGGATGGTGGGAGGAATTGAAAAGGGGCATGAGGGAACTCTGGGTGATACAAATGTTTATGGTCATAAAGGTGTGTAAAATTTCCAGAAGTCTTTGAACTGAATATTTAATATTAATGCATTTTATTGCAGGTAAATTATAGCTCAATTTTTAAAAGTGAATAAATCCCTGAGTTAGAGAGACTTTAAGTGACTCATTCAATACCAGAACTAGAATTTATCATTCTTACTGTGTTTTTCACAACAGTTTGAACAAACTACAAATTTATTATGCTCATTGCTATGGGGTTTAAAATATGAAATATTAACACATATTTTAAATGGAAATATATAAATTTAAAAGATGCCAAGTGACTGTACTTGATTAATTGTTAGATAAAAGGATAAGTGCTGTGAATTCAGAACAAAGAGAGGTCACTGCAGGGGAAAAAGTCTGGAACACTTTTCACTTTTCTGCTAGAATAGGAGCTGAAGTTGAGCTTTGAAAGTTGAATATGTGTACTTGAATTGTAATCAACTTTTTAATTTTGTTTCAGGTATACCTTATATAAATAAGCATATAACAAGAAATATATATAAATATATAGAGAGAAATAAATGTATTATTGAAATATAATCTATATGTGACATATGTTATATATACATGTTTATATTATATATTCTATATATAATTTTAATTATATATTTATGTTATATATTATATATACAATTGTAAATATTTATATATTTCTGTATAGTAGAAATATGTAATATATATTTATATTTATATAAAAAATATATATTATAAGCTTATTTCTCTCATTTAAATTGGCCAAAAATAAATTTGGTCTATTCAACATTAATGAAATTTACAGAAATTCAATTAACAACAGTAGATATTGTTGGGAAAGACTTGGTTTGAAAATTTTAGTCCTTAGTGCTTGATATATAGTCAAATGATGGCCAATATGGTGTCTACGGAAGTAAATGAAAGTAACCATAATTAAAAATGTAGAACAACCCTATGGTTTCCCCAAAATAACTTGAGTTTCTTGACAGCTCAATCAAGAATTTATAAAATACAAACAATAATACAGATATGAACACCTGCAGTTTGTTCAGATTCAAAACACTGCACTAAGATTCCAGTACTTCTCTTTTTCTCATATCAGAATGTTATTACAGTATTAAATTTAACAACTGACTAACCACAATACTCACAAGCTGACGGATGATAGGTAGTAATTGTTGAAGCAAAGCTTCAGAACAACATGTTTTACAGAGTATACAGTATTCGATTTCCTGAAGTGACAGTTTTCAGTATCTTAATAGCCAAAGGATAGTAAATTGTTCACTTCATGAGCATTTTTGGCACAAACTTTTAGAAGCAATTTTCAGGGGAGTCATTTAGGATGAATGATACGGTACTTAATGCAACACTGGAGTGCAACGTTAAACAATCACCGTGTGCAGAATATGGCATGACATGACCCTAATAGCAACTTGTGGGCAAGTAGAGCAAGAAAGGCTCATGTGACATAACACACGTTTTATCACTGGGAACTTCCAGCCACGGAGCGCTTTTAAATGGTTAGGCTGTCATTTACTTAAAAGTTTAACTTCCTGTGACACAGTTTTTAAATTATGTTTTTATCACTAAACTGATCTTTGTATCATGGAAAAGTATGAGTGTGGTGTGTTTCTATTGAGGCGAGTTCTCCATCTGCACTTACGCCTTAAACTCACTTAGCAGTGGGGTAGCAGTGCTAAAGGAATCACTGCCTACATTCTCTCCAGAAACTGTTCCCTCTAAGAGCTGCAGCCTCCAAGGACAATTAGTTTAAAGAGTGTAAAATAGCTGGTAAAATATGCAATTCCGAGTGAAAAGACTCCCCTTTTTTTTGAGCTAAAGAAAATAGTATGTTAATATCATACTTGGTCAAAGATTAATCCCCTTTTTTTCTTAACTTACAGTTTATCTGTTACACAAAAGTAACAACATTTTTTTCTATGCAACATGAAATTCTTTGAGACATACAAGCATTCGAAAATCTTTAGAAAGAAATCCTATAGCTAGTTAAGAATTGTGGATCTAGAGTCAGACGTCTAACTTTAAATTCTAGGTCTGATATTATATTAAGTCTGCAATTTGGGGCAAGATTATTTCACCTTTTTTTTGCCTCCACTCCATTATTTGTAAAATTAAACTTGTATATATGTCACGGACAACTAAAAAAGATTAAACGCATTAGCACATGTAAACCACTTTCAAAGGAGACTTTCATATAACAGGAATTCAATAAATACTTGCTAGTACTGACTAACGTTTCAATATTTTGTCAGGTGTCATTTAACAGACCAATTGTTGTAGAAATCAAAATTTAAGAAATAGTGTAGACGACAGTACTTACTTTTATTAAGTGTTGATAATATAGGTAGGTATGGCTATTTTTATAGTATTTAAATTGAAAAATTTAAACTGCAATACCCTTGATAGCCAATACTAAAATTCTAAAATTAGTTTTAAAACAAATTAAGTTATAAATTAAGACAATTAAGTTCTGATTAAGATGTTGCTCAAGAAAAGTATTTGTGAAATGGCCATGGTAATAAAACAATATAGTACCTTGAACAGAAGGTTTAAAAATACCCTGGAGAGAAAGGGAGTACTACTAGAAACTAAAACGTATTTCTTGTCACTTGGAACCACTCGCTCAGAGTCCAAAAAGGGTCACAAGAATTTGTGCAGAAATGTCTTGAGGGAGGGCTAATGTTTTGTACCTTCTTTTAGAAGGGAGAGGAAGTGCTAGTAGAAGAAACTAAGAAATGCCTTTGGATAACTCATGAGTTTCCCTGGAATTACCAAGGCATACTGAATGGCTGCATAAGAGTTATCCGGAGAAATCTTAATATGAGGATACGGCTATTAGCCTGAGCAGCTGGGCAGGGACAAAACAGGGACTTTCATTTGAAAAGTACCCGCCCTTCCAACAATGGCAAAGTAAAGCTTGTAGCAATGTGTTCCTCACGTGTGGGCCAAACATGCAGTCAGTCTAGAGCCATTTACAACTGAATTTGAATCAAGAGAATTTCTATCAGTGGAGGTGACGAGAACACTTGACAGTCAAGAGCTAAGGGAAGCCCCTTACCCGTGGGTGTTGCTGTCTGATCCAGCAAGAGCCCGCTGAAGATTTCACGACATCATCAAAGATTCCAAGAGTGAATTTTTTTTTTTTTTTTTTTTTTTTTTTTTTTTTGAGACAGAGTTCCGCTCTCTTGCCCAGGCTGGAGTGCAGGGGCGCGATCTCGGCTCACTGCAAGCTCCGCCTCCCGGGTTCACGCCATTCTCCTGCCTCAGCCTCCCCAGTAGCTGAGACTACAGGCGCCCGCCACCACACCCAGCTAATTTTTTTGTATTTTTAGTAGAGACGGGGTTTCACTGTGTTAGCCAGGATGGTCTCGATCTCCTGACCTCGTGATCCGCCCATCTCGGCCTCCCAAAGTGCTGGGATTACAGGCGTGAGCCACCGCGCCCAGCCTCAAGAGTGAATTTCAAGCATCTGCCATTACCAAAGAGCCTGAGCAATCGTGAAAGGGTTTCAGTTAGGGGAGAATGTTTCCTTCCCTTCTCTGGCTCTCTCCAGGTGCCCCAGTCTCAGAGGGATCAGTAACTGCACTGAGTAAATGGATGAGTACAGGGTAAACGAGCCATATCCTCTTCTAAGAAGCCAGGAAGTCCACCAGCACCAAGACCTAGGTGGATTGGGGTGGAGGGAAAGACATGTTCTTAAATTATATAAATTAATGCATTTTGATTGTATATCATTAGCTGCACTTACTCAAATCCACCAGTTCCTCTTAAAGTATTACTTATCATGGACAAGCGCTGCTTGGCTCTACTTTTCCCTCTTCTGTAATCCACAGGACTCTTCTATGAGAAATTTGCTCCTCCCCCATTCTTATCTATGTTATTCATGTGAGAATTATTGAGTTTTCAGCTCCAAGAATGTGTCATAATTGGTTTAAGCCAATCAACAGATCGTTTTTCTTGGTCATTGAGAAACAGCGAGATCTTGGTTGGAGATGTAAGGAAAGACACCCATACTCCTTACGTAATTCAGTGACAGAGACCAGGCTCTTTCATGGAAGAATGTGGAGTATGAAAATCCTGCAGCCACTTAGGTAACACATTGGAGAGGCCTTATCCTCAGCAGGGTGACTGGAGATTACCGCCTACCAGCAGAGAGCCATTGTTTGAGCCATTGTATAGAAGTTAAGTGACGTTAGCTCTCCTAGCTATATAGTTGATTGAAGCAGTAAATATTACTTCCCCTTTAACCCAGTTGGAGTTATTTTTGTGTCATTTAAAACATGAAATGTCCTGAAAAATAATTTGAAATGTTTGGTGCCTTCATATGAACACAATTTTACAAATATGCTTCTTGACAGCAAGTTCAAAAAAAAGTTTTAGTCAAATTTATAGTATTAAAAAAGGACCTAATATCTAAAATTTCAAGATGCATATGTTTGGAATTATCTATTTCTCTACAAATAACTCCTGTTATTTTAGATTAGTACCTTTTATAAATGTTTAAGGATGATGAACATTATGATTTAGCTTAATAATCTAGCATGAAATCAATTCTCTGAGGATAAATAAGAAGAGTCATATTTACAATAAATTAAAATTTGTCGTATGTTAAACTAATTTGAATGACATTAAAAAGGCAAAACCAACTTTATCTAGGTGAAATATACTCATAAAACTATTGAGATTTGAAGGGAGAACATACTTTAATTCCACCTCCTCTCAGTATCTGTATATTATACAATTATTTGGTTTGTCACATTTGGCTTCTAGTCATTTCTTTACTCTTCATTACAAATTAGCATAATTACTAAATGTTTATTAATTTCAGATATATTACTTTAGCTGTAAAGTTATTATTTTCTTAATCATACTCAGTAACAAATTAGTATTAATCCTCGGAAATAGTAGCATTGCATTTCTTTCTGCTTTGTTTTCAGATCTGTTCCTGACCCTCAGCTCCAACAGCGTCAGAAAAAGAAAAAAATAATATACATTTTCTATTCTGCTTTGATAATTATTTCCTTCTGCTCCGCTATCTGGAGTAAATATTAGGCCATAGTGTATGGTACTTAAGGGGTAACTTCTTCCAGTTTCATGTATGAATAAATAATGTTGTATGGAGAATTCTAGCTTTAGTAACATTAATTTTTACACAGACGATATTTCAATAGAAAGATATGAACAATACAGCAACCACCTATTGGTTTAATGAATTCATAAAAATGGTAATATCCGTTTTCTTATTCTAGCAATGTGTAAATTACAGTATTTGAGAGAGCATATTCATAGTTTACTTACAACTATTCTTATTTATCAGAAAACTAAAATTTATTTGAACTTGTAAAACAAAATGACCTGTATATACCAATATCATTAGTCTAAAAAAAAAACATAATTATTTACCTGTCAGAGCCCATGAGCTAGGCAAAGATGAGATGGAGATGATCTGATTAAGATGTTGTTCAAGAAAAGTATTTGTGAAATCGCCATTGTAATAAAACAATATAGTGCTTTAAACAGAAGGTTTTAATATATAGTTTAGAGTTTCATCACTCTAGGTATTTCAAAATTTGGGGATAAATATAAACCTAAGACGTAGTTAAGGTAAACATTGGGAAACAATTTGTTTTCTTTCCTTGAAATCAAAGTTACCAATTTCTGGTTAAAACATAGTTCAGGTTCATGACTAAAGTATTGGCTGGTGGGAACCAGAATTCAGCTGATCTGATATTTAGGAGGTGATTATTGATCCTGACATCAATACAGCTTTTAGGGTCACCCAGATTGCTCCATCACTGACAGGGGGCAATCGGATTATTCTCACTATTCCTGGATTCTTTTGTGATTTGCATAAAGAGACTCTATAGGTGATGCTACACATTTTAATTTTGTTACTTCTAACCAAGAATAATTCACCCAACAGTCATATGCAATGTTCCTCATAAAAATGAATAGAAAGCTTATCAAATAATTGACTATAATAGGTTTATTAATTGATATGGTTTGGCTGTGTCCCCACCCAGATCTCACCTTGAGTTGTAATAATCCCCATGTGTCAAGGGCAGGAGCAGGTGGAGGTAATTGAATCATGGGGGAGGTGTTCCCCCATGCTATTCTCATGATAGTGAGTGAGTTCTCGTGAGATCTGATGGTTTTATAAGCATCTGGCATTTCCCCTGCCGACACTCATTCTCTCTCCTGCTGCCCTGTATAGAGGTGTCTTCCGCCATGATTCTAAGTTTCCTGAGGCCTCCCAAGCCATGTGGAACTGTGAGTCAATTAAACCTCTTTTCTTTATAAATTGCCAAGTCTCAGGCAGTTCACTATAGCAGCATGAGAAAAGACTAATATATTAATCAAATCATATTTCTCATTTCTTCTATTATACCATTAAAATTAAAATCCCAATAATACTAAAAATAAATCAAGATACATGAGGACAGCAATGAAAATTATTTATTTACCCATGTAATAGTTACTCGCAATCATCTGACATTTGATAATACAGTTTAATTTAAATACACAATAATAAGGTTGCCACTTTATTTCCATATGAGAAAAAAATGATATATAGTGCCTCTATCTTTCTAGAGATACAAGGTGTGACAATGTTTATTTCTCTAAGTTATGAGGTGAAACCATTCAAAAAATAATATATCAGTCAAATTACTGTTAAAAAAACTATAAGTTATAAGAGGACATATAAGGGAATATTTAATCTTTGGATAAGTTTTACTTTTTTATTATTTTTATTTTATTTATTTATTTTTGAGATGGAGTCTCGCTCCGCCGCCTAGGCTGGAGTGCAGTGGCACAGTCTCGGCTCACTATGACAACCATCTCCCAGGTTCAAGCAATTCTGCTGTCTCAGCCTCCCAAGTAGCTGGGATTACTAGCACATGCCATCATGCCTGGCTAATTTTTGTATTTTAGTAGAGACTGGGTTTCACCATGTTGGCCAGGCTGGTCTTGAACTCCTGACCTCAGGTGATCCACCCACCTCGGCATCTCAAAATGCTAGAATTATAGGCGTGATACACCGCGCCTGGCTGGCTGAAGTATCTTTATACAGTCTTGCGTTACTTAATGACAGGATGGGGATATATTCTGAGAAATGTGTTGTCAGGCAATTTCATCTTTGTACTGTCATCATGGAGTGCACTTATGTGCATAAAACTAGGTGGTATACTGTATTTGTCTGTTTTCCACACTGCTATAAAGAAATACCTGAGACTGGGTAATTTATACAGAGAAGAGGTTTAATTGACTCACAGTTCTCCATGGCTGGGGAGGCCTCAGGAAACTTACAATCATGTCAGAAGGGGAGGCAGGTGCATCTTACATAGCAGCAGGAGAGAGAGAAGAGAGAGTGCAGGAAAACTCTGCCTCTTTTAAAACCATCAGATCCCATGAGAATTCACTCACCATCAGGAGAACAGCATGGCGAAAATGGCCCATCATTCAATCATCACTGCCCACCCTATACGTGTGAGGATTACAGGCCCCTCCTTCAACATGTGGGGATTAAAATTAAATGGGATTTGGGTGGGAACAGAGAGCCAAACCACAAAATAAACCCTACTACAGATCTAGGCTATATGGTGTAGCCTACTACTCCTAGACTACAAACCTGTACAGTATGTTACTCTGCTGAATACTGTTGGCAGTTGTAATATAATGGTGTCTGTGTATCTAAACATACCTAAACATAGAAAAGGTACAGTAAAAATGAGGTATAAAAGATAGAAAATGATATATTGGGCAGTTATAAAATTTTTAAAAATGTGATTAGAGGTTTCACAAATAAAAATTAGTCAAGAATAAATACAAAGTACAAATGTTAAAACTTATCAACAATTCATTTTCTTGTTTCTGAAGTAATACTGTGGTGATACAATGAAATAATATATGCATTTCAAGTCTTCAGAACAGTGACTGTCCAATTAAGGCTACCCATCAATGTTAGATAGTGCTGTTAGAAACAGGACTTAGAACTGGAATCGGAGTGGGAGGAGAATGAAAAAATAAATATATAGATATTGTCATATTTAAATAAGTAATATTCAAAATGATGGTGCTTAGTGAAGAGACATGTAAGTTCTATACTTTTTTAGAAAAGTGAAAATTTGCTTAACCTTTCTAGAAATTAATTTGATCTGTCCCCAAAGCCTTAACTGGGTTTCTTGCTTTTGATCCAGTAATTTTATTACAAATACTCAATTGAAAAAATATGAAATATATCAGAAAGTTCATTACTATTGTATTTATAAATTAATAAAAAGTTTAGACAGCAGTATTCTATCTTGTTAGGAATAAGAATCTTACATTTCATTTATTAGATACAAGATTTGTGCACATTCTTCATGCCATCTAATTGTCATCTGGAAATAATGATCCCAACGGTGAGTAACTGGAATAAACACAATACTGCATGTAAAAATCTTAGTATTTTGTCTAGGGCAGAATATGATGTTAGAGATTATTATTATTGACAGTGTTACTACAATTGCATGTGCATATTAGTTAGGGTTTGCTGAGTTGCATTAACAAACAGATTTTCAAAATTCTGTGGTTTAGAAAACTGATTTTATTTTTTTCTCTCATGTATTACAAGTGGAGGTTCTACTGCAGTAGCAGTTCTTTGTTGTTGTTGTTGTTGTTGTTTAGACGGAGTCTGGCACGATCTTGGCTCCCTGCAACCTCCACCTCCTGAGCTCAAGTGATTCTCCCGCCTCAGCGTCCCGAGTAGCTGGGACTGCAGGTGTGCGCCACCACACCCTGCTAATTTTTGTGTTTTTAGTAGAGACAGGATTTCACTATGTTGGCCAGATGGTGTTGATCTCTTGACCTCATGATCTGCCCCCCTTGGCCGCCCAAAGTGCTGAGATTACAGGCGTGAGCAACCATGCCTGGCCAGTAGCAGTTCTTTCTATGCAGTTATTGCTGGTTCAGGCTGACAGAGGCTCTGCCATCTTTAACATACAGCTTTCAAGATTGTTGTCATTGCTTTCATCCTAATCACCTGAAAGCCTGAAAAAACATGGAGGATCATGATTCAGAAAGTTTTGTAGGTCAGGCCTGGAAGGCGCATACATTATATTCTACTCACATTTCATAGACACTCAGCAGTATACCTCATTCACTCTAGCTCTTTGTCCATGGGGATAAATCGAGTGAATTAATTTAGTGATTGAATAATGGTCTTTGCCATATACTTACATATAATGATGTTGTATACTTCTTGTTTTTAATAATATTATTTCTTAGTAAGTCAAAACAACCTATTGAAATTATATTAATGTATTTTAATAATGAAAATACATAGAAAATAACAAAATGAAATATGACTGTTAAATGTGGGTGACAATTGTGAAAGATTTATTTTCTAAAGGGTATAGCTTTAATAATTTTGACAAGGATTATGAGTTTGTTACATTGATAGTAAGAAGAGAAAAAAATTACATAGACGTTCACAAGATATTCCTAGTTAATTAATTACCTTCTTATGACCTCCAAAAATTAAAAAAGCTTGAGGCTATGTGTAATATCTTTTTATTTTAATCCAAGTAATTATTTAATGAAGTTTTGACTCTGATTTTAATTATTTAAAGGGTAAGTACAGTGTTGCACTATTTCTTAAAGGAAATTAAAAGGAAAATCCATGATTCACTGATTTTGTTTCTTTTTCATAAAATCATTTATCATTCTGTAAATCAGGTTTTTTAGAGAATGATTAAATATTTTCATATTCATTTATTCAACATTTATCAAATACTTTAAGAGAAACTCCCCAAAGTGTCAATGATCATCTAAGACCTCAGTTGAGTCAGGGAAATGCATAAATAAATTGATAAATATGTTGCAAGTGTTATAGGTATAAAGCACTTTGGGAATCCAAAGTAATTACTACTTAGCCTAGATTGAATGAGAGAGATTGTGATTATTTAATAGCACCTGGTAATATGTGAGGCTTAATTTAATATCTTAGCTAAACATTTCATGAAAAGAAGCTGGAAGAACAATTCAGGGAGAGATAAGAAAATGAAATTATATACATATATAAATAAATATATATAATATATAATATAATATAATATATAAATACATTACATATGTCTGTATATATACATATAATACAATAAAATATAATGCCATTTCCAATGAATGGGGCAGTCAGTTTGGATGGAATATAAAGTTCGTGTTTAGAAAAGGTGATGGACAAATGTTCCAGTGACATAAATTTAGGCAAAATAATTAGAAATGAGAAGATCAATTTTCTTGTATGGTATGCTTAGAAGTCTATACATTGTCCTGTATGCAAATGTTATCTAACATTGGCTTTGTTTTTTAAGAATATTTGGTTGGTGATTAAAAATTACAAACTAATGAGGAGATGAGAAGCAACTAGAAGCACAAGTGGTATTTGGTAGCATTCACTACAAGTAGCTGTGAGAAATATATATGTAATGGCCTAAACCAAATTATTTTGTCAAACATAGAATGAAGAGGTTATTTCTAAGGTATGCAGGATTCACTCTCTGGCTATATGTAGGTTGTAAGGGAGATTAAAAAAATAATGATTCTGAGAGTATTAGAACATATCAGAGTCAGTTGTATAGATGGTTGTGTCTGCAATCCAGAAATTAAATACTAGGAAAATATTATGTTTCTACTGGTACACTAGCAACCATAAGTGATAGAAATATAGATAAATAGATAAATGAACTATCAAGTTTGCTCTTCCACAGATACTGAATATAATTATTGCTAAGGCTGAAAATATTCATGTATTCTCCTAGGTATACTTTGTTTGCGTCTGCTATGTAGAAAATTCAGCTAATATTCAAAATTAATATTAAAATGGAGAAATAATAAATACATTTAACATCCAAAGAATTATCTTCATTTATGTTGGAAAAAAGAATGAGCAGTTTCCACTTGTCAGATATGAGTGGAGGTTTATCATGTGATGCTTGCCTGGAGATACAGAGAAAATGAAGAAAATTCTAAGACTTATGCAATGCATTAGAATGATAAGGTCTTAAGGCATAGTTTGACATTTTGAACTTGGAAACATATTTCCTTTGCTTTTTAAGATTTTGTTTTTGACCAAGTCAGCAACTATTCAGATGAAGGCAGTAAGTGACCAAAATCACAATTTTAACAAATACTGAATTGTAAAATGACATCTCATCTCTATAACTACTATTTTTTCCACATCTGGTGTGTTTGTGAATAATGAGAAATGGCTGCAAACAAAATGTCACAGGATAATTGGGGTGTCACTTTACCAGCCAGAAACTTCTGTGGCCATGAGTGTGTTCTGCCTGAGTATTGGTCGCACCTGCTGGGCTCATTCCACCCACTAGTCAGCGCTCAGCCTGAACTACCAGCCTGGATCCCACACCTGCCAAGGGCGAGCCAGGCGTGGAGCAGTGAAGGATGTGTGGGCTAGTGAGTGCGGGGTCCAGCCACAGGGCACAGCCAGGCATACTGGCTGCTGTGGTAGGGTGGGCAGTTCCAGGTGCTGGCACAGGTGCTGGCTCCGAGTGAGGCTGTGGCTGGACCAGATGTACTGTATGCAGCTTCTGCTGTGGGCACCTGCATCTGGATGAGGGAAACTCTGTGGCACCTGGAAGCATGGAGACACCAGGAACTGCAGAGCCCCAAAGAGGGTGTCATGGCCCTGGTATAGGGAGCCCCTAAGTATGGGCTCCCCAAAGGGACACATCTCTTCTCTCCTTCTCCTCACCCACAACATGGTGAGTGGGAGCGAGTGTTTCAGCCCTGTTTGTGTTACAGTTCTTTCATTCCATCCATTTGGTTGGTCCCAAGTTCTTGTCCTGCGTCCCGGAAGAATGAAGTGTGCAGGCAACTGGCAGGTGAGCAAGGCAAATAGGAGCTTCACTGAACAACAAAACAGCTCTCAGGAGACCCGCAGTGGGTAGCTCCTTTCCACAGGCAGGTTGTCCCAAAAAGCTTCCAGCTCTCAGTGGAGAGGAGACCTTTAGCAGGTAGCTCCTTTCCAAAGGCAGGTCATCTCCAGTCGAGGAGACTCAAAGTGGGTAGCTCCTTCCCACAGCTGGTAGTCCCAATGTCTGTCTGAGTCTAGCTGAGTCTGGGGTTTTTATGGGCTCTGAAGGGAAGAAATGCATACTGATTGGTCAAGAGGTGGCCATGAGGGGTCCTGGAAAAAGCACCATAAGTTCTCACTCTGTGCCATGGACTCCAACCAGAACTGGCAGCCTGGCCTCTAGCCTTCAGGCCATCCCTGGCTTGAAGGTAGGGTTTCACCAGGGACCTGCCTTTTTCTGCCCAGGGGCCTGTCTACCTCCTGCTGCCATCAAAATGCCATCCACAGCACCCAGGCTGTTCATGCCTAGATGTGATTTCAGGCCCACACTGAGCCACTCTCAGCACCCCCTCAGCCTCCTTCCATGACACCCAGGCTGTTCATGGCGAGCGGTGCTTGCACGCCCACCCTGAGCCACCCCTCAGCCTCCTTCCATGACACTCAGGCTGTTCATGCTGAAGGGTGCTTGCAGGCCCACACTGAGCCACCCCTCAGCCTCCTTCCATGACACTCAGGCTGTTCATGCTGAAGGGTGCTTGCAGGCCCAGACTGAGCCACCCCTCAGCCCCCTTCCCTGACACTCAGGCTGTTCATGCTGAAGGGTGCTTGCAGGCCCACACTGAGCCACCCCTCAGCCTCCTTCCATGACACTCAGGCTGTTCATTCTGAAAGGTGCTTGCAGGCCCACACCGAGCCACCCTCAGCACCCCTTCAGCCTCCTTCCTATGCTCATCAGTGCCCAAAGTCTGGAGGTGGCCAAGGTGGCACCATCCTGAGTGCACTCACACCTGGGTGTGTTGTGACAGAACCCACGTTCAGCCACAACTTTGCTCTACCCCAAAGCAGGTGCTGGGAGTGGGGAGAGGCCAGGGAACAGGAGCAGGTAGTTTCAAACCTGCAGGGGGCAAGGGGTTTTCTGAGCCCCTGAGAGCACAGGGATGCTGCGGTCTGGAGCTGTGGCTGGGTGGCTGCAGCTGTGCCCAGGATCACAGGCTCCTGCCCCACCAACTTGGTAGGCTGTGGGACTCTCACTTTTTCTTGGCTCCCACTGGACCATGAAGCACACAGCCCCAGCTGTGCCTCCTCTGCTACAGCTGACACCCTCACAGTGGCCACTCCAGACAGGTCGTCACAGCCTTCAAAATGAGGTAATCTTTTTAAATTTTTACAACTGGAACAATCAAATTTGGTCACATATATACATAAATGGACATATGGTATATGTATATGTAAACTGAGAATCCATTGACACAATATTTTGAAAACTGAATGGACATTTTGAAATGTAGCAAATAAGAACTCTAAAAAATTTTTAATTTGGGATGAGAGAATAAAATCTAACCGAATTTGACTACTTTGAAGGAATTGAGTGAATGCATTTGACCACAAAATTCAAATTACTGTTGGTAAAAAAAAAGTCCACATTTGAAAGCAGAAGTAGGGTAGGCAGAATGAAGGAAGGAAGATAATTTTTGATCTTGAAGTTGAGGGTCAATCTTTATTTTAGAGAGTTCGTTGGATTACACTTTCTGTATGCATAATATCATTAATACAGTTGAGTGATATTGTTTTTATAGCCATAACATCATTAACATTAATCTAAACTCAATAATAGTGAATCATTGCTATTTTTTAATGACTTAACATTCTCAGGACAATAGGAAACAATTGAGGTAGCCTAAGAAAATACCTTCTTCCTCTTTTATTTTATTTATTTATTTATTTATTTTTTTAAGACAGGATCTCACTGTATTACCCAGGCTGGAGTGCAGTGGCCTGTTCAAGGCTCACTGAACTCTCAACTTCCTGAGCTCAAGGGATCCTCCCATCTCAGCCTCCCAAGCAGCTGGGGCCTCAGGCTCATGCTCAATGATAGACTGGATAAAGAAAGTGTGGTACATATACCCCATGGAATACTATGCAGCCATAAAAGGAACGAGATCATGTCCTTTGCATGGACATGGATGGAGATGGAAGCCATTATTCTCACCAAACTAATGCAGGAACAGAAAACTGAACACTGCATGTTCTCTCTTCTAAGTGGGAGCTGCACAATGTGAACACATAGACACAGGGAGGGAACAACACACACTGGGGCCTGTGTGGGGGTGGGAGGAGAAAGAACATCAGGAGATCTAGGTAATGCATGCAGGACTTACCACCTAGGTGATGGGTTGATGGGTGCAGCAAACAACCATGTCACATGTTTACCTATGTAATGAATTTGCAGATCCCACACATGTACCACAGAACTTAAAAACAGAATAAATAAAATTTTAAAAATAAATAAAATAAAATTCTAACAATTCTAACTCATTTTTTTCATGGACTCATTATCACTTCCACTTTTCTAAAGTACTTAACCTCCAAATATAAGGACATGTCCATAGTCAATGCATAGTTTACAAGCATTGTTGGAGAATGTGGAAAAGCATTGAGGCAATTTTACTTTTGTTTCACTAAAGAAAAACTAATGTGTTAAAATATCAGATTGTGGCCAATATTTAAGACTATATGCTGACACCATGGATCTGGGACAGAAATAAAGATGCCAGTGAAAGAAGAAGTTTTCTATCTTAAAAGAGCTTCTAGGTTTTCTTTAAGTTACAGAATGTATAATTTTTAAAATACCTAAAAACTTGCAACGCTGAAGATGTGCAAAAACAAAAAAAAGCCAATAAGTACAATTAATATATTCAAATATACCAAAAAGTAATAATTTTAATGCACATTTTTCATTAGTCAAATGTTTAAATAATAGATTCTTGTAAAGAAAAAGTAAAGCCTTATTCTTCCCAATTATTCACAATATCTGAAAGTATGTAGCAAAGTAGAGTTGCCCAGTAGATTAGCTTAGACTACACTTATGAATAGATATTCTGTCTAATTAACATACAATCTTTTTAACTAGTTCAAAAATTTTTAAAAATGTTACTTGAAAAGATATTTTCACTTGTGTTTCCAATTATCTCCCTATCCCACCAAAATATCTGACTCAGATTCTATGTTTACCTAGCAAACTTTCTTAATATGTAAAGATAAGTATACATTATCCCAATTCTTATCGAAATTAGCAAAAATCAAATTCTATAATTCCAATATATGCTATTCTAGAATTTTAACGTAATTACTGGGAGAATAAAGAAAAAATGAGCAGTTAGGTAAGCTTCGTGTATTCAAGGAAAGCTTTTGCATGAAGTGAGTTTAAATCAGATTTTTAAAGGATATTGTAGCAGTCAATAAATATAGCTCTCAAAATCTGGGGAGAATGCAAAAATAAAAGGAACCGTAGAGTTTTGAGTTTTATAGGTCAGTATCTCACAATCCTCTTAAAATGACAGTTCTTGAATCTATTACAACAGCTGAGGCAAATGTTACAGTTCTTGTTTTGAGATACTTTTGAATCCATGCTCAGAAATAAAATAGCCCATATGTACTCAAATTTTAAAGTAAATATTCTGTATCCCAATGAAAAGGGGGAAAATGTATATCTAAAGATAGATTTTTGAAATATTGAAAA
This sequence comes from Hylobates moloch, assembly GCF_009828535.3. Classification (NCBI taxonomy): domain Eukaryota; kingdom Metazoa; phylum Chordata; class Mammalia; order Primates; family Hylobatidae; genus Hylobates; species Hylobates moloch. The sequence goes on from NW_026652279.1 coordinate 77,409,359, forward strand.
TTTTGTGACTTACTTGGCTTAAATATGTGGAACTGAAAAAGGGAAAGGGGAGAGAGCGGCTATTCAATGAGTACCAACTAAGTGCTAGGCACTGTGCATGTGCTTTGTACGTACTGCAATATTTACCCCTTGTAACAATTTGTGAATTTCATATGAATGCACTTATCCAACAGAAGACATTGCGGTTTAAAGATTAAGTAATCTTCCTAAACTGACCAAAAAAATGCAGAACTGGGGTGCCTATCTAAGTCTGTCATAACATTTGTTATTCTCCACTACTTGCTGCAAATATTGCATTTTACACATTGCCTGGCTGGTTAATTTCAATGTAAGTTTCTGGTTGAAAAAAGATAAGCCATTATATTGATACTATTTATGTGTAGTGATGTATACTACAATCTGTAATTTTTATTACAACTCTTATTTTGGATTTCTATGTGAAATTTCAGGAATTTTTTAACAGAAAAATTTTCTTAGAAGAGAATAATTATAAATAAGGGTGAATTAGATACACTAATAAAAAGAAATACTATTAGTCATCCATCTCACACCTTTTAGTTCATGTATTTTGAAACATTCTTTACCTCCGGTTACTTTACACTCAGCATGAAATTATTCAATTGCTTTGAAAACATCAAAGAAATAAAGAATTGCTCCCAATCTGCAACTTACAACTGTGTCCGCTGATTAGTCAGGGAAGGTCAAAGGGGCTAATACATTCACAAAGTACAGGAAAGGGCATACTGAAGAGGATATACTTAATCTTCAGAGCCAAATAATCATTAGCACTGTTGATGGATAAAGTCGAATATGCAATTGCCACAGGGACAGTACTACATTCATTCAGATTCATAAAATGAAAGTAAGGAGGCATTAGGCTGAGTGGGTAACTCAAATGAGGGATGAAATGCCAAATTTCATAAACTCTGACTATCACAGTCAAATTAAATGTTATCATTTAATTTATACTTCAAATTTAATTTTCTTTAAAGTTATTATTTAATATTGATATTTTATGTGAAATAACATCTAGATAAAATTAGATTTTCAACATTAGCTGAATTACATAAATGAATTATTATATAAACTTTCATTCATTATTATAAACTAATTTTTATATAATTATTATATAAACTTTTGTTCGTATTATTAAACTAATTATATAAAGTAATTATTATATAAACCTTTGTTCACCAAATATATTGAGTACATTCTATGGACATGTGAAGTTTGAGACAACATATTTGTACTAAGTTAACTTAAAAAACAGTACTATTATTGCCTTCAAAATCCAGTTTTGCCATCTCCTAGTACAATATACAAATACATTACCTGCATTTATAAAGCATGCTGACGTGTTGAAAACTATATCATCAACATTATAATTCAAGATTGTTTATAAGCTTTAATTGAAGAAAATAACAGTACTGTGACAAAATTATCTTTGAAGTTCTATGAAAGAAAAACATGCATTAGCATTCCTTTTCAATATTGAAAATTTCATATCAGTCAATATATTATTTGATAATACACTTCTAAATAAACTAAATTTCAAACTGCCATTGGATGGTAAAATAGTAACCAATTTTCTTCCATTTCAAAAATGGAAGAAATTTCCATTTTTCTTTGCCCTATTTTTCCATATTCTTTTCCATCTTTTCTCTCTCTCTCTTTCTTTCTTTTATGGTGTTTCACTCTTGTGATCTAGGCTCACCACAACCTCAGCCTCCTGGATTCAAACAATCCTCCTGCCTCAGCCTCCTGAGTAACTGGGATTACAGGCCTGTGCCACCATGCCTGGCTAATTTTTAGTAGAGATAGGGTTTCTCCATGTTGGTCAGGCTGGTCTTGAACTCCAAACCTCAGGTGATTCACCTGCCTCGGCCTCCCAAAGTGCTGGGATTACAGGCGTGAGCCACTGTGCCCAGCCCAAAAATACATATTTATTTAACATAACTTTTTTAAAACAAACCTAATGAATATTATATTGTAGAATAAAATGATCTCTAGTTTGAATTGTATTAATGGTCAGTAAATCTTCCCTTTCAGACAATGAATAATTATTTAATAATATAAAGATGGTCAATAATTTAAATTCAAAGAGGTTGTACATTGATCTTCCAGATAAAATGCTATTAATACTAATGATTTCCCATAGCTTGATTTTCGTTATAACACTGTATGTTACATATTTAGGTATTATATTCACAACGATAAGTAAGGAGCCACTCTTGTTCAGTAAGTTAAATAAATTAACTGAAGGTTATAGATTATTTCTAGCTCTATATGGAAACACTACTTGAGGTCGAGCCCTGCCTTAGGCAAAATCATGACATAGGTCTCATAATCATTGTCCTTCTCACAAGCTCCTATAGGTCTACTGACCTACCTCATTGACCCTTATGTTCATTCCCCCAGGAGGCTTGCTCTTCCTTACTACATTTTGGATGCACAGCGCCTAACCAGAGTGGCCCTCTCTGCAATGTTTCATGCTTCAAGCTTACTCTCTCCCTTGTATAAAAATTTACTATGCTTTAGGAATTAGTTGTCACCTGGAATGCAAGTTGATAGCTAAATAATATTAATAAATTTATCAAATGGTTCTAAAATTGTGAGATTATGTCTTATGTGGGTATTTATAGTCTAACTGCAAACAATTCAAATAAGTGTCTCTTAAGCAGTGAAATATTAAAGAATGGTATAAAAAATATCTTCAGAAAGTTGAGCCTTTTCTGTATCTATAGATAATAGTTCCATTTAAAATTATCCCAATTCATATTCTCCAAAATTTAATGTAATATTTAGTCTCCTGGTATCTTAACACTGAAATGGGACAATATAATGAGACTCAGCAATTTGTAATACCAAAAATATATTTATGTAATCTCATATATTTTTCTAAAGGTTGGCTTCTAAATTAGGAATAAAATAGAAATTTCAAGTCGATTAATTTTTAATCATTTTTTACATTGTGATCATTAAATCAATGATTTCATGGCAGGGGATCCAGTTAGCTCAATACGTTTATAGGTGGTTTTATAAATACAAATAAATTATAATATAATTGGGCCTGAATTTTATATTTCATGGAAACTATATAGCTAAGATAATATTTTATATTAGGAAACATGCTCCTTTTATTATTAATTTCCAGGAAGGTACAAGGATTGAGAAATATGTTTCATAGAGATCAATATAATGATAAATTATTTACTATTTTCCTACCTCTGGTGTTGGAAAAATACACGGTTAAGTTTCTAATAACTTAGTTTCATCCCATGTTTATCACCCACCTTCCCTTATATTCTTGGTAAATAAATAAAATAGACACAAAAACAAATTTTTTAAATCAATAATGTGGGACAATTTTGTTGCCTTTAAGAAAACAAATCAGTGGAAGTATAATAATTCACTATACAGATCTTAATATTATTTTTAAAATTAGAAATGGTGCATTAACAATACCTCCTTTCTATAATCCTAGGCTTTAAAACCTAGTAATTAAAGTGTTAAACATCTCCCTGTTGCTGTTGAGGTTGTACACTATTCCATAGTACACACCCTCAATCTTCACTTGTCAAGATAAGGGTAATCAATCTCAATTCCCCATAAAATGTAATTTCCATTAGAGACAAGCAATAAACACTGCCAATTTCTTGGTAGCATTGGACTTCTATAAAATAATCTCCTTTAACACAGACCAGGGAAAAATACTTTATTTTACCACTGAGATACTGATATATAGAAGCAGAAAAAGTCAATGTATCTTCTTATCTTATTGAGATGTCTATAATTAATGTGTTTAGTTTTTTTAAAAGGCTAAAATAGAAGTCAGTGTAACTGATTGCTGATTGTTGCTGAAGGGAAAGAGCAGCAGCCTCGGCAAAGAAGAGGCTATTCTTTATTAAAACCGTAATCCACATAATCTCGTATGTGTCTTAATATCCCTAAACAAGGCTAAAGCAGTTCATCAGTTCACAACATGATCACTGATATCATATTAAGTGAAATACTCTGTGTGAAGTAAAAGTTATGGCCTCTATCCTTTGGAAGCTTATATTTAGTGTGTACAGAACACTACAATTCAAGGCAGCACTTTTTTTCTTTCTTCCCAAACATCCAAAAAGCAAGAAGTACTCCTAACAGAGAATATGCTGTTCACATGTAGTCATATTGTTATGTAGCATATTGTACATATGCTGTTCACATGTAGTCATATTGTTATATGCTGTTCACGTGTAGTCATATTGTTATGTAGCGTATTGTACATATACTGTTCACATGTAGTCATATGTCATATATGAATGCTTACCACATTAATTGCTGGTGACTTTTTAAAACATGAGTTATCATTTTTTGTTGCCATCTTTGATGTTCTGCATTTTGCTTTTTGCTTTTAGGATAATCTCACAAGGATGTCATGAAATAGCACTTAAATCTTCACTTAAATGGGCTTCACTTAAATCTTCACATGATTTTAACACAATCCTAACTCTAGTGTAGTCTCTCATGTTTCACTTTCTCTTCATTCTTGATCTGCAGACATGTTACTCTTTCTTATCACTTTGTCTCCTCTCACCAGCATTGTTCTACCATCCTATTACCTTTAATGTATCCCACAGTACTCATCTTCGATGCTCCGTCTAACACTCAAACCTTGACTGAAAATTGTTTTGTCCTACTCCAAATTTTCTCCATTGTATGTTTTATGTAGTCTCATTTAGTATTGTAGTCTCCTGTTGACAGCCCCTCTTACTATCTTGTGAATTCCTCGATGGCAGAGGTTGTATTTTACTCATCATATTACTCAATGTTATCTTGATAGTTTGCACATTTGCGTGCAAAAACTCATGCTTTCTAAATTAAAACTTGGAAAAACATTCTAAAAATGCCAAAACTGACACTAAGAACAGGTAGAATTAAAACATTGTGTTAGATATTGACATCGGTATTACTGAATAGAGATTTAAGGGTAATACTACATGTTATTTGAAGTGTTTTGGATCCCTGTCTATTTATTCCAGTGTGTTCATTTCAAATGGATTTCACTGTTGTCAAAACAGTAAGTTTTATTTACATAAGTTTAATTGTGTCATTTTAAAGTAAATTGATGCAAATACATGGATAATATATTTTCCTTAATATAATAACTAAATGTAATACAAATGTTTTATACTACTGTTAGTTTTTTGGTTTATTCACCATCGATGTTACATAGAGCTTGCAAAAGGCAAGATCATTTGTCATAAACCAATTAACATTAAATGTTATAGAAATGGTGAAAACCAAAATGATCTTAAACTCATGAACTAGAATATATAACACGATGTTGAGGAAAAAAATAAATTATGGTTACCGAGTTCCCATAGAACAACATTTATAGTTTAATTATTACATACTATAATGTTCCACTAAACTGTATCCATTTATATATTTCTCCTCTCCATTAAGCACATTACACTTTAATATCTAAAACCTTGGTGTTTTCTGTTGTTATTATTCCTAGAACAGTATCTGGTAAAACAATGGGTCCTAAAATAGTATTAATAATATTAATCAAAATTCAATCGTATCAGCAGCATTACATAAAAAATATTAGGCCAGGCACGGTGGCTCACTCCTGTAATCCCAGCACTTTGGGAGGGCCAGGTGGGCAGATCGTCTGAGGTCAGGAGTTTGAGACCAGCCTGACCAATATGATGAAACCCCGTCTCTACTAAAAACATAAAAATTAGCTGGGCGTGTTGGCATGTGCCTGTAATCCCAGCTACTTGGGAGGCTGAGACAGGAGAATCGCTTGAACCCACAAGGTGGAGGTTGCAGTGAGCCGAGATCATGCCATTGCACTCAAGCCTGGGCAACAAGAGTGAAACTCCATCTCAAAAAAAAAAAAAAAAAAAAATTCTTAAACTCAGATAACTACATTTCCTTCTGGGAATTTACTTATTAATTGAATATACTCTTCCCCAGTCTGTGGTATCACATGATGGTACCTTTTGACAAAGAAAAGCAATAACTTTTTAAACGATCATCCAAATTAAATTTCATTTTGTAAAATGTAAAATAATGTTGTTTACATACCATGTAGATAGTTTTTTCTTGTATCATTTTAACTACAGAACTATTATTGAATAATCTTATCAGAAGTACTAATTCATGAATTTTTCCTGAGAGCACTACTCCAAAGAAAAAAAAATAAAAACATGCATGTATACACATAAATGTATTAGTATAATTATACAATACTTAAGTTAATATAGTATGGTAGTATCATATATACACAGATGTGTCTGAAAGAGAGACACTAAAAATATAGAGCTGGACAATGGTTTTTCCTTTCATTTTCAAGTATAAAATTATATTTAGAAAGCAAAAAACAAAATTCCTCCTTTTGAAGTCTCTTTAGTCCACGATTTTCTTTAGAAATGTAAGAATTCTGTTATGTCTACAGAAACAAAGATTTTACTTTAAAATAGCTTTAAAATAACAATTAAAAATACTTTCTGTCTTTTTTCCAGTCTGTAATACAGGTCTGGCTTACTTTCTATATTAGAAAATGCACCTCCTACTTTATTTAAGAGGTAGGCAAAAACGTCTCATATATCTTTGCCAGCATTCAAGAAATAAGCTGTTCAATATCATGGCATATGATCTGTGGCAATTCCTTCAGTGAAGCTTATTCTTATAGTACAAAAAAATGTATTTTAAGGATAACTTTTTGTATGAGAGCTAACATTTCCTCAAAGAGCCACAAAGCTTAGAAAAGGAGATAAAATTGAGATCTTCTTCTTCTTTGAAGACACTATTGAGTATTCATGCCAAGTGGTTTAAATGTATTTTGCAAATCATTACATATCATCAAGACTGTTCGAAGATAATTTAATTGTATATTATCAAGTTATCATTATAATTTTCTATATATTTCTGTTTGGTATAATCAGATGATTAATGATAAGATTCCACAAGATAATTTTCTGTTTCATTCACTAAGAAGGGGGCTAAGCAAAAAGTAAAATGGTGTCTAGGAGAATTAGCTAAATCAACTGGGAAACTGTTCTTCACTTATTGCTTATTTATTATGCCTTCTTTTCAAAGTTACTGAATCTCTTTCCTCTCTCTCTCTCTCTCTCTCTCTCTGCCCTTCTCAATCTCCTCATCCCACTGCTGGAATGGAATTTCTTCCTAATGAAATCCAAAAGCTAATATTATTTTTCCTTCATAATATAATTATATTGTATAAATTCTAAATTTACTCAGTGCACTTCTTTTTTTTTTTTTTTTTTGAGACGGAGTCTTGCTCTGTCACCAGGCTGGAGTGCCAATCTCGGTTCACTGCAGCCTCCACCTCCTGGGTTGAAGCGATTCTCCTGCATCAGCCTCCCAAGTAGCTGAGACTACAGGTGCGTGCCACCACGCCCATCTAATTTTTGTATTTTTAGTAGAGACAGGGTTTCACCATGTTGGCCAGGATGGTCTCCATCTCTTGACCTCGTCATCTGCCCGCCTTGGCCTCTCAAAGTCCTGGGATTACAGGTGTGAGCCACCGTGCCCGGCCTATTCAGTACACTTCTAAAATGGATCCTAGGCTTATGAGTTCTACTTGTACAACACTGCAATCTTGCACTAAGTCAATATGGTATGTTCAAAAGAAATTATACTAATATTTATTTAATATCTTCAATGCCAAGTATCATCATCTTCATTATTGTCATCTTCCTCTTCAATATCATTATCATCATGATCATCATCCATCATTCCTTTAACACCTACCATGGTCAAGCCTTGCATTAGATGTTTCACAAATGATGTAAATGTTACTTTATTCGGTTTACAAAGCAATCCTATGAAGCAAGTAATATGATGTTAATTCTGCTGATGGGGAAAATGAGGATCAAAGAGGTGAACTCATCTCTTTAATTAATTAATCCAAAAATTAAATGATGAGTTAACATTTGAATCTGTATTTGTATGGATCCAACATTGAGCTTATTCCACTATTCCATTCCAAAACAAAGCGTTTGGAAGGTCAATTTAAATATATATTTTTAAAATGTTTCAATTATGTCTACTATTCAAACCCTGTGCTTCCAACAAGGACTAATTTATGACGAAATACCCTATGATACATCAGGAGAGAGACAGAAAATATATCTTTCCTTTCTCTGGATTCTCAAAAGCAATATCATCCATAAATATGTTCTAAAATTTGAGGCCTGGTGCGGTGGCTCATGCCTGTAATCCCAGCAATTTGGGAGGCCAAGGAGGGCAGATTACTTGAGGCCAGGAGTTTGAGACCAGCCTGGCCAACATGGTGAAACCTCATCTCTACTAAAAATTGAAAAATTATCCAGATGTGGTGGTACGTGTCTATAATCCCAGCTACTCGGGAGGCTGGGGCAGGAGAATGGCTTGAACCCAGAAGGCAGACGCTGCAGTGAGCTGAGACGGTGCCACTGCACTCCAGTCTTGGCAACAGAGCAAAACTCCATCTAAAAAAAAAAAAAAAAAAAGACAAAATATCAACTTGTAATTTTCTTCCTAGTAACTTTAACGACAGCAATACTAGAACATCAGAATATATATCTGCAACCCAGAAGAGAATTTCCTAAAATGTTACTAGTTAAGCCCTTGAGTGCTGCTGTGACTGTTTCTGCATAGCAGAGTTCCTACCTCTGGGTTCCTCTGACCTTTCTCAACTGAGAATATGTTGATCACTTACATTGATCAAGGCTCTGTGGGAAGTCTGGGCAGTACTACAGAACGACATGCACCAGTCACTTACACATTTTAGCACTTGCCTAGTTCACCCTTAGTTAACTGACTAGATCTTAATTATTTGAAAGCATGAACCAGATAGTTTTCCTCATTCTCTCTCTCCCTCCCAACTCCCCTTCCCACTCCCTCCCTCTCTCCCTCCCACTCCCTCCCAACTCCCCTTCCCACTCCCTCCCTCTCTCCCTCCCTCCCTCCCACTCCCTCCCTCCATTCTTTCCTTTCTCCCTCCCTTCCTCCTTCCTTCTCTTCCCTCTTTTCTCCTTTCTTCCTTTCCTCCCTCCTTCCTTCTCTTCCTTCCTCCTTCCCTGTTTCCCTCTTCCTTCCTTCACTTCCTTTTTCCTTCTTTCCTTTCTTCTTTCCTTCTTTTTCCTTCTACTTATTTTCTAATACCACCCTTTTTTATCTAGTCCATCTGTCCTCCCGTCTAAACAAGCTCAACCTATGTACTACTTACAGAACTAAATACGTAGCAGATATTTCTTAATGGATTAAATGAATTCAACATAAAGTGACAGTAGAGCTGAGCTAAAGATTATAGATTGGTCCATTTTTCAATAGACCATTTTTATATACAGTCATCAATAAGCCAAATTTGGTTCCAAATTAAATGTTCAAATTAAACTCTTTCAGAACCTTAAACCATGCCCTGTACATTGTCTGGCACATGGTATGGCCTATTTGCTGAATGTGGAGAAAAGGAGGAAGAAATAAAATTTTTGAATCTTGCCTATTTAATTTTCTACTGTATATAACATATATATCACACACAGATATATATAGATATAGATAGTTTTTTTTTTTTTTTTTTTTTTTTTTTGAGACAGAGTTTTGCTCTGGTTGCCCAGGCTGGAGTGCAGTGGCCTGATCTCAGCTCACTGCAACCTTCACCTCCCGGGTTCAAGCAATTCTCCTGCCTCAGCCTCCTGAGTAGCTAGGATTAGAGGCGCCCGCCCCCACATTTAGCTAAATTTTTGTATTTTTAGTAGAAACAAGATTTCACCATGTGGGCCAGGCTGGTTGTGAAATCTGGACCTCAAGTGATCTGCCTGCCTTGGCCTCCCAAAGTGCTAGGATTACAGACATAAGCCGCCAAGCCCGAACCATATATGGTTTTGAAAGTAAAAATCATTATCTATTTTCCAGCCTTCAAGATGATATATTTTGATTTAGTGACCATTAATCCAAGAAAGGGAAAGTGTACATATTTACCTTGGAGAGAAAATTGGCTGGGTTTGGTGGCTCACACCTGTAATCCCAGCACTTTGGGAGGCCAAGGAGGGCAGATCACTTGAAGTCAGGAGTTCAAGACTAGCCTGGCCAACCTGGTGAAACCCCATCTACACTAAAAATGCAAAAATTAGCCAGGTTGTTGGCAAGTGCCTGTAGTTCCAGCTACTCAAGAGGCTGAAGCAGGAAAATCGCTTGAGCCTGGGGAGTCGCATTGAGATGGGACCACTGCACTCCAGCCTTGAGTGATGGAGTGAGACTGTGTCTCAAAGAGAGAGAGCAAGAGAGAGAGAGGGAGAGAGAGAGAGAGAAGATAAAATTGGGAAGACACTGCAGATGAAGCATAATATAAAAGAATAAGCAACACATGAGAAATAGAAAGAAATGTGGCTTCTCAAGAGAAAATATATTTGGAAGAAAATTTAAAATTTCAGGTAAGTATTGAGAATGGATTTACCATTTGAAATATATAATTTGATAGTTAAGCACTAAATAATCTTAAGGATGGGAATAACAAAAGACAATGTATATATAAAAGTTTAGTTTCACAAAAAGAGTAGCAGTGTGATCGGTCTGTTATGGACATCCATTCACTGGTGATGATGAGATTCTGGCATAGATTAACTACATAAATTAAAGACATGAGTGAACTGGAAGCTAATTTAACAGCATTGTTCAAATTATCTTTATCTGTATTTTCTGCTTTTAAAATTTTTAAAAAGAATCTTCTCCATTATAATATCCTGTTTCTGTATAGAAGAATCACAAGAATAATAAATAACATGATTTCTCATAGCTTATATTCATTCAAAGGGTGTACTTATATAGGATTTTTAATGAGTTATTTAGAGCATAAGAACTTTTATGTCATTAACTAAGATTCAAATCCTTGTGTTATAGTATAGAAAATTTTTACGAAAGATAAAAGTCTACATTCTTTGTCTATAGTTCAAATAAATACAGCACCGTGGAAATTACAGCGTCTCTGCTTCCTACGGGTATGTTTACATGATAGATCAATACAGCTACCTTTAGAAATCCCTATCAATGTATGAATTCGTTGTGATGAAAATTCCCTACTGCGGATAACATACCAACAAAACTGTCAAGTAGCCAAGGATACAAAGAAATAATAGTCATGGCCAGGATTAGCACAAAAGGACTATTATAATAATGGAATCCATAACTTATATTCAGCCTCAAGATGTATGGATTAGTGATGAAAACTGCTGATCCTACCACATGAGCACAATTTTCCTGATGAGCATCATTATTATCTGCAAATGAGAAAACGCTTTATGTCTGAAAAAGTCAAGGAATGATACTATAGTCTGAATTCTGTAGTAGGTGGGACTGGAATGTGATCAGGACTCCCTTCCTCAGATATCCTTCTTGTTTACCTTCTTAGCGTGCCTTTATTGCATTGATGCCACAGGTAGGATTGGTTCTACAAACACTGCCACTTCATCTTTAAAAAGAACTATGTTCTTAATTCACATGGATGATCTTCAAAATTGTTTATAAGCTGAGGTGGACTATTTAGGAGGCTGTTCTCTGCAAATTAAAATGGAATGAATCAAGAAGTACCACCATTTACATTTACTTAAGCCCCATTTATCTCTAGCATTGCCTTGCCTTTAAACAATATAGTAGACAATAGAAAAAACATGTTACTTGATCTTGAAAACCAGAATGTAAGATGATAGCATTAAATAAAGAAGGCCAGAGGAAACTTTTGGAGGTAATAAATACATGTATATCATAGACTGTGGTTATGCCTTCATGGGTGTATACTATCTCCAAACTCATCTAGTTGTGTCCATTAAATATGTACAGCTTTGTGTGTGTCAATCATAGCTTAATATCTTTTTTTTTTTTTTTTTTAAGGAAATAGCATGAGGCCAGGTGTGCTGGCTCATGTCTGTAATCCCAGCACTTTGGGAGGCTGAGGTGGGTGGATTGCCTGAGGTCAGGATTTCGAGACCAGCCTGGCCAACACGGTGAAACCCCATCTCCACTAAAAATACAAAAGTTAGCCAAGCATGGTGGCAGGTGCCTATAATCCCAGCTACTCGGGAGGCTGAGGCAGGAGAATTGCTTGAACCTGGGAGGGGGAGGTTGCAGTGAACTGAGATCATGCCACTTCACTCCAGCCTGAGCAAGAGCAAACTCCACCTCAAAAAAAAAAAAAAAAAAAGAAGAAAAGAAAATATCATGGATAAGAAGACTAGCCATATCTGCATATCTGTGTGAATGGAGGGGAGATTCAAAGTTCCATTTTTAAGCAATAGAGTCTATTGGCTTGCCTCCTTGTTATCCTTCTGCCATACTGATTCCATCTCCTACTTTTACCTCCAAATAGGTAGAAAGATGATGGATAGATAGATAGATAATGATAGATACGTAGATAGACAGATAATAGGGTGAGGATAAGGCAGGAGGGAAAGTTTCTTCTTTCTGCTTTGCATATGGGTATAGAAAACGTGGTCAACGTCGCTGAATCTTTTTTAAATGAACAGATATTTTACAGCTCAGGGCAAAAAATGCTTCCTTCGTAGGAAGAAGGAAATGGGACCTTAAAAGTTCAATAAAGGGGTCAGGCGCTGTGGCTGACGCCTGTAATCCTAGCATTTTGGGAATATGAGGAGGGCAAATTGCCTGAGCTCAGGAGTTCGAGACCAGACTGGGCAACATAGCATAGACCCTGTCTCTACACAAAACACAAAAAGTCAGCTGGGCATGGTGGAGTGTGCCTGTAATCCCAGCTATTTGGGAGACTGAGGCACGAGAATTGCTTGAACCCCTGAAACGGAGGTTGCAGTGAGCTGAGATCGCGCCACTGCACTTCAGCCTGGGCAACAGAGAGATTCCATCTCAAAAAAAAAAAAAAAAAAAAGTTCAATAAAGGAAAACAAACACATGCTGGGAGAAGAGGAGCAAGGTGGCTACATTCTAGAGTTCTCTTGTGTGATTTTTACCTTGGACATGTTTCCATGCTTAGAAGATAACTAAACTGGCCCCGCACCGATATCACAGTTTTTTATATGTGGTTAACTTTAGGTTTTGATGGAAACACAGAACAATCTTATCTAAATATAGATTATTAAGATAATAATATAGAACCTGTTATTTAAGGATGATACCTAATAGTGTGTCCGGAATTGGTGGGTTCTTGGTCTCACTGACTTCAAGAATGAAGCTGCGACCCTCGCGGTGAGTGTTACAGTTCTTAAGGCGGCGCGTCTGGAGTTTGTTCCTTCTGATGTTCGGATGTGTTCGGAGTTTCTTCCTTCTGGTGGGTTCGTGGTCTCTCTGGCTCAGGAGCGAAGCTGCAGACCTTCACGGTGAGTGTTACAGCTCATAAAAGCAGTGTGTACCCAAAGAGTGAGCAGCAGCAAGATTTATTGCAAAGAGCGAAAGAACAAAGCTCCCACAGTGTGGAAGGAGACCCGAGCGGGTTGCCACTGCTGGCTCGGGCAGCCTGCTTTTATTCTCTTATCTGGCCCCCCTCACGTCCTGCTGATTGATAGAGCCCAGTGGTCTGTTTTGACAGGGCGCTGATTGGTGCATTTACCATCCCTGAGCTAGACACAAAGGTTCTCCACGTCCCCATCAGATCAGTTAGATACAGAGTATGGGCACAAAGGTTCTCCAAGGCCCCGCCAGAGCAGGTAGATACAGAGTGTGGACTGGTGCATTCACAGACCCTGAGCTAGACACAGGGTGCTGATTGGTGTGTTTACAATCCCTGAGCTAGACATAAAGGTTCTCCACCTCCCCACCAGACTCAGGACCCCAGCTGGCTTCACCCAGTGGATCCTGCACCAGGGCTGCAGGTGGAGCTGCCTGCCAGTCCCGCACCGTGCGCCCGCACTCCTCAGCCCTTGGGCAGTCGATGGGACTGGACGCCGTGGAGCAGGGGGCGTCGCTCATCCGGGAGGCTCAGGCCGCACAGGAGCCCACGGAGGGGGTGGGAGGCTCAGGCATGGCGGGCTGCAGGTCCCCAGCCCTGCCCCGCCGGAAGGCAGCTAAGGCCCGGCAAGAAATTGAGCACAGCAGCTGCTGGCCCAGGTGCCAAGCCCCTCATTGCCTGATGGCCGCTCAGAGTGTGGCGCCCGCCAAGGCCACGCCCACCCGGAACTCCAGCCGGCCGGTAAGCGCCCGCGCAGCCCCGGTTCCCGCTCGCGCCTCTCCCTCCACACCTCCCCGCAAGCTGAGGGAGCCGGCTCCGGCCTTGGCCGGCCCAGAAAGGGGCTCCCAGGGTGCAGCGGCGGGCTGAAGGGCTCCTCAAGTGCCGCCAAAGTGGGAGCCCAGGCAGAGGAGGTGCCCAGAGCGAGGGAGGGCTGTGAGGACTGCCACCACGCTGTCACCTCTCAATAGCATGGGAGTTGTGGAAGGTAAGGTCCTACAAGAGTCGGTCTAAATGTTTGCTTCACTGAGAGATCTTTTATGATCCCTAGATTATATTATATCCTCACTTTTACTTCCTGTAACACCATGTATGTTTCCTATTAGACTATTCATCACAGGTTAATGCAATCATTTTTAAATGCATGTCTTTAATGAAAAAGTCTAAAATCTGTTAGAACAGAATATTTATTTTTATTTTACTGCTATATTGCATAGTAAAAATCTTAGTACATAGTAGGTGCTCAACCAATAGTCAATGACACACAACGCAATGATACAATTCAATTCATCCTTAATCCAAAATTAAAATGTCAGCTATCACTTAAAACAAGATATCTAGATATTGATTATTTTCCTTCTCCTCAATAACTATTACAATGCTCTTATTTCTATATTTTCCTCGTAAATATTAATGACTTCTCCATTGCATCAATGCTTTTTATAATTTCTCTGTTGTTTCTATAAAGAGAACTCATCATTTCAACGTTGCTTCTTACTATAAACTAGAGGCATACTTACTTCTTTTAATTAATTTTTAGAGTCTCATAGTCTCTTGGAAGTTACAATTCTGCCTATTTTTAGAATCACTTTGTTGTTACTTGTATTTTTACCTATTCTAATGTTTTTCAGTCACCTATCTCATTAAACCTAATTATCAAAGATGGGGTTTTACAAGGGTTGTTTTACCAGTTTAAAATATTATTGGAGAACATCAAAATCACATATCAATCTGTAATTAAAAATTATAGGCCTGGATATCATAGCTTGCAAGTCACTTTTTAGGTAGCGACTTACAATAAGTTTTTGATCTTTCTAGCTCACTTCTCTTATATGTAAAGTGAAGTTCAATAAACTTGTACATAAAACACTGAGGCTAATACCTGGAATAATGTAGAAATTCAGATCTTACGTGTGTATATGTGTGTATGTGTGCATGCAAACCCACACATATGTGAATGCAAGTATGTGTTTGTAATTTCAAACCAATGTGAAGCGTGAAAGCCTTTTCAAATAATTGAATACTTTCAGGGATAATAAAAGCTACACATTAGCTACAATGTACACTACTCGAGTGACAGTTACACTAAAATCTCAGAATTTAACACTATATAATTCATCCATGTAACTGAAAACCACTTGCACCCCCAAAAGCTGTTGAAAGAAAAAAAATAATTGAATACTTGAAATTAATTTATAAGCTAAACCTAGCTTATTCTTTCATTGATTAATTTATCCATTCATTCATTTATACATCCATTCTGTAAATACATGTTGATCACCTGCTGTTTCCTTAGTTATAATACTCACACCAATAAATAGGCCAACATCTTTGCCACTGAGAAGCTCACATTTGTGAACTTAGTCAGACATATTAGCAAATTATTATTATATAATAATATGGTGTTAGAATAGAATGAAAACTGAGTATTGTGAGAGTGTGTATCAAAAAGAACTAGTATTGTATCAGTTCGAGTTATGAATATTGGGCAGCTTACATTTGGGGGTGAACCAGAGAGAGCTAATCAAAGCAGCAGCACCAAGAAAACATTTATAGAAAACAGTGATCGTGTAATCACACGTTTTCCTGGTCTATAAGCCACCTCCTAGTTGTAGGCAAACAATAAAGTTAAATTAAAATTTATCTTTACTTAAGAATAAATAGCTTATGAGTATGTAGAAGTGGACATATGGGAGTGTGTGTTGTTTAACAGTGACAATGGTCTATGTCAGGAGGAAAATATCAGCGGTGTAAGTTATGTGAAACTGTTTTCAAAAAATACCTATTTCAATTAAAAACATCCTTATGAAATGCATTTTCCTACATGCGCGCGTGTGTGGGATTGTCTTAAGGCACCTTCAAACATGTGGGTATCATACTTGCTACATGGAATAAATCCTGCTGTACCAACCTACTTGAAATTAAATCTGTGTATCTGAGTAGTCCTAGGGAGGTCATGGGTAATTTCCAGAATATTCAGCCCTAAGCACAACCTTAAATAGTACTAAAAAAAGTAATGCTTTATTAGAGTGCTTATCAGCTATGTTATGAAACAAAAAATGATTTCAGAGATTGATAATAAGCCTATGTATAAAATTACTGTTCTGTCTTTCAGCCTCTGGGTTAAGAGAGTGAATGAGATTAGAACTCGTGAAGTACATAAATTGGAGAAGCTGACTCTGTGATTATTTTTCACAATATTGTCCATGACTATTTTCTTATTATAGATCCACGCAGGAAGAACATAGCTGTATTATGCTATGTCACATATTTATAGAAAGAAAATACTCAAGATTCAGAGTTTCTTAAAAAATTCATTTTTTTTATTATGTCAAGCATGCAATTAGGACCTGCCATTATGCTAAGTGTCGTACATAAAAAAAACTGAGGAACTTCACAGAGAATTGAGGGAGACAGACAGTTAAACAGACAATGAAAATAGAGGATGCTGGACAAATTTTTGAGGGTTTTAAGCATTAGAATAATAACTCTGCTATGAGAATAAGTAGGTGAACTAATATTAAAATAGTAAAACAGGAAGTAAAAACTGAAATGTTGGAAGATAACACTAAGCAACAAAGGGAAAATACAAAGAGGCTACAGGCAGCATACTAGGCTAACAACTCAGTCAGGGTTCCTTGGCCTGAGGCAATCAGAGATACTGAAGGGTTATGTACGACTGAATTCCCTGCAGCGAATCCCTGGATACTCAGGAACTAAGATAGTGAAAGGAAGAGTAAGTCAATGCAGCTACTTGTGTTTCCTTTATGTACACTCAGTAGGAGAAGGTGAAGAAGAGAATGCAAGACCAGGAAACAGCAAAAAAAAAAAAAAACAAAACCCAGAAAATATTTTATTAAATAAAGCCCTAAATATTAACAAGGCGTGAAGCACTGCTGCTTCCCCCTGACATTCACATCCTCAGCACATTCTTCCTCCATCCATGGCTGGGTTTATTATTGCTGGGATAGTTAAACTCTTCAGGAAAAAAACTCCAGTTATCAACTCTTTCCAGTCTCAAAGAAGGAAAAAATGGTCAGGCTAAAAAAAATAGTTTTATTTTAAGCACATAAAATACAGAAGGCAGAAAAGTGTCTTAGCAGCTACATAGCCAGAACTTTTCAAGAATTAGAAACCTATTCTTTGCCTTACAGAATAAAACCATATAGCCAATAATCGGATGAAAAATACTCCTACTGCTCTGTACAAGTGTTTCCAGAAAGGGGCCCCAACCAGACCCCAAGAGTGGGTTCTTGTATCTCATACAAGAAAGAATTTGAGGCTGATCCATAGAATAAAATGAAAGCAAGTTTATTTAGAAAGTAAAGGGGTAAAGAATGGCTAACCCATAGGCAGCAGCACCACCCACCTCCCACCCCCAGGGCTGCTGTTTGCCCATTTTTTATGATTATTTCTTGATTATATGCTAAAAAAGGGGTATATTATTCATGCTTTCCCTTTTTAGGCCCTATGGGGTAACTTCCTGACATTGTCGTGGCATTTGTAAACTGTCATGGCACTGGTGGGAGTGTAGCAGTGAGGATGAACAGAGGTCACCCTCATTGCCATCTTGGTTTTGGTGAATTTTAGGTGGCTTTGCAAGCTGTTTTCTCAGCCAGATCTTTATGACCTTCATCTTGTGCTGACCTCCTGTTTCAACCTGTGACTTTCATAAATGCCTGAGAATGCAGCCCAGTAAGTGTAAGGCTTAGTTTACTCGGCTCTTATTCAAGATGGAGTTGCTCTGGCTGAAACACCTCTGACAGAAGCGTCTTTCTGCTTCTCTCTTGGTCTTTGTACTCATTCATTGCACTCTGTCAGAGGGAGTGAAGCAAGTAAGGTAGGTCAGTGCATTTATTCCCAGGCATCTTTACCAGCTTACCTAGCTACATCTGTGTCTTTTTGGGTTCCAACAACTAGTAGCTGCTGCCTCCTCTGGCTCTTCTGGCCCAGGAATCTCCACAGAAATACATTTCTATCTCCACAGAATTAGATTTGTCTCTTTTTGTGTCCTTTAAACCATGTCTATCCTTTGGTAAACAGTCTTTTTGTGAAGTTCTCAAATGATCCTAAGCTTGTACCAGGAGCCTAGTGGAAACAAGAATATGCAATTCCAAGAAACTCACCTAAGATTTTTAATAAATGCAATTTTATTCTTATTTGTTGTAAGTATTAGGTTTATGAGGAGGTCCAAGACTAATTTCAGTAAGTGAGTATTATATTCTATAACAAGCATTTAGTTAGCAGTCACATATAAATTCTAATACACTCTTTAACATACATACATGATATGGTACATATGTTACCATAGGCTTTGTGTATGTATATCGGCTTTGTGTCCCCACCCAAATCTCATCTTGAATTGTAAGCCTTATAATCGCCATATATCAAGGGAGGGACCAGGTGGAGGTAATTGAATCTGGGGGGGTGGCTTCCCCCAAGCTGTTCTTGTGATAGCGAGTGAGTTCTCGTGAGGTCTGATGGTTTAATAAAGGGCTATTCCCCCTTCGCTTGGCATTTGTCCTACCTGCCGCCTTGTGAAGAAGGTGCCTTGCTTCCTCTTTGCCTTCCGCCATGATTGTAAGTCTCCTGAGGCCTCTCCAGCCTGGAACTGTGAGTCCATTAAACCTCTTTTCTTTATAAATTACTGAGTCTCAGTCAGCTCTTATAGCAGCATGAAAACGGGCTAATACAGTTACGTGAGTTTCCCTAACTATGTTTTAGGCTTCTTGAGGGTAGGTACCAAATCTTACACATAGTTGGTACAATAGAGTTCAAATATTTGTTCTATGAATGAATGAATGAATGAATGAACCAATGAATAGATTACTTGAAAGTCAATGGTGCAAAGCAAATGACTTTTTTAAGGTAAAAGGACTGATTTTTAGGATTAATAGAATATAGACAAGAGTTATCTGTCCATTTTTATTAAAATTTCAGGTTTACATCCCAAAGATCTTGTTCTGCTTAAATAATTTTTTTGTATTTCAGTGTTCAGGTTAGAAACCACTAATTGCTTTTCTATTTCTCTTTTTCTTTTTCCTACCTTACTTATACAACCAAGACCACATTTCTATTAGAGAAGAGGGATTAACCTATTTTGGAAGTGGAATTTGCATTAACTGTTAGTAATGAATATCCTAGTCAAGGCCAAAATTAAGGTCTGAGCAAGGGCACCATATTGAGCCTTCTCTATTCTATTCCTAGATTGCATTGTTATTGATGTCTCTTATATAACAAGAAACATCAACTCTGATTAAGAAATGCTTTAATCAGAACAACATCTTATAAAGAGAAAAAAAAAACCTAATACAAAAATGTCTTAGCAATGTTAAAAAGAAGCAAATTCTTTTGTGTCTAGGAACTAATTCTCCTTAATTAACATTGTTAACTCTTTATTATGAACTTAACTCTGTCCTTAATTTCTTTTTACATTTCTATCTTTAGTAAATAATGTTTGAATTTTTTTTACTAAAATTCATATTCTATTTTTCTTAGACTGTTAGCCCCTTGAGGGAATTGACAAAGGACTATATAACTAGCAAAAGCACCATGTAGAGAGTTAAATTAAAAAAAAAAATTCTTGACTTAAGATAAATTGTGGGTTGCCCGTAGGAATCTGAAGAAATTGGAGAAAAACTATTACATTTAAATAACTGGCTGCCTCTAATCCACCCCAGTAGCTATTCATCAGAGGAAAAGAAATTATCAGAAGGGAGGCAAGGATTGGAAAAAGAGTCTGTTCTTGATAAGATGAAATGATTCTTGTAGAACGTAAATCTATCTTGAGGACTTTTCTGCTCTTTACTTTGGTTTCTACCAAAAAAAAAAAAAAAGTGGTATCAGGCAACACAGATGCTGGAAATTGAAGAAGCAACGCTGTAATAATCTCTTTGATTGGGGATGATGGAGGCATAAAAATAGCAAAAAGACTGAGCACTAAATGAAGACATGTGAATAAATGCCACAGCCCTAGATCAAAGCACATATCCCAGGATGACTTCTTTAAAAGTATGTTTATTAGAGCTGTAAATAAAATTAAAATCTGGAACAAGTTATTTACAATGTTATAATGATAATGGTGCTAAGAAATAATATTTTTTAAATTACTTTAAAATCAATCAACAAATATTTACTGTTAGAGGTATCAAGATGTTTTTAAATTAAAGAAAAAGTTCTGTGCATTGATTTTGCCTGACACTTAATTAAGAAAAGCATTTAATTGGCTTAAATCTGTAAATTTAGTTCCTGCACATTAGACATATTGCCTTAACAATGCTTTAGTTTTTAGGCTTTAAAAATCATATTATATATTAAGTGGTAATAATTTTCTTCAAAGTTTTCCCCCTTCAACTTAAATCTCTAATCATAGCAATAATTTTATAGTTAGGAAGTGATTGCTAAATCAATTGAAATAAGTCATTAGTGAATTTCCAGACATATCAGTATGTTGAACTACTTCAAAAATGTCTTACAATTTCCTCTCAATCTTAGTGAACAAACTGCTCTCCTGTAATATGAAATATAAGGATTCCTGGTTCTGAATGATAATTAAAGAAACCTTAATTTAGAAAGGGTAATAACATTTTAATTGCAAAAGGTTAATGATGCAACATGACTGTTAGTTGTATGTTCCTTGAATTTGCTACTTAATGTTTGAAAAATGATTTTCTTTTCCTTTGTATTCTGTTAGGATCTATGGAGTATTTTTCCATCCTTTGCATTACTTTGTTATTCCTCCAACATATAATCATAATGTCTTTTCTCTCACGGAGCTCCTGAGTGGCTGCAAGGCATAAACGTGTCTAATGCAAATGCTAGGAAGGCTCTAGTGGACTTCTGAGACCTCAGTCAAGGAATAGTGTTGGAATGCAAGCTCGCCTCACATAAACCTCAAGGCTACAAATTACTCATTTTGAGCGAAAAAGATACTGCTCTTTTATTTTGAAAACAAGATTCATATTACAACTCTACATAGTGCAAATTATTTGAAAGTTATTTTTTCCTGGTCACGTTCATGTATTTATCACTTAGAGATCTACTTCTAAACAAATGCTTGAGATATATTGCCTGTGATTGGATCCACAAAAATTCATCTCCAGGAGTAAAATTTAGCATCTGCTCCAGAAAAACCCTTCTCAGAGCTGGCACTCAGGGACCAGGGATATTTCAACAGAAACAAGAACAAAAATTGGAATGTTCCACAGATGATGGATATTTTGTATCTCAATGTTATTTTATTTTCTTTTTCCAAGTAAAAATCATTAGAAAACTGTCATCTTTTTTTCTGTGTCAAGCTTTTTTTAATAAAATAATAGCAAACTACAAATTTACAGAGAAAATAAGTATCTTTAGAATGAATTAAGCTTTATGAAAATTTACTGTATTGGTTTTATATTTATGTTCCATATCTTATCTCTGACAGGTAAAATCTTCATCTTAAATCCAGCAAGTTTCATAAACTGAAAACTAGGAAAAGCACTAGATTGCAGACAGCTCTGGGTGTCTTTTGTGATACCTTTAAATCTTTAATGGAAATAAAAATTCAACACATAGAATAATTTTTAGTTAATGAGTATGTCTATAATAATACAAGATATAACTATTTTTATAATATTAGAAGAATATGATCAAGATGCATTTGTTATATATTCAGTATATTTGGGAAGAAAAGATGAAAACTTAGAGCATATACAATGGCTTAAGAATGAATATGCGTGCAAAGCGGGAGGTACCTAGGCAGTATGTGAGTGAGTAGTCTAGTGCAACATGGTTTGGTGAATAGCGATGGCGTGGGAGCAATGGATTTATCCCAGGATCCTGTAAATTAGAGGGGTAGTTAATCTGGCATTGTAGAAGTGCTTCTTTGCATCTTGAAGGAAGAGGTGGTGTTAGCTACCACCAAAATGTGCAGTGAAATGAATGCCATAAAGAAGAGACATGAGTGAACACAAAGGTAATAAAAAAGAGCAAGGTATTTTTGAGAAAAGTAAATGCAGTGTTTCCTGGTTTCACCTAGGAATTAAAAAGAAACTTCTTCTCCCCATGACAGGCCCGGTGTCTGATGTTCCCCATGCTGTGTCCAAGTGTTGTCATTGTTCAATTCCCACCTATGGGTGAGAACCTGCAGTGTTTGGTTTTCTGTCCTTGCGATAGTTTGCTCAGCCTAGAACTTAAAGTATAATAATAAAAAAAGAAAAAGAAAAAGAAACTTCTTCGAACTGGAAGGCCTTTAAGGGAACTTGGGAGATGAAACTGAAAGCCTTTAGGTGGTATACTCAAGCCAAAGACAGGATTAGCCAGTAACTACGCACTTGATTAGACAAGCTGCAGAGTTGGGTGTTCTTAATTTTTATTTATTTATTTATTAACATTAGGTCACCTATTTATATATTTTAAAATGGTAATTGTGAAAACTTTTTTATTATTATTATACTTTAAGTTTTAGTGTACATGTGCACAATGTGCAGGTTTGTTACATATGTATCCATGTGCCATGTTGGTGTGCTGCACCCATTAACTCATCATTTAGCATCAGGTATATCTCCTAATGTGTCCCTCCCCCCTCCCCCCACCCCACAACAGTCCCCGGAGTGTGATGTTCCCCTTCCTGTGTCCATGTGTTCTCATTGTTCAATTCCCACCTATCAGTGAGAACATGCAGTGTTTGGTTTTTTGTCCTTGTGATAGTTTACTGAGAATGATGGTTTCCAGTTTCATCCATGTCCCTACAAAGGACATGAACTCATCATTTTTTGTGGCTGCATAGTATTCCATGGTGTATATGTGCCACATTTTCTTATTCCAGTCTATCATTGTTGGACATTTGGCTTGGTTCCAAGTCTTTGCTATTGTGAATAGTGCCGCAGTAAACATACGTGTGCATGTGTCTTTATAGCAGCATGATTTATAGTCTTTTGGGTATATACCCAGTAATGGGATGGCTGGGTCAAATGGTATTTCTAGTTCTAGATCCCTGAGGAATCGCCACACTGACTTCCACAATGGTTGAACTAGTTTACAGTCCCACCAACAGTGTAAAAGTGTTCCTATTTCTCCACATCCTCTCCAGCACCTGTTGTTTCCTGACTTTTTAAAGACGGCCATTCTAACTGGTGTGAGATGGTATCTCACTGTGGTTTTGATTTGCATTTCTCTGATGGCCAGTGATGATGAGCATTTCTTCATGTGTTTTTTGGCTGCATAAATGTCTTCTTTTGAGAAGTGTCTGTTCATGTCCTTCACCCACTTTTTGATGGGGTTGTTTGTTTTTTTCTTGTAAATTTGTTTGAGTTCATTGTAGATTCTGGATATTAGCCCTTTGTCAGATGAGTAGGTTGCGAAAATTTTGTCCCATTTTGTAACTTGCCTGTTCACTCTGATGGTAGTTTCTTTTGCTGTGCAGAATCTCTTGAGTTTAATTAGATCCCATTTGTCAATTTTGGCTTTTGTTGCCATTACTTTTGGTGTTTTAGACATGAAGTCCTTGCCCATACCTATGTCCTGAATGTTCTTACTTTTAATAATAGACGCTTGACCATGAGTCATATTTTTAAAAAGTAACAATCTTTCTTATTTGTACAGGTTTTGCAAGCTTAAACATTTAAATGAAGAGAAATACACTAAATTATTTCAAAAATTCACATTAAAATATTTGAAAGCCATTTGAAAAATATTTGAATATATCATTCTTGTTATACAGGTTTTTTATAAAGTATCTTTAAGAGCAAATAGACTTGCTATGAGTTTATGAATATGTGTGCAAACCCATTTATTATCTTCCTATATAAAATAATTCTGTTACAATAATGGATGGATATTACAAAAAGGTTTCCATTTACATTTAATGTGAAATAGATATTCTTGCTATCTTCTTTTTCTTCTTTGTATTGATTTATTTTATGATTAAATCCTCAAAAGGGCAATGAATGACAACAAAATTGATTTTTAGTTTCAAAACTGTTAAAACATCTGGCATCATATTCAGATGCCAGTGTTTGGGGAAATTTCTCCTGTTTTAGAGGTCACTGTAAATATCAGGTAATGTATGAAGACAAATCCACTGAACATTTTTAAGAGATTATATATTGTCTTCAAGATTTTTTTCTGAATATGGCTTGCTTTATATTTTGTTTTACTTACTACCTTCTCCCACACCCCCAAATGTCCTGTGCTGTAATCAAATTACTCAAGCTTTAGTCCTGAACTTCTTACTTTGCTAATTACAGAGACTTAGGCAATAATAAAGAAAGCAATTAATATGGAAAAAATAATATGGAAGAAAAATGTGAAAGCAAATCATATGGAAGAAAAATATACTTGCTGCTTTGCAATGTGTCTCACATCTAATTACATCAGACTATTAAAATTGATGATAAGATTCATGCCCTCCATATCTATAGTCACCATTGTATCTGTAACAATATACAATGTCACAGGTGAGATTTCTGATAATGACCCCAAGTCATCAAGGACATGTTAAATTATGCTCCATTTTCTCTGTTGAAGAAGAAGGAAAACCTAAAGTGAAAATTATATTACCTGTTTTTTCTTAAGACAGACACTTTAGTAGCTAACTCTGGGTCATGCAAAGTAAATATTTTCTAAGTATTATGAACTGATAAGATTTTATTACATTATTAAGTCTTCATGCTTAAAAGTAGTAGGAAGGATATTTGATAAAGCTTTGTGGTTAACAGTATTTTGAAATACATTTGAAATTTAATGTAATATGTATTATTAGAGTGGAATTATTAGCATATCAGAGCTTTAAAACATATGAATAACCCTAGTTACTATATTGAAAAGGTTTCCTTTATAGACAAGAGCAGATAAAGCTGGATTTGCTCATGCATTCAGCAAACATTAGAGTATCTGCTCTGTGTCAGGACTAAAAATAATAGATTTTTAAAGATGAATAATCACAGAATTTGTCTTACAAGAATGGTGCTCCCATCCCTGGGGAGAAGACACGAACAAGGACACACACCCTGAAAATAAAATATCAAAAGGGCTCAGGAACGTACACAAGACAAATATGAAAACTGTAACTTGGCAAGTTGCCACATTAATACTTTTTAAAAGTTTTGCTAATTAATTAGTCTTGATTAAAAAGAAATGATCTGAGATAGTCTCCAAGATAGTATTTTTACGCTTCTCAACTGATAATCCTTTTCTACTATTGTGGAAGTGTCCAATTGACATGGTTAGAGTTATCAGGAATTACATTGCAGTCTATTCTGTGCCACTAAGCCTAACATGTTGTTTGTCATTTTCTAATATTTCATATAATTTGCAATAACATTTTCTGTAAATATTTTATTATGTAAATTTTACGGCTGAAGTGGCAAAAAATGAGATATTCAGGAAAACATTTAATGCTTTTTGTTTATTTGCCAATTTAAAATATTTTTACATATTAACAAGTGATAATGGTTATGGCACACCATGCCAGAGACAGTTTGCCAATTATATGACTCAGAAATAATTTAATACCTTAAGAATCAACATTATTTTCTAAACTAATTTTGGTTAGGAAAATATTGTTTTCCTATACAACTTTCTCTGTCTCCGTTTATTAGAGCTTAATTTATATATAAGAGTACTCATAACTGTGTTGCATTTCCACTATTTAGTTTAAATATGTATTTTAGAATACTTATTACTTAAATGATAATTGGAAATATGTTATTTGTAGATATTTTTATGTAAAAATGCTTCTAAATCTATATTAAATATATAAAAACTGTAAGAACGTATCGAAACTTAGTCATATAGGTCAAACAACCTGTCTTCTAATTGTTCATTAAAGGTTGAGATAAAAACTAAAAATCTTCATTTTTCCTGCTTCCTAGTAATTACCATCTATGTGATTATATTCTTGTTTAAGCTTATCTAAATTAGCTCATTAGCCAGAATGGTTGCCTATAAACTTCAAAGAATGAAAAAATCAATTTCATCATATTTTTATACCGATCTCAGGGACCACGGCTGGTGTATTCATTACCAGCTGTGTACATAGCTTTATACAGTACAGCATGTGTGTCAAACCAATTACTATGCAAATCCCAAGATCATCCCCGCATTACACTCTCCAGTGACATGAAATTTTGTCTGACTTAGTCACGAGGAAACATTTTATTCTTAAAATTAATAGTACATATTTTACTCAAGTTGAAATTCATAGGCAACTAATAGTCATTTTAAAATTGACATCATTTTAAATAACATATAATTAATTTTAACTTTATCAAAATTAACCAAAATACAGACTGAAAAGATGAAAGGTAACTTGAAATATTAAATATGCAAAAATATGGAAAATATTAATTTATAAGAGTAGCTGCAACAGCATAGAAATGGTATTACAAAAATAGTAATTATTTTGTCAGTATTCAGTGCCCCAAAAGTCTACATCTTATATGAGATGTTATTCAATTTTACTTACTATCAATAAGTACATTAGTTAAAACAACGAGCATTTTTTACTCATTTTTAATGCCAAGTAAAAATACACTTTCTCATTTACCTAATCTCATTAACTCTTTTCTATCCCATCATCTTCTTGATTCTCTTCCATTCAATCTATTTCCCAATTTATACAATTCAATATTTCTTCATTCTATTATTTTTCGCCATTTCAACTCTCCTTAAAACAAACATTTATTCTATGCATTAAAAATAATTTTAGGCTGATTTTTGGAGTTTTCCTACAAACTATATTTTTCCTTTAGGTGTGTATAGCATGTGCCTTTCTTGGTTATAAAAGTTTATACTAAGTGCTTTTTTATGTAAGTAAGAAAGATATGACCCAGTCAGTCCTGAAGACTTGTAGTCTTGTAGTTAAAAACAGACAAATACACCACCCTGCTGGAGGTTCCACTTTGTCTGGGGCATTCCTCATGTCATCTTACCAAAATTGCAGTGTAGGTATATAGTGGGTGCACAGGGTGCACATACTCACTATGTGCTAGGCAGTGCAAAATGAGGAATGAATAAGAAAGACCATGTTTCTGGCCTGGCAGAGGCAATATTAAATATGTTAATATGAAAAGAGTACAGCAATGTATGAGGATAGAGTGTGACAAGACTGCTATGTTAGATATAATGACTTTGCCATCACAGAGACCTAAAATAAATGGACGTGGGGGTTTGGGAAGAGCTACATAATTACCTGAAAGGAAAATGTTCCAGGAAAAGGACAAAAAAAGCAAGTTCAAAAGTGTCGAGACAGAAAGGAGTAACGTTTTGGTATACCTGCATCCATGCTGACAAGGGGAGAGAGGGTTAGTGGAAGGATCATGGCAAGAAAGCGGGAGGATGCACCTTACGTTGGGCCCAAGGTAATGACTTCAGAATGTATTATAGCTGTGATATAATGGTTTAAATTGAACATATACTTTAATTTGAAACACTGTATAATTTACAAAAAATATTGAATAGTGCGCAATTAATTAAAATATTCTGTTTTTTATTAATAATGGAGAAATTCAGAGAGGGAAAGATGAAATAATGACTAACAATATTTTCATCTTTTCATATAATCTTACATTTGTACGTGGTGAGTGAGGCCTTCTCCAATTATTTTTTCTAAAAGAGCCTGTCCCATAGAAATTTTGTCATGCTTAAATTTTCCTCATGGCACTGTTAACCCATATAGTAAATATGCATTTCTTTATTGTTCCGTTTTGTCTGTTTTTCCATTATAATATACATTTCATGAGGGAAGAGATTTTGTCTCTTTTTTTCAGAATTATCTTCTAAATGACTTGACAGGTGCCCATTAAATGTTGAATGGCTGAATTAATAAATCTCAACTGCTTTTATTTACCCATAATAAATATCTGCTGAATGCAATAATGAATGGAGATAACATTACTTTTATAAACACTGACAAAGATTATTCACCTGGCCAAACATCAGCTGAGATTCTGAACCTTCCCTAGGCACTTCTATGCACTTCCTTGTAAACTTCAGTTTTAGCAAAGAACCCAGCTAAATCAGTTTACCAGAAACCCCATCCTTGCTGTTTGATCATCGTTGATATCTAATCCAGTTCCTCATTTTCCATCATCCCTTAGGTTGTTCTGATTACCCTGGCTAGTCTTAGCAAGAATCCTGTTTGAATCATTTAGCCAGAATCCCCCTTACCCTGATCCACTGACCTCCACCCCACTGTACTCTTTGGTTATAAGTTCCTAACTACCCATGCTGTATTCAGTGTTCAGCCCAGTCTGACTCTGCCCCACACCGACAACCCACTGGGCAGTGGTCCTACCCTTATGATGATACTGTGTAAAGTCTCCCTTACCATGCTTTAACAAGTAACGTTAAATAATTTTTTTAACACTACTCTCCTTATTTCTTCTGTTTTCTACTGTAGTTTTAAGTTAGATCTATTTTTGATCTTCCTCCAATCTGTTTCTTAAACTGATAATATTCCAGATTACAATCTTTTGTCATTCAAAGAAGTTCCTCCCACATTACAATTATAAGCTTTGTATTTAAACACACATTTTAAAAAAAATTTAAAAAACGTACATACTATTCTTAACCAAGTTAGTGACAAATTTAACTGAATCTTGCTTACATGAATAATTTCACAATGTGCTAATTGAAGAATAGAAAAGAAAGGATGTCCACTTTTCATAAACATAAATAAAATTCAGATAACTTTTTTGTAAATTATAGATCTTTTAGTTTTTCAACTCTAACAATATTTTCTTTAAAATTATAAATAGATCAGAAAAATGCATATTTTATAAGTCAAGTTTTTCTCAAAATATATAAAATATTTTTCTCTAAAATAGTATAAGGAAATTATTTTACATATTTTACTTTCAAATACACCTAACTTCAAAAAATAGAATAGATAACTAATAATATTTAACCAATAATAATTACCGTTAAATAGTTAAATAAGGCAAGACTATTTGGAAATGCCTGACTCATGTTGTTTCATTTAACATCCATCCAGTTTACCTAACATAGTTATTTTTAGCAAAATCTATAAGTAACAGTATAAAAATGAAAAAAAGAAACACTGAACATTTCCAAGGTAATGTTGCTTGCTCTTTGTGTTGGGATGTGTGTCTTTATTTCAGTAATTTTTCTCTTCCTATTCAAAAGAAGCATCCAGTTGCGTTAAATTATTAATCATTTACAATCGTGAATGTTGTACATACATATTCTTTGAACACCTGGTAATAGAGCCTTGCCTTTTTGGTCAGTGTAAGTCAACCTTGCATTACCTCGGAAATGTCACTCCCTTGACACTTAATCATGTCAAAGCAGTGGAATGTATGTCACGTCTTCTTTGTAGCAAAGATTCCTACAGGAACAACAGGAAACCTTTGTGACATTTTTCTAATTATCGATCATTTCATGTCCAAGTAGTTGAAGGTCACTTGTTAAACACACGAACATTTGGTTCATTTTGACGTTTTAGATTGACTATGTTACTAGAAAAATTTGTGTTACATGTTTTTACATTTATTTCCTATTAAAGTCTAAATTGTTTGATCACCGTGTCTGCTTTTAGTCTCACTAAAGACTATGTATATATTGGAAGAGAACTATACTGTAAACTCCATAAGTTCTCTGAGCCCTGGGGTTGTGCTTATGTGCCCAAATTTCAACCCCCAGGGCAGACACACAATAGATAATTAATGTTGTTGAAAAAAATGTATAAATGGATATCACCTATCCCACTCCAATCTTCAGACTTCCCTGCATGGTTCTTAACATGAGTCTTTTAAGGAAGAATCTCTTTTTATAACCATATTATTTCAGTAACACTTCAAATTTAAATATCTGTATGAATTTTGAAGAAGAAGTGGCAGAGTTCTGTGTCAAGGCTCACTGAGTCAGCAAGAATGTGATTGGAGAAGATTTGAAGGGGATAATAAGAAGCACAGCTTTGTACTTTTCTCCACTATGAGGCTAATAAATAATGTCCTGTTTATGGAACAATATCAGATTGGAATAATTTGCTTTCAAATAACAGACACCCAATCCAAACAGGCTGGATTAGGCAGGGAACATTTTTGACAAACTATCTGAATATTTCAAATAAGGATTGATCTTGTAGCATGGTTTGGCAAATTTTGTTTATATTTTTTTCCTTTTAAGATACATAAGCTAAGTTCTTCCCATGTTCACAGGATGACTTCTGACGGCTTTAAAGGGTTGTTTTCTTCCTTGTTCACTCTCAGGATAAATTTACGTTTCTTTGGGTATCTTCTGCAGCAGAATGAGGGATTTTTCTTTTTCAGAGGTCCATACTCAATATCTCCTTGGCTAAAGTGGACTGTCATGGTCATCTATGAAACATTCATATATCCAGAGGAAGAAGGTATTGCTGATTTCTTTGTGGCACACACTTAGGGCTGTATGTAATGAAGCAAGCTTCACAATTTGGAATGAATACTTGAATTAAAAAAAAAAAAAAAGCAAAGTGCTGTGACCAAAGGAAAGGCAAAATGAATGTGAGAAGTCAAGAACAGAACAGGTTCATCAGTGCAGTTTGAGTAATGTTGATATTATTTAGAGCATTAGGAAAGTGCAGGCTCAGGAATCAAAGGACCTTGTCTCAAACATAGAACTTCCAATCTGTAAAAGTATAAACAAAGACAAATCACTTAATGTCTTTTTGTATGCTTTTTACACCTGGAAATGACAACAACAGGACATACAGCAAAGTTTCATTGTGCATTTTAGCCAAGATAATACATGCAAACTACTTAGTAAATTGCTTAACACCAAGTAAATGCATAATAAATGTTCACCATAATAATAATAATAATTGTTATTATAATTACATTTTTCTATAATGGTCATATATTACCTTTATCATTAGAAAAATAAAGAGCTTAATATCTATGTCTAGAGCATTATTGTCAGGAAAGAACATATTAATAATCTATGTGTTTATTTCTAGTATAGCCATTGTTTTATTGGTCTGAAATCATTTGCTTAGCTGCCACTAGGCAGTTTATTAAAGTTATTTGAAGGCGATATCTCTCCGTTTAACTTTATAGCCCAAAGAGCAGCTGCAATGTTTGACATATACCGGATTACAGTTAGATGCCTATTCAAAACAGTAAAAGAAAGAAGATGGAAAGAAAGAAAGGACGGAGAGACAGGGAAATGGTACTAAAAGAGAAAAAATGGTTAAAAGACATGAGTAAGAAGATGATTAGCCTGGGGGAGCCACTTCTGAAAGGTCATGAGAAGTGTCTGTATTAATTTTCTGTGCTGTCGTGTGATTACATGTCTTCTTTGTGTACTCAGAATACAGAACTTATATGGAACTACCAGACAAAAATTACACATAGATAGTTATGTCCCAATCGGAAAACGACAAACAACCACAAAAATCAAATTAACAAAGCACTGACTATCCAAAAATGAAATGAACAGCTTCTTGCCAGAGACACTTGGAGATATTAGGAATGACTTGGAGAAAATTTTAAAGGACATTCATTCATTAGAAAATCCTTGGTTTTAATGACAGGGTTCTCTTCAGCTCTGAGATTGTGTCAACCCTATAACTTGTTATATTTGTAAATTAAGTATTGAAATTAAATATTAAACACTGTTACTTTTCAAAAGCAATATATCTATTTAGCAAATAGCACTAATGCTTGTTTTCTGGTATTTATAATTTGCTTCTCATCATGCCATCACAGCTCCAGTGAAGAAAATTTAAAGTAGGTTTATGGATGCCCACATCGACTACTTGAATTTAACAAAATTGTATTTTAAATTCTTATTTAATTAAAATCATTTTTTTTACTTAAAAACCATTATATATGACACTTAAAAGCCAAAATCAAGCTTACTTTCCAAAGAGAAATCATTTCTTTTAGAATTTTTTAAATGCTAAAAAGATTTAGCACAAAATACAGTGCAAAAATAATGAGTCCTTGTCTTCTCGTATTTTTTTTTCAATAAAGGATCACTGATTCAGGAATTCTGCACCCTCTCTCTGTATTTGAGGAACAAAGACTACATCTCACATTTGCTCTACATGATGCAATGAATAAAAGATCATAGATAAAAGAAAACCAGTAAATCATCATTTGCATTGTATTGATGTTTACTGAGGTATAAAATCCCCTAGAATTTCCATGTGCTATCACATTGTTATGGAGAAGGTACTCTTAAAATAACATGGGATTCAAAACACACACATGTGTGTGAAGAATGATGTGAGGTGTATGCTATGACAAATTCCTCAGAAAAAAGGAGAAAAATATCACAGTTTTATTATACCATAAGAGATGTGGATTTTATATGAAGCTTTGTTTTACCTTATTTTATCATTTTTAGAAAACACGTATGCCAACAAATAATGACTGATCCCTAAGAGTATTACTTAAATTGTAAAAGATGAAAAATAAAATAGGTAAATGCCTGGATTTATTAAGAAATTTAATGTATGTATTTATTTTAATGAATTTCAAATCGAAGAAATAATTCTTCAATAATATATTTTCTACATGTTGAAATTGAGGCCTCAATATAACATAAGATCAAAAATTGAATCAGAATTAATGTAACAGTTATTTAAAAGTGCACATACTAACATCAAATTATAGGATTAGTATCTTCTGATGCCCTTCTACCAATCCATTGTAGAAAAGCAGCTTATAATTGGTGTATGATATTGCTGCTTTGGCCTGTTTAAAATATAAATTATAAATATTTGTTTGGGGTGGGTAAGATAGTTAAGTGTAAGTTGACAGTGATGCAGTGGAAATTTTAAAGACATAGCTATAAGTCATATTATTCATTGGAGTTTTAGGAAACTGCCAGGCACGGTAACAGTTCATATTGGCTGGGAAGCAGATGAAGCAAAGGATAGTTGGTAAACGTAGATAAAAATAAGAGGAAGAATAGAAAAGTAACTAAGAATTGTAAAGAATTACAGAATACCATATAACAATATATTTTGTAGTTATACTGACGTAGGGCAGGAGAGCCCTAAAACTGGTGCTTAGTCTGGAAGGGCTCTTGGCTTCACCCAGGAAAGAATTCAAGGGTGAGCCAGTGCTGTTAAACAGGAACTTTTATTGAAGCACCAGTGTACAGCATCATCAGAGATACTCCTTCTTGCAAAGCAGGGCTAACCCATAGGCAGTGTGCCCAGAGTAGCAGCCCAAAGGCGGTTCTGTAGTCATATTTATACCCACTTTTAATTACATGCAAACGAAGGAGTATATTATGCAGAAATTTCTAGAAAAAGGTAACTTTCTGGTTGCCAGGTCATAGCCATGGAAAAGAGCAGTAACTTCCAGGTGTTGCCATGGCAATGCTAAACTGACATGGCACATTGGCGGGTATGTTTTATGGAAAGCTCCTTCTCCCCATCCCTGTTTCAGCTAGTCTTAATTTGATCTGGTGTCTGAAGCCTGCCTCCAGAGTCAAATCTCACCTCCTACCTCAATACCACTGCATATACAGTCTTCTTTGAAGTGGACATTTTACATGTCTGAAGGTTTTACCTATCATGTCTAGAACTAATATAAACATTCTTGTCCACCTTTTTGTTGATCATAACTGATCATATGTTTTTGGTATATACCGTGGAATAGAATTCTTGAGTCACAAGGTAAATATATCTTTAGCTTTAGTAGGAGTTTTATAATTTTGTTTATAGTTTTTGTGGCAATTTATACTTTCACCAACACTGTGAATATTTTAGTGGCTGCATATTCTTGCCAATATTTATTATTGTCCTTTTCTTGTTTTGTTTTGGTAATATCTCATTTTGGTTTAAATATCCATTACACTGATGACTAATGACATTGAACACCATTTCATATACTTATTGGCCATTTTTATATACTAAGATGAAGTACCTGTTCAAGAATTTTCTCTGCTTTTCAAAGTTTAGTCTCTCTTTTCTTTCTTACTGATTTGTAGAAGTTATTTGCACAATCTGTTTTTGTTTTGCTTTTTAAATTGGTGAGAAATTGAAGGCTGTAAATGTTAGGGAATTTGAAATCACAAATATAAAATTGGAAAAACAGAAATTGTGGCACAATTCTACTGCATTGCAGTACAACACCTTTTCTAATAAACCACTCAGAGAAAAAAATGAAAGTTTTATAATAACAAACATATTGTCAAATGACGTCTATTACTCCGTTTCTAATAAATCACAGGCCTGAACACAATCTTAGTCACTTTAACTGCCTGTCCTCACCACCCCAGAGGAATTTTGTTCCTAAAAATACACTGACCATTAGAATGAAAGTGAATAGGAAAATGAAGTTTTTCTTTTTTTTCATTAAATTGATCTAAAGCAGTGCAAATAATGCAAAAATAAATAAAGCATTAAATATATCATGAGTTGAAAAAGACAAGGAGATGTTTCAAAAATGATTTTGAAGTCATCTGAAAAAATGTTTGCTACTCACAGGATGAGAATAAAAAGAAAAAAATACATGTTTTATTATTGTCAGTAATTTAGAAGTTTTGAACAGAGAATATGAGGAAGCAGAATATTAAATGCTGGTGAAGTAAAAATAAAGAAGTGAAACTAGAAAATTTGCATATGCACATTGATAAAATTATGTCGGAATTCCATACTCCATACGAAATGAAAATATCATACTCTATTTTGAAGTTCTGTTGTTACTTTACTAAGAGTTGCAGACTTTAATTAAGAGAAAGTTATAGTGGCTAAATATTTCCTTGTAACTGAGTAATAAAAACAAGTGGTGTAAACTGGAGTATATGAAAGCTCTCATTTGTCTGATGACTGACAGCTTTTTCATTCTATACTTTTATTATCCTGAATACAAGTGAAGTTGATGCACCACAGATGAGAGTTATTGTCAGTTACTGCAGCACCGGCAGCATTGGTTTCACATGTGCTAACCTTTTCCCCTTATTAGTGCCTATTAGGTGGTGCTATGAGAACCAGGTAGACTCTGCACATGCACAAAATGGGGACTTTACACCACAAGAGG
This sequence comes from Hylobates moloch, assembly GCF_009828535.3. NCBI lineage: Eukaryota > Metazoa > Chordata > Mammalia > Primates > Hylobatidae > Hylobates > Hylobates moloch. The sequence continues at coordinate 77,444,750 of NW_026652279.1, forward strand.
TGAATCAAACAAATTTGAATTGAGATCTTACATATATTGTCTTCCTCTTTCTTTCCTCCTTCTTAAGGATAGGGAGAGAGAAACCCCTCTCAATGTAAATAAATTCCTCTTAGGGAGAGAAAGGGAAGTTTCCTAAATATCTTGTGTTTTGAATAAATAAATGACTCCAGGGAAATACAAGTAAGTGTCTCCAGATTTACAACCAATGAAGTGTCTTCATGGCTCGAGTCCATTCCATTTTGATATTTAAATACATACCTATGGAAAGTTTAACTCTTTTCAGAATTGTGTCTTTTTAGTCATCTCTTTGAATCCCAAGCTGTCCCTTACCCCGAGTCCCATTTGTTTGGAAAGCCCTAGCCAAGCAAAGAAATGAAAATATTTTATCTACAGACCTACAGTAACTTTTGTTTATGTTTTAACCTTTTTCACCCACCTTTAAACTGACACATATATTTTATCATTCTTTCCAAATGTTTGTGTACTCTTTTTCCAACTGCTAATTCTAACATGGAGAAAATATTTTCAAAAATTTATAAACCAATAAGCCTAGTACTTTTATTATACATTTATAAGTTCTAATTTGAATGCGCCTCCCTTACCACAAACCTTTATACAATACAATATGCTGCCATTGTAGTGTATTTATTTTTCAACACCTATTGTATTGTATGTCATGTGTGACTCTTTGGTGGAATTGCCTACGTCTATAGCATCTTTGTCCAACTATCTCTTGTACAGTTGTTATACATGAAAATAAGGCATAAGGGTAATTATATTGTTGGGCAAAATTAAAGTAATTGCTAATGCTATTTTAATGTAATATTCTGCTTTTACCGTGTGTAATATTTTCAACTGTTATTACAGTATTATTGAAGAAAATTGTACTTTATTATTATTTTGAGCAATTAGAATGGGGAAATATATTTTTAAAGTATATTTGTAGGAAATAATTCTTTTGGTGAGAAACACATTTTAATAAGTTTATTTAAACTTAAACAACATAAACCAAAATCTACATTTTATCTTCCAAGTATATATGACACTGTGGTTGTCCATGAGATACTGTGGGCAAACTCAACCTCCTTAAAGGGCTTTACAGTTTAATAGCCTGAAAGCACTCATATTTTACTGATGTGAAAAGGGTTCTTGGAGAATTTAAGTGGTACAGTTTAAAAAATTATCTAAGGTAATGTTCTGATTATAACTTGTTGAGATAAACTAGCATTTGCTTTAGATGTGCTTATGTGCCATAAACGATTCTCAATATTTTAAGGCATATAGAAAGCAGAAAACTATTTTATGTATTTTTTATGTCATAGTGTTTCTGTGGAAATATTATAGTGAAATTTCATTAGTTTGTTTAGGATACAAAGTAAATTTTAGGTTGTTTAAAAATGGCTAGTATTTATATGTTAGGCCATGCTGCTGTCCATCCCTGCCTGAGAATTTTCATTACTAGCCCCAGAATGGTCACAGGGAAGAAGCTGCAAGTCCGGCCTCAGGAGAACCGTTCACTACCAAGCGATGTTTTAATCTACTTGTCTTTAGTCCTTAGAGCAGGTCTGACCTCATAATTTTCTTGCCTAAATCACAAGGCAGATTCCTCTTTCAGTGCAACCCTTCCAATATTGTTCTCAGAAGTGTGTGTGTGTGTGTGCGTGCGTGTGTGTGTGTGTGTGTGTGTTTCTTCCTGACTTCCAGAGGAAAGCTCGTAATAATTCCTGATTCAACTTTCTGGCAGGGTTTGGTTAAAACATTTAATGGCTGTCAGTGCATACTGTCTTCATGTAGCCCAATGCTTTATCTGTTTTGCATACCTATGTGAGCAGCCTCTGGGACTGCCCAGCTCACCATTCCACCCATTCCTGGCTGATGCTGAGTGATGTGATCTTCTGTAAGGAAACATTATCTTAGAATTCAGAGTAAATTTAAAACTTTATAATGCCATTATATGTTTGAAAACCTAACTTGTCAATGGCGTCGGATATAGAAAATTGCTTTCCCTAGCCTACAAAGCTTATTATCCCATCTGATACCTCTGTCTCATGGTTTGCTTTGGACAATAACCAAGCTGTCATTGGCTTGTCCCTCAGTGGTTGTCACAGAGTCCTCTCACATGCCTTTTTTCTTCTTCTTTTAATAGTATTGTTTCTATTTAAATTATTTTCAACTCATAACTGTTGATTTCATGGTCAAAGGTTATTAATGTATTTACTCACAATCCCTTTTAAAGCCATTTCAATGTTTTTCTCTCAAGCAGTGTTTCCCCAGTTCTCTCTACCTGTCTTCTGTGCTACGACTGATATAGTCATTCATTTTTTCATTCCCACTTTCAAGAAAAAAAAAACCTTAAAACTGGAAATAGTACAACAAAAGTAACAATATTACAAAAACAAATAAGATGAAAAATAAGTGGAGAGGAAAATGAGAACAAAAAGAAATATAGGATAAAGACAAGAATAATATTAGACTCAAATTGATTCTTTAAAAAACTATCCACGTACTATAATCTTTAGAATAGTTTCTAACGTTTTAATCCCAACTTGAAGCATATAATTAGTTGTAAAATTTGTAGTCTCCCTAAGATAAAAACAAAACTGTTTGAAAGCTCGTCTCCCAAGCAGAAATCTGAAAGCAGGCCAGGCACGTGGCTCACGCCTGTGATCCCAGCCCTTTGGGAGGCTGAGGCAGGAGGATCCCTGGAACCCAGGAAATGGAGACCAGCCTGGGCAACATGGCAAAACCCCATCTCTACAAAAAATACGAAAACTAGCCAGGTGTGGTGGCATGTGCCTGTAGTCTTAGCTACTCAGGAGGCTGAGATGGGAGGATCGCTTGAGCCTGGGAGGTCAATGCTGCAGTGAATTGCTCCATTACACTCCAGGCTGGACGACAGAATGAGATCCTGTTTCAAACAAACAAACAAAAAGAACCTGAAAGCAGTATTTTTCCTATTATCTTCACCATATACTTAAAGTAAGCAAAACTATGACTTTTAGAGATATTTATTTTAAGGTATGTCAATATCATAACATTACTTGAAATTCAGAAAAAAAATGATTCTATGAGGAACCAAAACAAAACAGTTCAGGCAAGAGGCTTCAAAACACTGATCACATGCAGAGGAAGATAATAGTATCCAGGTGTGGGATCAGAATGACATGCTATCCATATCTGTCACTCATGGAATCTCCCTCACTGATGGCAGGTATTTTTAAATTATTGTTAAATCCTTTTGCCTAGGTTCATATGTGGCCCCAGGGAACCACTGCCAGTGAGCTGGGCATGGCATGAGAGAAGAATCCTAGATGCCATCCGTTAATTTAAGACATGGATGTTCAGGCAGTACTCTATATATGTTATTTTTCTTGATTGACCTTGGGTATATAACGGGCAACAGTGACAAATACCCATTGTGCAGCTATTCAAGATTGCCTTTTAAGCAAGGATTCTAAAGTTTTAACAGTAGTAATTTGTGGGTGGAAATGGTTCTCTCTTTCTCAACTGTGATAGCCTGAATGACAAGATAAATGCTTTAGTATAAAGCCACTCCAACATTGCTCCCAGGCATAATAAGGAAGTAGTTTCAATACAATACCTTAAAATCCCATAAAGTTAATTTTTTCGGGGGTGAATGGCGGGAGGAATTGACTGAAAAAATTTAAAAAGTCAGATGTAAGTGGAAAATCAATCAAGAATAGCTAAGGGACTCTGGAAGAAGAAAAAGAAGAAAGCGGAAGAATTACATTTAAGATATAAAGAACTATAATAACACTACCTCAGTGATGTCAGTATAATATTAATATAAGAACTGAAAAATTAATAAATGGAACAACATAGAGTCCAGTATTCATATGTATATGGTTTTCTGATTTGTGATCAAGGTGATGTCCTTGCAGGGTAGTGAGAAAAGGTGATATTTTACGAAATGGTGCTGGGTCAACTGACTATCCACATAGAAAAATGCAGTCTTGGCCCCTACTCAAACTGAACACAAAAATTATTTCCACATGAATTATAGACCTAAATTAGAAAGGGAAAACAACCAAGATTTTAGAAAATGTATGGGATAACTACCAGACCTTGCAGTGATAAATATATCTTAAAGTGGACACCAGCCACACAGAAAAAAAAATGATAAATTAGATTGCATTTAAATTAAAAATTATTCTCTTTATCAAAAGTCACCATTAAGAGAGGGAAAGGGAAGCTGGGTGGCAGAAGATATTTGTTATACATATATCTTCATAAAGAATCACATCCAGAATATATTTTAAAATTCTAAAATTCAGTAAGAAAAAGGCAGACAATCCAATTCAAAAATGGGCAAAAGACTTGGAACATCTATTTCACAAAACAAGATATGCAGATGATCATTAAATATATTAAAATGCAAAACTTACATTAGTCATCAAGAAAACATGGATACAAAAGCCAAAGTGATGCCATTACTTACCTACTAGAGTGGGTAAATTTTAGAGAGGGAAAAAAATGACAATAGTAAGTGCTGACAAGGATGTGAAGCAATGAACTCTCATACACTGCTTAATAGAAGAAGGCCAGGTCTAGGCTGAGCTGAGTGAAGTGCCTAAGGCACAAAATTTAAGGTGGCACTTATTCTCTGGGTCATGCAAATACCAAGTATAAATTGGCACAATTACTCATGAAAATTATTTGTTGTATATACCAAAGCATAAGCTCTGATCCAACAATTCTTCTAGGTATATACCCAACAAAATAAATGTCATATAGTCAACAAAATGCAAGTAAATAAATGTTTATAGGAGCATTGTTTGTAGTAACCAGGACACTTCAAACTTCTATCAATGGAAGAATTAATAAAGAATTTATACAAATTACTACTGTTAAAACTTTAGAATCCTTGCTTAAAAGGCAATCTTGAATAGCTGCACAATGGGTATTTGTCACTGTTGCCCATTATATACCCAAGGTCAATCAAGAAAAATAACATATATAGAGTACTGCCTGAACATCCATGTCTTAAATTAACGGATGGCATCTAGGATTCTTCTCTCATGCCATGCCCAGCTCACTGGCAGTGGTTCCCTGGGGCCACATATGAACCTAGGCCCCATAAATTCTTTATTAATAAATATTTATTAATATTCCATATTAATAAAATGGAATATGCTATACAGCAGTGAGAATTTTGAACTACTACTGTAAATAGCAAACATGAGTGAATCTTATAATGTAAAGTTAAAGAAACCAGACACAAAGAAATATATATTGAATGATTATATTTATATGCATGTCAAACACAGGTAAAACTAATCTATCGTGTTAGGAGTCAGGATACTTGTCATATTATGAAAATTCATTGATGTATACACCTACTTTTAATATACTTTTTGTATATATGTGTTCAACTAAATATGTGTATATGTTCAATTATGTATATGTTCAATTTGTATGTATATGTTCAATATTTCAGTTTACACAAAATAAAATAATAAATCATATTAGAAACAAATAGGAGCTAGATGGAGGGAGTATTTGAAAGTCTGAAAGTGATGAATATTTAGTATGTCTCTACACAGAATGCCATGACCAGTAAGGCCTTATATGACTGATGACATTCACATGGTCCCAAACAGTTTCATATTATCTCCATATTTATGGGGGGTTCATCTCCATAACTCTTCCACAGACATCCTTGTCATCAAATTTTCACACTTGGTTCTTCAAAGTTCCTATTTATGCTCAGTTGACAGTAAGCAACCATGCCAATTAATAGTTTAATAAACTTGAATATTATCTATTGTTTATTCATAGTCTTTTTGCTTTGTTTCCAATTGCCTACTTTGTTTTCAAAGTGTCCAATTTAAAAATCACAGTCCGATGTATAGAATGTGAGGGAGAAAAATAATGTATGTGAAATTCATTCTAAATATATAAGAAGAACAGATTTATACGGAAAACCAAACCAAAACTACAAGGACAGTGGAAAAACACACATGTCAGTTTTAAACCAACAGCTTTCTATACAATATAATGAAAAATAAGCGTCTGATATTTCACATGCTAGTCAATACAGTAGCACCCTGTGATTTACTAATATTTAGATAAAATCAACTTAGAATTGCCATCAGAGAGGCATGCCCATAAATCTAACAAGGTGGCCTGGGATATAAAAATACTGTTCTTATTATTGGCATGATAATTTAAAGTAGGTTAAAACAGTCAAATTCGGGCATAGAAAAAGGCACTAAGGGATTCTTCAGGAGTAACAAGGAGAACAAACAGATGTTGGAAGTAAAAATACAAGTACAGCCAATCAAGGAACCAAGATTGGAGAGGGCTGATGTTTTGTAGAACTCATGTAAATCAAACTATCTGTGTTTGAGAAAATATAGTCATTTTACTCCTTGACATAGTTTCCTGTAACCATTAATAAATCAGCAAATGAACTCAGTGTTAAGGAAATTAAGTTGTTTTATCTCCTCCACCAATCTTACACTGGTCCTAAGACTGGAAGATGGGATCTTTCAGTTTCTAAGCAACACTCTTGAGTTGAACTGGGATTGCAGCTTTATGACAGCCTACTAGAATAAGGGAATAGTCGCCCTCCTTTTCACAGCAGTCAAGGAGAATGAATCCATTTGGTATAAAGAGTGAAGAAAGACATTGTCAAGGAAGCCATCTGGGCCTGTGTAAATCAAACATACCATTAACTCCTCCTGATCTTGTTGCTGAAATGCAAGACTCTCAGGAGATAGATGACTCGAAAAAATCCAGTGCTCCAAAAATGACTCTCCGAAATTAGAGAACTATTATGCAGCCCAGGATTAAATATGGATAACTATTTTATACTATATTTTATAGTTTATCTTACAAAAGAAATTATCCACATATCATTTCTCTTTTGTTGTCTAATAGTTTATACTACATTATAAATTGGCTGCATCAAGCTTTAAAGGCCAGGATTAATTTTTTGTCATATTCATATAGCCTATTTCCTGGCGCATAGCAAGCGCTAAATAAATACTTGTTTAATTAATACTTTTGACTATTGAAAAAGTCTGCAGTTTGAATAATTTGTTACATATTATAATAATGATTTACCAGAATATTAGGTTTTAAAAGATTGCTATTTTTGATTTTAATATAGGATCCAGTGGAAGAACCAGCCAATATTTTTTATTGCCTCCTGTGTTAGAAAGATAAAATTTATTTTTGTTTTATTCCAGAAAAGGGGAGAAGGAAATTTTTATTTGCATGTTAATTATTTATTTTTAAGTGACTTCTATTTGACTTTATCCTACCGAGAAAAATATTTTTTTCTACTAGAAAACTTTATAGGCATTTTAGCATTTATACATGAACATCTCTACGCACAATTCTTATTATATCTACGACTCTTGATGCAGGTAAATTTTAAATGAAGGAGTGTTTTGAAAAATAGTGCTGATAACTAAAGTGCTACTGCAACAAAATGAGGCTCCAAAGGCCAGGGCCGAAAGCTGCTTTTGATTTCAGTAGCTAAGGCTTGTGTTGGGCAGATTGCCTGCAGCAGTCAGCAGAGATGGAAGGAGGGCTCTTTTGCAGTTCATGTGTCAGTGCTGAGAGAGGTGTTCTTATCTTCCTGTCTCTATAGCTAGCTCTATTTGACTGGAATTCTCTCCAGGCTTTTGAAGCAATGTAGCCTTTTCTTGTTCCCTCTGAGAGCAGTATGAAGGGCTTTTTTCCCCCTTCAGTATGTTAGCCATAGTTATGAGAAAGTGGCAAAGCCGTGGCTTCTTAATACTGACGAGACACATCCCTTTGACAATTTTCTGTCTGATAAATCCTTAACATTACCTATGGGTGAAAATCGTAGGAACATGTGTGAGGGGAAGAAAATAATTTCACTGTTATTTTACTTTTTATAGACAGAAAATTCTGCTCTACCAGCCCATTTATATTCAGACCATCGCAGACCAGAATTCTCTGGACTAATTATTTTGTTCCTGAGTGAAAAATAGATATTAGAATTTTTTAGGATGCAATGAATGAATGGTTCCACAGTTACAGAATGTACACTTGACCCCTGCTAATTGTTTTAAATATGTGTTCCATTGTTTCCAAGGGTCTGAGTGGGGTCGAAATGGAGTTATTCTTAAGGAACCATGATAATTCTGGCTTAACACATTGATATCTAGGCCACCCATGGGTCCAGGCGCAATACGGACAGAATAAATGTTTGGGAGAGGAAAAATCATTATAACATGACGGTGCCTGCCAGGCAGGTAAGCAAACCTCACATACCAGCTGATTGGATGAAGGAAGTGTGATTATATGAGCCTCAGGGTTTTTGTTTTGATTTTGTTAACACAGGCTGACAGGAGTCACAGTCTTCTCAGTGAAGTGCAGTGAACTGTAGATATATATGCTGGGGGCAACTCTGGGAAGAGTCTGATATCATCAACACAAATGCATCACTCCAGAAAACACAAATGTGTACATTGCCTTTTAAAGGTGGGTCAAAGGCACCATCCTTGGCTCGTGAATACAACATTTGTTCCAGTTATATAGTTTACAGTAGTGAAAAAGTAACACAATTAACCTGAAAAGGTTAATGGTTTTTATTTTTCCTCTCATAATTTGAAACATTCATCTCCCTTGTAGAAATCAAAGAGTTAGTAGAAAATCTGAAGTTATAGCTCAAAAGTTCAATAAGCTTCTAAGAGCACTTAATGCTCAAACAGCCTAAAAGTGTTTTTATAGAGATCAATGGGCAATTCACTCCTCAGCCGCATTTTTTTTCTATGGAGTGCAATGGTCGTATATTTCACCATAATATTTAAGACACAAAGATATTGGCTAAAATCTGTACACTGAAAAAGTCAATGCTCAGTGTACCTAGTAAGTGAATGTCGACGTAGGTGGTTATAAAGGGAGTTGGATCTTTGGTGTCTCTTATAGGTCCAATGCTGAGTAAAACAAATTTTAAATTAATACTGCAAATTTCAAAAAGGCACATATTTAAGAGAGAAGAGAGAGGTGGCTACCCTCCAGAGGTACTCACTTACAGGAATTCAATTTCTACACATGGCACTCAGCTGTGAAGGCTCAGAAATGTGATTATTTTTGGACCCTGAATCAGTGTCTTCAGAGGGTTAAGTTAAGCTAACCTTACTCATAAGACAACCAAGTGAGACCTAATTATTATTAAATAAAACATATAGCTATCAGGAGGACAGAATACTTCTATTTACTTACTGATCAGCATATTCCTTCCCTATAGGCAAGTTAAATTATAATTATATGATTTCACAGTCAACATGGGAATAAAGCGAGAGCAGTTAATTGGATGTTTTATTGCCTAATGCTATCAAGCCCTGAGAGCGTGAAGTATTCATGTCAACACAGAGACAGCAACAGTTGCTCATGGGTGGAAGCTTGGGCTCATAGGGAAAGTCCCTGACACACTTCCAAAGGTATAAAGATAAATAAATAAGTTGATAGTGTTCAGCACGCTGTGTTAAATCTGAATATGCATCTTGTTAAAGTGCTCAGTTGTATGTTGCATTCATAAATATTGCCTGTGCCTAGCATACGTCTTTGAACAGAGCTGTAGGAAGTTTCCATTTCTCTAGAGGATTTTGAGACTCCCAGGTCTTGAAATGTCTGTAATCACACAGAATAGCAATTCTCAACATGTTTGGCCTCAGAACTCCTTTATACTCCTAAATATTTTTGGAAACCCCAAAGAGTTATTATTGATTTGGATTAAATCAATCAATATCCAAAAATTATAAATTAAAACTAAAAAAAATCAATTTATTTTTTAAAATAATAGACGCCTACATGTTAACATGAATAATTACATTTTTTAAAAGTTTCTTTAAAAAAATGGTTAGTATGGTATTATTTTCATTTTTATAAACCTTGTTAATGTCTGACAATAGAAGACAACTGTCTTTATGCTTCTGTATTTAATGTTGTGATATCACATATAATGTAGTCTTTGAAAAAATATTCTGTACAACATGAGAGAAAAAAATGAAAAAGGCAAATGGCCACATGCAATTATTATTTCCATCATTTTTATCTCAGGAACTCCTGTCCCAGTGATCCCTAAAGGTCTGCAGATCACTCTTTGGGAACTGTCACCGTGAAGAATTAAGGTTTTTCCCTCTGCCTCTTCTCTGCCTTCATCTTTAAAGCTAAGTTATTCGTTGTTTGCTGCCATTCAGTAAACCAGTCATATACACAATTATGAGGCCTTTCAGTTAAAATTGCTGCCTGTTAAAGCCAAATGGTTGACAATATAGATGAAATAACAGAGAAGAATTATCTGGGCATATGTTAAAGGATATAAATTGGGCTGAAGTCATATGAAAACAAGAAAATTTTAAGAGACAGTTTGCAAGAACTGGAGAAATTCATTGAGATATGGAGACTTAGGCCCTGAGACAGAAACCCATGCAAGTCGTGAACTGATTTTTGTGGGGTTTTTTGTTTGTTTGTTTTTGTTTTGCGTTGTTTTGTTTTTGAGACAGAGTCTCATGCTGTCACCCTGGTTGGAGTGCAGTGGCAGTGGCGTGATCTTGGCTCACTGCAGCCTCTGCCTCCCGGGTTCAGGTAATTCTCCTGCCTCAACCTTCCAAGTAGCTGGGATTACAGATGCCCTCCACCATGCCCTGCTCATTTTTGTATTTTTAGTAGAGACGGGGTTTCACCATGTTGGCCAGGCTGGTCTCAAACTCCTGACTTCAAATGGTGCACCCGCCTGGGCCTCCCAAAGAGCTGAGATTACAGGCGTGAAACCAATGCACCCGGCCTGGTTTTTAAATACTTGGACAGTGGATTCTAGCCCTAACCCTGTGTTCTAGGGTTTAGCACTATCACCCTCATGCTAGTTGCCATTGGTTTAACTTAGTTTCCATTTCTCAATTCTGAGTTTAACAAAAATAGCTCTGTTTTTTCCAAAGTTCATTTTTTAAATATAAAACTTTTCTCAGGTTTTCTATTTTTGCCCACCTTCTTTTTCAAAATTATTTTGATACACTTTTCATAATTCTGATTTTTCTAATATTGTGACTAAAATCTTCTCCTAAATCTCAGTAAGATAGGTAAATGTTAAAAATCTGAAGCTAACAAGGTACCCCACCTGGCCACCTGCCACTGTGCAACTCTTAGCAACACTTGTTAATACTTCCTGAGGCATCTCACTACCATGTCTCAGCTCATTGCTAACCCCAGATTTGTCATTGTCCTATTGACAAAAGGTCAAGAAAGGTTAATAACTGGAGAGTGAACTTTCTCAGAAGTATTCACGTACCTGTCCCATCTCTGGTCCATTCTAAGTAATGGGGTCATATTCAACAGAGTCCCAAGGTGAACTCCAGATGGGTGAGTGTACCATTAGCACACTAATGCCTTGAGAAAACCTGTTTACTAATATGATTGGACAAAACAGAGCCATTTGGAACATTTTATCTAGAATAACTTAGCTTTAGTTTTCATATTATATTACCTTGGGGTTCAGAAACCCAAGGAACTATAACAGTAAAGTAACAAAGGGGACCATAATTCTTCTCAGGTCCCTGGTATCTCAGAGGATGCTGTTCTTTAATACTTGTGTTTTTGCCTGATAAAATCCCTAAAGTAATATTCTGTGGTGACCTAAGGCCTCCCATTTTCTATCTACTAATGTGATAATTAAAGTCTCCCCAAAATGTTTTGTATTTTAATAATCAAACTTGATTAACGTTAATTCATCATCAGAAGAGGTTTTGATTGACACATAATATAGAAAGAAATTTAACAGCTGATTTTTTTTACCTGGAATTCATGATGCAAGTTTATTATGTCCAAAATAGTGCTTCACTGAGTGATAGGAAGTAACGTTAAGCACCAGGAGTCTGTACCAGAACTCCCCAGACACTCTATATTTAAGGTTCTTCAGTTTGCAGTGTAGACGTTTCTATCACATTTTAAAATTAAAATAATGTTTCATGCTTTAAATCCAAATCAGGAGTAGAATCACAGTATGAACTTTCCACTGGAGATTTTGTCTGCTAAGTTACTTTTGATGTAAAAGCTTTTCCTAGTGAGATTTTTGTCTAAATATCATGTGAGTGAAGATACTACATAAATTGATTAGGTAGACTGAATAAAATTTAATACATTCTAATATTTAATAGAGTGTTATTGGTGCTGATTTCCTTGGAATCTCTGAACATATCAATATTTTCCCATTTGAGCTGTGCAGAAGAGTAACTTTCTAGGTGTGAGGCCAACTTTTGTTGTTTCTGGCTTCCTAGCTCCCAGGACCCATTTGTAACAGCATCTGATTTCCTTCTGGGACATTATATCGCCCACACTGTGCACCCTACAGATAATGGAATGATAAAACAGGGTGTTTGTGGTTTCTTCCCCTCCTAGAAGTCAAAGGAATGCCTGGAAGTTCCTTACATCAAATTCTGTCTCCAAATAGCAATCTTTACCTTAGCTTCAAGCACTCTAGCAGTGGATATCAGGTGGCCAACTTTCTCTATGTTCCCCTTATTCTTGTCCTAAGTCTGGTTTTCAGTTTTTATTTTTATTCTTGGTTGTTGTTGTTTATCTTGCATGCAGTCTTGTTCTTTCAAAAAATTCAATTTCTGTTTGTCAGTTAGGGTCACTCTTTGTTACTTGCAACTAAATAACCCTAAATGACTTAGAAGAAAAAGCAAGAACAATTTTTTTTTACTGTACGTATTGTTTCTTAGATATTTTTAGTCTACTCCAAAGGTAAAGAACATAATTACATTGCAATGTGTCTAAACTACCTACCAAAGCATGTAATAGTTTCCTTCCCTTCCTAGTGTTTCAGCAGAAGTTCAAAGATGAAAACAAAATGGTAACTGTCAAGTACTCCATATCATAAAGAAGATGCTATATCATCTATGCGGCCAGTGTCAAACCACTGTGAAAATAGTTCTGCCTGTGTTACCCAGTATGCCTGCGTCCAGACTGTATACGGGAGTTGATGAACTTGGAGTGTGGGGAATATTTCAGAGACAGTTGTCAGTGTTTTATGAATGGAACATACACACGCACACACACATGCATACACACACAGGTGTACACACATACACACAAAAAGCATGGTAGTTTTTCTTGTATCACCACAGGCAAAGAGAACACGCTTTGGAAGTCCTTCTTAGAGAGCTTTTAAATGTTCTCTGGAATTTGGGAGACAGAAAGACTGGTATATATCTGTATTATATATGGCATATAGGACAACGTATGTAGCAAAAATAGATATAGATACATAGATATACGAGAGAGCAAATAAATTGGAAAGTTATCTAGAAATTGTAGATTGAGTAAATAATAACTATTCTACACTCATATAAGGACACTGTTCAGCTATTAATATTAAAATTATGGTACATTTATATTTATTGATAGATAAATACTCAAAATATTTGTAAGTAAAAATCATCAACTATTTGTGCTTCATATTCATAATGTATGTATACAAATAATAATTGTAGAAAAATAATGGAAGACAAACTAAAATGATAGTATAAATTATCTCTAGTTTTTTCTCACATAATTATTCTCTTTTTGATTTTGCTTATCCAAATTTTTAAATTTTTAATTTTTCTATATAAATATTATGTGTAAAATAAACATGGCTATTTTTCAAAGTGATCAAAGTTTTTAAAATAGTCTGCATTTTTTTATATCAGCAGTACAAAAGTGTATCAACACAGAGAAAAGATTAAAGGTTTCTGAATCCTAATCTGAAACATTGCTTCTGCTAAATAAAATCATAGTGCATGTGAAGCTTTGGAATTAAACAGACTAGGCTTGGTTTATGGCTCTCAATTTTTTAAGGAGTTTGGGAAGCACCAACCTAAGGCTTCATTTACAAGTTTTAAAAATCTAATTTAAAAAATTCATTCCTCACAAAGTATTTGGAACTCCTAAGGATGTCATTGACTCCTAAATAGTTAAAATATTGAGTAGTTTTAAGGTATATTTGTGGATTTAAATGTCTTATTGAACGTGCTAACTTGCAGCAGGTCTTTTAGGTGTTCAGAAAAATATAAGAGGATAGAATTTCAGTTTATACTGAAGTAATGACCACAAATGCTTTAAATGAATGCATTAATCCAAAATAATCAGGACATTCATTCCATTAAAATGTCTTTTAAATACTTTTTTAAGGAAATGATTAGCCTTAACATAACAATTGTTTAATACTAGCTATTGTGAAAAGAAACATGTTGCTCTTGCTAAAATTAAATGTCATAAGTTGTTTTGAGTCTCTCAGTTTTCTCAATTGAAAATTTTAAATTACTTTTAATAAATAACCCTGAAAATGTAATGCCATTCCAAAATCACACTTGGCTTTTATATTGATTTGTTGCATATTTCCTTAGAGATACAAATCAACTTGTTGATGTTTTCTGTTTATTCTTGAGGATCAGTAACAGTGTATTCAATTTGCAGCTTTTGCATAGATACAAACAGGAAGGTTGTCAATTAAGTTGGAATTTTCTGTGAAATAGGTGAGGATTTACAAGGAACTGGAATAAAACCAGCTGAGTTCACTAGGAGGCACCACTGGGTCTGGCTTTTGCCTTAGGCTACATTCAAAATTAAACTGAAGTATAATAACCACAAACTCAAATTACTACCATTTGACAAAATAAGGGGGTAATTTAAGTTTTGTAACTAAACAAAAAGGAAGCATAGTCTGAAGAACAAGAAATATTTATATATGAAAATCCTTTACATAAAGTGAAAATATTTCATATCACTTGTATAATTCCTAAAGAATAAGATGACATGTTACTAACATACTAAACATTATTTTCATCAAGAATGAATAGGCTTTATATGACAATTTGATAGGGACAGGAGGCAGGAAATTCTGGCAGAAGAGGGCAGGTCCCTGGCAAGGGCGAAGAGCCTGAAACCACCCACTAAAGTTAGAACTGACATTTCTGTTTTCCTGCTCGAATGTTGTCTTTTCCTCAACCATGCATGGCCTGCCCCACCCCCCATCCTGTGCCCATAAAATCCCCAGGCTCAGCTGGCAGAGACAGGAGAAGCAGCTGGACATCAGAGACTACAGCTGTACATCAGAGAGAAGCAGCTTGACTTCAGAGAGACAGTTTGATGGCATAACTTTGGAGAAGAATCCATCCAGAGATAGCCAGACTTCAGGAGATTATCTTCCTTCCCAGTCCCCTTTTTAGCTCCTCTTCCCACTGACAGCCACCTCCATTGGCAATCAAATTCCCCCCATTTACCATCCTTGAATTCATTCATGCTACCTCATTTGTCCTGGACACTAGACAAGAGCTCAGGTGCAATGAGTGTGGAGGCAAAAGGCTGTCACACTGACCCTTTGCCGTCACTGGCAGACCCCAGCCACCTCGTGCAAAAAGGAAGAGGGTCCACTGAGCTGTTGACACTTAAGCCATCCATGGATGGCTGAGCTACAAGAGCACTGTAACACTTCCTTTGGAGCTGGAGGGGTCCTGAGCACCCCTCCCAGACACTATGGCAGGGCTAGTACAGAGTTTGCTCCTGCCGGCAACCAAAAGCATTCTCCCTGACTTCAGCCCCACTCACCTGCATGCTCCCTCCCACAAGGGGTGGAATGCACTAGGTTCTAGTGTGTAGAGTTCACCACTGCCCGCGCCAGAATGGCTGGCTGATTCCAGCACTTGTGTACTCCAGTTCCCGCCCACAAAGGGGTCAGAGAAATATTCTGATTCAAATTAAACATGCAATCACTAAAATTCCACAATCAAGCATTCTATATATACATTTTCAAACTTAATGTGTTCTTCAAACACTAAAATATTTAATTTGATTAATCATTTGTTCATTTTTTGTTGTTTGCCAATATTTTATTGAATTCGAAACCTATTCTAGCTACTTACAGAGCTTTTCATTTTCTTCACTTATGGGATATTTCAAACATATTGGGATGTATAGAAAATATTATAATGAAGACATATATATTTACCACCCAAATTTAACTATCTTAACATTTTGCTGCAATTGTTCCATATATATATGTATATGTATATGTATATATATATGTACATGTATGTGTGTGTATATATGTATATATATATAGAGAGAGAGAGAGAGAGAGATTGAGAGAGAAGGAGACAGAGTTTCACTCTTGTTGCCCAGGCTGGAGTGCAATGGTGCGATCTCGGCTCACCGCAACCTCCACCTCCCAGGTTCAAGCAATTATCTTGCCTCAGCCTCCCAAGTAGCTGGGATTACAGGCATGTGCCGCCATGCCCAGTTAATTTTGTATTTTTAGTAGAGACAGGGTTTCTCCATGTTGGTCAGGCTGGTCTTGAACTCCCCACCTCAGGTGATCTGCCTGCCTTGGCCTCCCAAAGTGCCAGGGTTACAGGCGTGAGCCACCGTGCTCAGCCTCCAAATACATATTTTAATCAAACACAAAGCATCAGTGATATAATAGTCCCCAGATATTTTGAAACACGTGCTGGGCAGTATGTTAGGTGCAAAGCCTACATATCAGTGATCAATATAGCCCAAGTCCCAGATCTCCTGTGACTTGCTCAAGTTTTACTAGGAGAGACAGTTAGTAAACAAATGAAAATGTAATTAAATATCATCAGCAAATGAATAAAGACAATGTGGTATGTGTACATAATGGAATATTGAGCCATAAAAAAGAATGAAATATTGTCATTTTCAGCAATATAGAAGCAATTATGTTAAGTGTAATAAGCCAGAAACACAAAGACAAATATCACAGATTTTCAGTCCTATGAGGGAGCTGAAAAAGTGGACCTAATGGAAGTAGAAGAGTAGAATCGTGATAACCAGAGCTTGAGAAGAGGAGGAGAGGTAGGGAAGAAAAGAAGTTGGTTAAGGGATACAAAAATACACTTAGATAGAAGAAATAGGTTCTACTATTCAATAGTACAGTAAGGAGATTATAGCTAGTAATACTTCATTACACACATATTTCAAAGTAGCTAGATAATAAGATTTGTAATGTTCCCAACACAAGAAAAGATAAGAGGCAATGAACATCCCAATTACCTTGATTGGTCATTACACATTTTAAGTATACAAGTATCAAAATATCACATGTACTCCAAAATATGTCCAACTATTATATATCAATAGAGCAACATGTTTAAAAAAATTTCAAATACTTTTTCATGCTATGACAAAAGGTATAATGGAGTAAGAGAATAGTGTCTGAGTGATTTTTTTTTGTTTATTTTTGAGGAGGGGTTCTTATTTATCTACTTAAACAGATTTTGACTTGAGGCCATTGGACCAAAGAAAAATACAGGTATAATGTGCTTGTTACATCCCAAATTGTCAATTAGTTGTTTTCATATCAAACGTTGCTGGTGAAAATATAAGCTTTAGTAACCTTTTTTAAAAAAATTACTATTTTTGGAGCAGCTTCAAGCAAGAAATACAAAATTCTTATATATCCCCTACACTGCCCCTACAGGTCTGTGCCACACATCTTTCACTAGAGTGGTACATTTTTTAACAATCAGTGAACCGACATCCACATACCAGTATCACCCAAAGAGTTCACTCTCAGTGTTGTCCATTATTATGGATTTTGACTCATATGTACTGACGTATATCTACCATTATAGTATCATACAAAATAATTTCACTGCCCCTCCTTTGTTCTCAGCCTATTTGTCCTCCTTCCATGAAACCGCTGGCAAATATCTTTTTACTGTCTCCATAGATTTGTTCTTTCCATAATGTCATATATTTGGAATCATACAGTATGTAGCCTTTCTACATTGGCCTTTTTTTTACGTTAGTAATATGCATTTATGGTTCCTCTGTATCTTTTCATGGATTGAGATATTTTTTAGAAAACTTTAGAAACTACAATGCATGTGCACAACCCATCTTGGACTTTGGAATTTAATAGGATCATATTTTACTAGGATAGGTAAGATCCAAAATGGATAGTAAGAGATTTTATCTAGATAAGAAGGCTTACTTTATGAAAAATGCCTTTGATACCATTAGTTTTATTTAACTGTCAATTCTAAGGACTCTAAATTAGATGATGCTTGGTGGTTATCAAGTCAGTTTAATGGACATAAATCATACTGAATCCTAGCAGAAAATTCTTTAATTTGTAAACAGAGTTTTTGGAACAGTAAACCATGGGCTCTTGTGTGTGAGTATGCATGTGTGTGTTTAATATAATTAATAGGCAGATTAGTGGCCTGAAATTTGTACTTAATAGGAAGTTCTATTTTTTCTTCCAAAGGTAACTCAAACTGGAACTGGCGTAGTGTTTAAACCCTAGAAGCAGAGACGTCTTACAAGTAAACATTTTAAATGGTGTGCATACCATGCATTTCCACAGTTTATATAGCCATACTCAAGAAAATGCCAGATCTGCCTACTTATGCCAGTTGGAATAATTATATATTACTCGTTATTTCAACCGTATTTATGTAAGCGGTTCTATTCAACTCTGTACTTGCACATTATTTTCCATATCTTTAGGCTGCATGTTTGTATTTGAAAATATTCAATGATAGTATGTAATATAGTGGTAGATCACAAATGTGTTCCATCAGGTTGCACAATAGAAATGGAAATGTGGCTTTATGAAATAGATTATTATCATTAAAATTATATCTTTGATTTTAAAAGTTATATTTAAAGGAGATAACCAAACCATGACTTAAAATTTTCCATGGACTATATTTGGGGCTAATTTTATTATAATTCTCATTCTGCATTATTATTCCAAGGCAGTAAGAGCAGATAATTAAATTAACTGTGACTTTGCAACTAATTTTCAGATTTTTTTTAGAACATATGCTGCCTTTCATTCTCTAATTTATTCAAACTTTGACCTGGCAAGTTATTTTCCCTTCCAAATTAACCTAAGGATCAATTTCACAGAATAATAACATTTTAAGAAAACGGAGTGGCATAGTATAGATTATCATAAATAAATTAACATTCTTTTGATTATGAATATTTCTGAACACCTGGAGAGCCAGATTTGAAATGGCAGGATAGCAGCCAACTACTGCCCTGTTTTTAAATCGGTGAGTTCACCATTAGGTCATGTCAGTCATCTGAAGAGTCAGGGTTTCATTCCTTAAGACATAACTTTTCCGTAGCAGCATCATTGCAACTTGATGCTTTTCCAGTTAGGGATCATGTTTGGCTGCCTCTAACAGAAACTTGTCTATTGGGGCTTAATCACATGGGGATAAATTTTATCAAATAGCAAGAAAGTCCAGAGATGATAATAAAGTGACTTCTCCAAACCATCCAAGTCCAGGCTCTTTACCGATCTCTGCTCAGATATCTTTAATTCAAGGCCTTCATTTTGATGTTCAAAAGTTGGCAACTTCATTTCTAGAGATTGCATTCTTGCTCCATGCAGTTAAAAGAGTCAAGGACAAAAGACAAAAGAAAAAGGCTGGCAGTGTCAGTGCCTTGGTCTGTTCAGGCTGCTCTACCAGAATACAATATACCAGGCATTTATTTTTCATAATTCTGGAGGCTGGAAAGTCTGACGTCAAAGCATGGCCACATTAGTCTGGTAAGGCTCCCATCCTTGATAGGCAGACGTCTTCTCATTGCATCCTCCCATGATGGAAGGGGCAAACTCCAAGTCTCTTTCATAGGGCACTAATTTCATTCATAAGTGTGGACCGCTTGTGGTATATTCTTCTACCAAAGGCCCTACTGCCTAATACCGTCACTTTAAGGGGTAGGATTTTAACATATTAATTTTGGGGGAGCACACACTTAGCAGCCAGCTAAGTCAGTTCTCTTAAACAAAAACAAAAATCATTACCAGGAAGATACAACTGGCTATTTCCACTGAAATCTCAATGGTGAGGACTATATCAGATGACAACCCTTAACTCTTAGGAGAGGCCTCACTGTGAGTACATACAACTGGGAACACTGGAATACTGTCACACACTTGCACACAAATCACAGTTCTCTTAGAAAAGAAGGATGAGGAAACAAATACCAAGTAGGCAACTAGGAGCCTTGTCATGGAAACTAAGTATGATTGAGGCAAGAATTATTCAACCTAAACTCTACCTGTTGTTAGTATAAATTTTTCCACTTTTAATCTGCTTCCCAAAATGTAATAACTGTAATTACTGTTAGTCATAAATTTTGCTCAAAAAAAAGCTTCATAATTTTTACATGCCTTTTATTCCACTGGATTCTCAGTTGCCCAGTCCCAGTGTTGTCTGCAGTCACCATGGCTGAGCTGCTTACTAGCATGGCTGCGTCTATTACCATGTAATATTCATTCCCTTCCAAAACCTTTCTCTATAGGTCCCTCTCATACCATCATCTCCTGTCCTTCTACTTCCCCACTCCCTTACTCTCACTGAATCTGATCTCTGACATCTTTGTGATTTGTGGGCATTCAAACTTCTAAGTCTGGCAAACAATCAGGTCCCTTCTAAATTTCTTTGCCACCTCCTTCCCCTGTCCTCACATCTCCATGACATGAATCTGGTAACTGATAATTTTATCAGTGCACTCGTTTTAGCAGTACACTCAATTATCCTCAAGTCCCCATTGACTTTCCACATAGTATCACCAAGACCTTAGGTATAAGACTACATATTTTGCTGTGTTCCCAACATAGTATGAATTCCTAGAAGCCATAGATGGTTGTATACAACCTCTGCCACCCTTATCCCCCATGCAAATAGGAAAGAAAGAGTTGAGAGGCCTTTATTTTATACCACCATTCTACTAGGGAAGTGAAGCATACCTCTTTATATTTAGTACATTATGTGTGCATGCAGGGGGGTGGGTAGGCCCTAGCTCAACAGTATTAATACTTTTGATCTCTGAAAAAATAAATACCTGATACTCACTATTCACTAAATATTGTTTATTGTAATATAGTAATTCAACTATAGAAAGCAGTAGTCTCTGAAATCTCAGCAATGTATGGAATCTTTACCTTAGGGCACAGATACTATGTACTTCCTTCCCTGAACCTCCTGTATCTCAAGAATATGAAATATTACAGAAAGAAAGAAAAAATTCTGCGAATCAGGTAGTTCACCAATACATCTCACAGAAAAAAAATGAACAATTGCTCAATGAAATAAAAGGGTCAAAAGTCTCATAATAAAGAATAAATCTTTTGGCAATTAAAAATTACTATGACTTTTGGAGATAAAATCTTGAGCTCTTACTCAGTGCTGGGGAACTCATTTTTGCTAGATATGCAGGACTCTGTTAACATAGGCTACCAGCCAGCACTTACATGAACTTTTTGTTATGATAAACTTTTTATTGCAATGGTGCATGTAGGAGGGATTTGACCTGCATATGCCCCGAGAATTCTTTTCCAGAATGTAACTCACTTCAACAAGGCATTTAAAAACATGGGTATATTTTAAATAAAGATGGCTTCAGACTTCAGTATCCCGTGCCCTTTAAAATCACAACCACTCAAAGAAATAATTGTTTGACTTCAAAATAAAATAAGTATAAAGGTATACTTACTAACAATATGAATAAAATAATAATTATTATTAACAGTTCATAGTGTTTATTAGATATGATGCCAAAAATCTACATTGAAGATCTCTTTCTTGGTGCAAATTTTACCTGAAAACATACATTTTTTTGTATACATCCTGTATGTTTACTTTTCAATCCTTGTGAAGTAAGGCCACAGGGATATCTAATTCTGTAATCTTATAGTTCTAAACGTGGACATAAGAGGAACAAGAATTTTCAACTAAAACTTGTTTAATATTATGCTTAAGATTTTAATAAAATGTAGTAAGAGTGGTATGTGAAGTCTGGATGAGTTCTATAGGAGCAGTAAGAACAAGCAAAATTTATTGATTGCCACCAATTATGTACAGGTTGCTGCTATAGGTGCTGCTTTGGCTTGGGCTTGAAGTGAGATGCTATATGTAGGTATAAATATGACTATAGATTCAAAAGATTCAATTATAACTCAAAATATGCAAAGCATCACAAAGCAGCATGGGAGATGCATTTGTCATGTCTTAAGCTAGCTCTCATGTTACACAAATGTGCATTTTATCTATGATAACATTAGCAACAACATTTTTATCTGGGTTAAAACTCCTCCATCATTAAAATCATTACTCAGCATTTCTCACAAAATATTGACCCTTCCCACTCCCAGCACCACCACAACACACCATTTTTGGAAATATGAGAGATGGTGATAGAGTACTATATTCTGATCCTATAAACCTTTGAAAAACTTTGTTGGAATCATCATTACTGCTAGTAGCCAAATATTCCCAGCTTTTCTTTTCCAGGCACGTGGTAGGATTCCTCCCTTCCTTTGGAATTCTCTACTCTTGGAATCAAATTTGGCTTTTTAATTTGTTTTGGCCAGCAAAATGTGTGAAGTGCTGTTAGTAGCTGTAGAGAGAAGCTTTTAAAGCTAATTTGTAACTAATCATTCTCTCTCTCTCTGGCATGATAACAGGCACTATTAAAACACTGACCACACCATCAGCCTGGACCCTTTACTGACCACAATTAACAGAGACCTCTGCCAGCCACGATAGAAATAAGGCATGACTGAGAAACAAACCTTCTTTATTTTAAGTCATCAAGACTTTTGCATTTTAATACTGCATCACACGTTAGCCTATCCTGATACAAGTGGGAATTTTAACTTACTGCTCTGGGACTGAACTCTCATGTAAAACCTGAACCAGCAATCATAATCGAGTATTAATTTAAGATCTGTATTCCTTGTATTTATTCATTCAGGAAACATTGGAGGGTTAGGATAACATTGATAACTTTGCTAGACTTGGGAGTATAAAGATGAGTTAGTTGTGGTCCTTGACCTCAGTAGCCTTATATTCTAATGTGAATTTCTGAGATGTAATTAAATAAAATAATAAGAAATGTATTTTGTAGTGGGTTCACATTAGTCTGATTTTGTAGGTGGTCAAGCTTTCCGTGGGAACCATTGCTCTAAGGACATTATTCTAAGCTGAGAAAACACCCTGTGCAAAGAATGAAATTACAAAATCAATTTAGATTATGTTGATAATCTTACTACAGCTGAGGTGCATGTCTATATATTAATTAGAATACATATGTCCAAGGAGATAGAAGAATTCCAAGTTGATTTTTATATTTTTCCCACTCTAGTTAGCAAAATAACAAAATATTTAGAGTTTGTGCTAAGCACCATCAGGGTTATTCCAATCTATATCTTACATTGAGACAGGATTCCTGTAGAAATAATTCAAAAGCATATTTTCCCTTGTTATATTTATTTTGGTTTCAGAAGAATTTGGATGTGTATGGTTGAATAACTTTACAACTTAATTTATTGAATATTTTTGAATATTTGAAAGTGTGTACATTTCCCTTTATTCAGTTGTGAGAACCAAATTTAGTATTTTATAAAAAAACTTTCAGCAAAAAATTCTTTATTATCCTATGCTGCCGCTTCACAAAGTCCATGTGGGAATTCTGCATGATACCAGGTGGCCTGGCTTCTCAGAAAGTGCATTTTCATAAAAAGGGGTTGTCAGGAAAAGGTGTAATATATTCATTGGTTAGCTTTATTGTATTTAATATTTTTCTTTATTTTTATTCAAACTGTATTTTAGGAAATAAATCAAAATATGCTAGGAATTATTTTTTTTCTGCTTCTCACACAGGTGAAATCCTCAGCCACATCACTTTCTGGTTTTCCTGCTGTCGTAAAAAATGGTTGGGTTGCTTAGACTCTTGTCACTTCTAACAGCTAATAAAAATGTCCACACCGAAGAATCCATCCAAAGGCCAACTTTTTGTATCAATTTTGTGTTTATCTTTTAGGAAATTTAAGCTCAGTTATTTTGTGTTTTAGGAAGATGGTAGGAAATAGAACACTATGTCATAGTACCATTTTTCTTAGTACACTATATATAAATTGTGGTGGATATACAAATTGAATCACATCTAGAATAAAGCTATAGCCAACTTCCACTTCCTCAGCAATCACAGCAATATGTTATAAACTCTCCCGCATGTGGTATTAAACACTCTATTTTGAGTATCTCTGTGATTGCAACTTTTCTTTAGATCTGAAGAAGACATTTACATTTCCAATTGCTGGCTTCACTTAAAATTGGTTTTCATTTATCCTGATCTGTATGCCTGATCCTATGCAACTAACATGCTAACATAGAACTCTTTTTCTAGTCTTGATTCCTTTTACATATGGTTCACTAGCTCTTGCCGACAAGCCTTTCTTAAAACACTCAATTTTTTCCTACTTATTCTGTTGTGTTTTGTTTTGTTTGGGTTTGTTTAGGGAGAGAGGGTCTCATTCTGTCTCCCAGGCTGGAGTTCATTGGTGCAAACATAACTCACTGCAGCCTGGAACTCTTGGACCCAAGCAGGACTCAACTCCTGCCCGAGCCTCCCTGAGTGCTGGGACTACAGATACGCCCTACCACGTACGGCTCCTACCTACTGCATATTCATTGGGTCTATTTGCCGCTTTTCAAGAACTACTTAATATTCTTCATTTCTAAGAGCATTTTATGATTAAACATACTTGGAGAAAATATTCTTGGAGTCTCAGGTAGTACATGTTTAAACAAAAAATCTATGTATATTAATCCATGCTTCTTAAACATTAATGTGCATAAACCAACTGGGATGTTTCTAAAATTCAGGCTCTGCAAATCTAACTAGCTCCCAGGTGATGCCACTGCTGCCCACCTTGCTTTGAGTAGCAAGGTGTTACTCTATCAATATCTGACATCCCCTGGGAATTATATAATCAATTATTGAAAATATTTACTCAACTTTAACTACAACTGAAACAGCAAGCATTGCACTGCACCGGACTCTAATGATTAACTAGTGAGCAAAACAATCAAGATCCTTGAATCTCAGATTCACATTCCACTGGATAATTGAGTAATAATATAAAATTTTAAAATCTTTCATAAGATCAACGAGGAAAATATCGTCCATACTATAGAACAAATGGGAAAAATGTAGTTCACTTAATATGTTTCGGGAAGAACCAATTTTCTGAGGAAGTAGCAAATAAACGGTAAATTGAAGAAAGTTAAAGGAGTCAATCCTGCAGCGTGGAAGAAAACAGCCTCCAGAGAAATTAGTACGAAGTCTAATCTAGCAAGATTGAGGGAATTTAAAGTATAGAAAGAGGAGACCAGCACAGCTGAAGCACAGCAAGTGCTGAGAGACTGAAGGTCAATCTTGAAGGGCCCTTTCATCTTAGTAAGACCTTTGGACTTTGGATGTTTTATCATCCTAAGAATAACGAAAACTTATTCAAGGAGCAATTAGTTATTTCAGTAGAAATGCGCAAGATCTTTAATTTGTGGGGAACATAATTAGAGAAGAACAAAAGTAGAGGTATGAAAACTACTGAGAAAGCAGGTTTAGATAACTAACTACTAGTAGTAAAGGTGGTGGTGGGAGTGATAGTAGTAGTAGTAGTTGTTATGGAATAGTAGAGATCAACAATGATTATGATTCATTGAACCCAGAGAGAGTAGGAGAGTCCAAGACAGATTTTTGAGGTAAGATGACTTGTGACGTGGAGGAGAGAGAAGTAATAATAGAGAACACCTATGTGTTTGCCTTGAGTGACTGGGTGGCTAACAGCACTATTTACTGATGTGTGGAGCATGAGCTAAAACAGGTTTGAGGAAAAAAGGCATATACACATTTCACTGTAGACATGTAGAGATGGTAAATAGCTGACTAGTCATACAAGTCTGGAGCTTAAGGATAAGTTCAGGCCATTGATAGAAACTTAGGAATCATTAGCCATAGGGCTGAATGTGTTACCTGGGGAGAAAGGACAGAATAAATAAAGAAGAACAAATTTTAGGGTATTCAAAATTGAGATGTCCAGAGATAGCCAAGATATTTCTTGCAAAGAATAGCTACGTGGAGAAAACACAGCAGGACTGGTGGAAAAAGAAAAAAAATAATAAACAGGAAAGAGTCACCAAGGCCAAAAAAAAAAAAAGGAAAATTTTAAGGAGCAAATTGTAGACTAATTGGAAAAAAGGAACATATATAAAAAGATATGTGTATTGGACTAGGAAATGTGAAGCAGCTTCATTAGCATAATGGGGAAGTAATTCTTTTAGTTTACGCATAACTTTTGAATACCCAATATGTGCCAAATATTATTATGGGTGTTGGGAATTTTTTGGTAGAGAAAAACAATCCGTACCTTCGTGACAATTTATGGGAATAAGGCAGATTAAAAACAAAATGACGAAGGTAGGAATGATGTTGGCATGTTACGGGAACCACTATACTTGGGCCACAGTGAACACAATGGGAACTGTTTTAAGAAAAAGTATAAGTCATGATTAAGGGATGGATCACCTAGGGCCTCAAAGGGCATAGCCACAAAGGATCCAGGTTTTTTTCCATATTCAATAGAAGATTTTAGGGAGTTATAATTATTTATTTTTCTCCATGGATAAAATCCTATTTGATTTTTGTATTGAAGAGATGAGGAAGTGGAGACCACATTGTCAACTTTTTTTGTTTGTTTGTTTGTTTGTTTGTTCTTTGTTCTTTTTTTTTTTTTTTTTTGAGAGTCTTTCTCTGTCACCCAGGCTGGAGTGCAGTGGCGTGATCTCAGCTCACTGCAAGCTCCGCCTCCCGGGTTCACACCATTCTCCTGCCTCAGCCTCTTGAGTAGCTGGGACTACAGGCGTGAGCCACCACGCCCGGCTAATTTTTTGTATTTTTATTAGAGACGGGGTTTCACCGTGTTAGCCAGGATGGTCTCGATCTCCTGACCTTGTGATCCGCCTACCTCAGCCTCCCAAAGTGCTGGAATTACAGGCGTGAGCCACCACGCCCGCCTGTATTGTCACCTTTCTTAAGATATTGTTTGTGTGGGTATAGCAGTAACTAACACATATTGAGTGCTTACCAAGTGTCAAGCACTATTTTAAGTACTTTACACGTAATTGATTTAATCTCACAATAACCAAATGAGTAGGAACCTTACTTTTCTTGCAGATTAAGAAAGCACAAAGAGAGGATTCAGAATAAAAGTGGCATATTTGTGTTAGTTGGTTTTGGGTTTTGCTCTTTAATAGAAATAGAGCTTGCATTTTAATAAAAGTAAAACAAAGAATTTGGACATAAAGGCAACAGGTTTATTTCTTTAATGGGAAATTTCTCGTCTAATGGTGTCTATTTGCAAGGTATTTCATGAGCTGAGGAAGATGGAGCAGGAAAGGGTGGGAGTTAAAAATGAGTGGGGTGGGAGAGAGGGATAGCTAGGTTCTGGTAACTGCTGGAAACGTGAGGGTAAACAATTATCTATGTCAAAAGATTATCTTTTACATTTAGATATACAATGTCTGGATTAATTTTTTTTCTGACCTTGTAAAGTTGGGGTCAGCATTTATTATTTTTCATGTAGAAATGAAATTAACCCTGCACTGTTTATTCCAATGATTACCCTTTCCCCACTACACTGCAGTGTCACCTTCTCAATCATCTACTGATCTTTTGTGTGCAGGCATGTTTCTGGACCCTCTACTCTGTTGGTTAGTTGAGAACCTTTGTTTTTTACCAAGATTTTTATTCTATGTAATGAAGGCTCAAGTAATACCTGTAAGCATACCTTTGGAACTAGCAGGAATTTTACTGAGGGTGAGTTTCAAATATCCATGTATGAAATAGAATGCCCACCCACTAGCTTCTCCAAACATAATATGAACTAGATAGAAATTATTATAGTATGAAAGAATTGATCCGTACATAAAACAAACCTTGCATGCCAAAAAATATGTGGAAATGTTCAATTACAGAAATAACAAGATTACTAATCCCTTCAATACCCCATTGCAAATGCACAAACACATAAGAAGTAAGGCTTTTTCAAACAAAGGGATCAGGAAAGTAAATATCCATTAAATTACTCTGAGTTTAAAGCCATCAGTAAAATAAACAATACATTACAACACAAATTTTACACAAATTAATACAAAAAATGACCATCTCTTGTTTGTTTTCAAACTATAAAACTTTAAGGAAAATCTTTTATCACTCTCCATATCTGGAACTATGTCAATAGTCTTTCTTTGATTTTATAGAACTTTATCGCTGAGATTTTAGATCAGATCTTTAATGCAAGTTCTATAAAATCAAAGAAAGACTATTGTGAACAGGTTTTTTAAAATGGGGATAAATGGAGAATCATAGTAAAAATAAACCTTTAGTTCAGCAACATGATTTTATTAAATGAAACATTTATTGGAGATAAGAGACATCAAAGCTTTTGATAAGACAACATGGTGTTTCTTTCTGGTTAGTCAAGCTTGCTGGAGAGTGGATTTGGAGGGTAAGTGAACTTAACAAGAATCTCTCTCCTCTTCAAAGGTCCTGATCCCAAAGCAAATGTGGACAGTCTCGTATATCCTCCATTTCTGTTACTGCATTCACCGATGCAGCATAGTATTGGAAAACTGTCCTTTAAATCACTGATTACATAATATTAACTGCATTTTTAAGCATGATCTTCATTTGACTCTGGGCAATAATTTTATTTCAAATAAACTCCCCTTTTAAAATGAAATTAAGCCTGACAATATGAGAAGGGGAAAAATTAACAACTTTTACTATTGGTTTCCTCTTCCTAAATACCAAATTTCAATCATCTAAAATGAGAGACTATATGCTAAATATGCTTAAAACACATTCTAGTTCCATGTTTCTCTAATATGTAAATATTTTAATAGTAATTGTGAAATTTCTTTGGTCCAATGAAAGAGGATAAAGAAAGAACAGACAATGACCTCTCTCCTTATTTCTCATCAACATGGGATTTCTTTTATTTCCTGTGTCTGCCTCTGCAGTGAACCCTCAGATCACTTTACCTTTTATTTAATTTTTTTATAATTTTACTTTTTTTTTTTTTGAGATGGAGTTTTGCTCTTGTTGCCCAAGCTGGAGTGCAGTGGTGCAATCTTGGCTCACTGCAACCTCTGCCTCCCGGGTTCAACTGATTCTTCTGCCTCAGCCTCCTGAGTAGCTGGGATTACAGGCACATGCCACCACACCCGGCTAATTTTTTTGTATTTTTAGTAGAGATGGGATTTCATCATGTTGGCCAGGCTGGTCTCGAACTCTTGACCTCAGGTGATCCACCCACCTTGACCTCCCAAAGTGCAGGCATTACAGGAGTGAGCCACCACGCCCAGCCTCAGATCACTTTAATCAGATATTCTGAATAAGACAGTTATTCAGAAACATAAAAAGCAGAGTATATTACCAGTTTTCTTAACCTCTAGAGATCACTTGACTTCTCTTTTCATAAGTGGAGACCTGAGAGTCAAGGACCATCCCTCCCAAGCCCAGCATCCCATTCTGCTCCTTCATTCTTTTTTTTTTATTATTATTATACTTTAAGTTTTAGGGTACATGTGCACAATGTGCAGGCTTGTTACATATGTATACATGTGCCATGTTGGTGTGCTGCACCCATTAACTTGTCATTTAGCATTAGGTATATCTCCAAATGCTGTCCCTCCCCACTCCTCCCACCCCACAACAGTCCCCGGTGTGTGATGTTCCCCTTCCTGTGTCCATGTGTTCTCATTGTTCAATTCCCACCTATGAGTGAGAACATGCGGTGTTTGGTTTTTTGTCCTTGAGATAGTTTACTGAGAATGATGGTTTCCAGTGTCATCCATGTCCCTACAAAGGACATGAATGCATCATTTTTTATGGCTGCATAGTATTCCATGGTGTATATGTGCCACCTTCTAATCACTTCAGTTGAAACTCATTTGTTCACAAAACCCAGTTGTCGTATTTCCTAGATAATTTGGAAAGCTTATTTCTGCAAGTATGAGATGATAGAAGAACTCCACAATTTCTTTTCTTTTCTTTTTTTTTTTTTTTCAGAAACAGTTTATGTGCTTCAGTTTGGTCATTTAGATAAAATACCAGTATGATATGTCAACTTGTCTAGGCTATGGTGCCCAGTTGTTTGGTCAAACACCAGTGTAGAAGTTGCTGTGAAGGTATATTTTAGATAGAATTGATATTTAAGTCCGTAGACTTTGAATAAAGCACATTGCCTTTCATAGTGTGAGTGGTCCTCATCCAATAAATTGAGGGCCATAAGAGCAAAGAATGAAAATTCCAAAGAGGGAATTCTCCTCAAGAGTTCAACATAGAAACTCTGCCTGAGTTTCCAGCCTGCTTTTCCACAGACTTCAGACTCAAAACTGCAATCACAATTCTTATCTTAATTTCCAGCTTGCCAGTTTGCCTTACAATTTACATACTTGCCTGCTCCCACAATCATGAGAGCCAATTACCTACAATAAATCTATGTCTATAAATCTGTCTGTCTGTCTGTCTCCATCTCTCCCTGTGTGTGCTGTTTTTCTGGAAAACTCTGACTAATAAAACTACTACCATCAGAGTTGAATGCACTAATAGCATTAGGTTTAGGAGGTTTAAGACATAGAGACATAAGAGAGATTTTGAGACCCTTAGAGTAGGAGAGTGTCCTTGGTGTTGCCTCGTAAAAGTGGCCACAAACATCAACTCTGTATGAGTCTCAGTTTAATTGTCAAAGTTTTAGAAGTGTTTTGGGGAAAAAAATACATGCAACAACAATAACAATAAAAATGTTGCTTTTACATAATTTTAGTGGTTTATTCTGATTTTTCTAATATTCACTAAAAGCTATTTAAATTTAAAGAAAAAAAATACCAGTATTGCTGCAGCTAATACCCGGTTTCAAGCACTTACTATAAAGAACAAGGAAGAATTGGATAATGAGTAATTTCACTCACTTTTCTCAGAAATTGTATATAGAATATGGTATTAAATTATTCAACTAGATTTATTGAGTAACAAACATCGTCTAGGCATTCTCTTAGGCAATAGGGATAAAATCACCAATACTGTATACATTATTAAGATCATTTTTGTCACAAGTTTAGTTCTTTAGGAAACAAGCACTGAGAAAAGGTGAGAGTAAAACTTTTATAAGGAAATAATACTTGTGAAGAAAAAAGGATGTATATTGTGAGGCTTTTCCTGATAAACAGAATCAAGAGTGTCCTAGTCTGTTTTCAAACTGCTATAAAGAACTACCCAAGACTAGGCAATTTATAAGGAAAAGAGGTTTAATTGGCTCATAGTTCCACATGGCTTAGGAGGCCTCAGGAAACTTACAATCATGGCGGAAGGGGAAGTAAGGCACATTTTACATGGTGGCAGGATAGAGAGAGAAAGAGAAAGTTCCACACCTTTAAACCATCAAATATTATGAGAACTCACTCACTATCATGAGAACAATGTGGAGCAACCACCCCCATGATCCAATCACCTCACACCAGGTCCCTCCCTTGATACATAGGGATTATAATTTGAAATGGGATTTGGGTGGTGACACAGAGCCAAATTATATTATCTGCCTCTGGCCCCTGTCAAATCTCATGCTCTTTTTACATTTCAAAACCAATCATGCCTTCCCAACAGTCACCTAAAGTCTTAACTTATTCCAGCATTAACTCAAAAGTCCAAGTCCAAAGTCTCATTTGACACAAGGCAAGTCCCCTCTAACTAGGAGCCTGTAAAATCAAAAACAAGTTAGTTACTTCCAAGATACAATGGAGGTACAGGCATTGGGTAAATGTTCCTGTTCCAAATGAGAGAAATTGGCCAAAACAAAGAGGCCCATGCAAGTCCAAAAACCAGTGGGGCAGTCATTAAATTTTAAAGCTCTGAAATGATTTCCTTTGACTCCATATTTCACATCCAGGGCACACTGATGCAAGGGGTGGCCTCTAAGGCCTTGGACAGCTCCACTTCTCTGGTTCTTCAGGGTACAGCCCCTGCAGCTGCTTTCATGGCTGGTGTGGGGTTCCTGTGGCTTTTTCAAGTGCACAGTGCAAGCTGTCAGTGGATCTACCATTCTGGGATCTTGAGGATGGTGGCCTTCTCACAGCTCCACTAGGCAGTGCCACAGTGGGGACTCTGTGCGTGGGCTTCAACCCCACATTTTCCCTCTGCATTGCCCTAGTGGAGGTTTTCCACAAGGGTTCCACTGCTGCAGCAGACTTCTGCCTGGACATCTAGGTTTTTCCAAACTTCCTCTGAAATCTAGGCAGAGGCTTCCAAAGCTCAACTCTTGTCTTTGGTGCACCTGCAGGCTCAACACCATGTGGAGGCCACCAAGGCTTGTTGCTTGCACCCTCTGAAGCAATGGCCCAAACTATACTTTGGCCCTTTTTAGCTATGGCTAGACCCGGGACACCATGTTCTGAGGCTGCACAGAGCAATAGAGTCCTGGGCCTGGCTGCCCACAAAACCATTTTTCCCTTCTAGGTCTCTGGGCCCATGATTGAAGGGGCTGTTGTGAATGTCTGTTGTGAAGTGGCTGTTGCTGAAATGCCCTGGAGACACTTTCCCCATTGTCTTAGCTATTAGCATTCAGCTTCTTGTTACTTACACAAATTTCCACAGCTGGCTTGGGCTTGAATTCCTTCCCAGAAAATAGATTCTTCTTTTCTACCACATGGTCAGGCTGCAAATTTTCCAAGCTTTTATGCTCTGCTTCCCTTTTAAACATAAGTTCCAATTTCAAACCCTCTCTTTCTGCATGCTTATGAGCATACACTTTGAGAAAAAGCCAGGTCACATCTTGAATGCTTTGCTGTTTAAAAATCTTCTGCCATATACCCTAGATCATCTCTCTCAAGTTCAAAGTTCCACAGAGCTATAGGGCAGGGGGAAAATGCCATCAGTCTCCTCGCTAAAGCATAGCAAGAGTGACCTTTAGTCAAGTTCTCAGTAAGTTTCTTATCTCTATCTGAGACCACATCAGCCTGGACTTTATTGTCCATATCACTATGAGCATTTGGGTCACAGCCATTCAACAAGTCTCTAGGAAGCTTCAAATTTTCCCTCATCTTTCTATCTTCTTCTGAGCACTCCAAAGAGTTCCAATCTCTGACAATTACCCAGTTCCAAATTTGCTTCCTCATTTTCAGGTATCTTTATAACAATGCCCCACTTCTCTCAGTACCAATTTTCTATATTAGTCCCTTTCCACACTGCTGTAAAGAACTACCTGAGACTGGCTAATTTATAAAGAACAGGGGTTAAATTGACTTATAGTTCTGCATGGCTGTGGAGGCCTCAGGAAACTTACAATTATGGTGGAAGGCAAAGGGGGAACAAGACACATCTTACATGGCAGTAGGAGAGAGAGAATGAAGTGCCACAATTTTAAACCATTAGATCTCATGAGAACTCATTCATTATCATGAATACAGCGTGGGGGAAAATGCCCCTATGATCCAATCACCTCACACCAGGTTTTTCCCTTGACAAATTGGGATTACAATTTCAGATGATATTTTGGTGGAAACACAGAACCACAACATATCATGAGGATGGACAGAGGGACAGACGAGAGAGAGAGAATGATAGTTGACAGATAAATATACAGGTAGATGAGAGGGGATTTACTGTGAGAATTGGTCACATAATTGTGGAGGTTGAGAAGCTCTACATTATACTGTCTGGAAGCTAAGAAATAACTCCTTTACCTAATTCCAACCTAATAACTAAGAAAGATAATAGTGTGGCTCTGCAAGTCTGAAGGCCTCAGAACCAGGAAAGCAGATGGTATAACTCTCAATGTGAGATCAAAGACCTGAAAACCTAGGGACCTACTGCTTCAAGTCCTGGAGTTAGAAGATCCAAAAACCCGAAGTTTTTATGTCCAATGGCAAGATAAGAAGTGTGTTCTGGCTCTGTAAAAGAGGGTGAATTCACCTTTCCTCTGCCTTTTTGTTCTATTTGGTGATCAGCTAATTGGATGTTGCCCACCCATACTGGGTGAGAGTGGATCTTCCTTATTCAGTCAACTGATTCAAAGACTACTCTCTTCTGAAAACACCCTCACAGACATACTCAGAAATAATGTTTTACCAGCTATTTGGGCATCCCTCACTCAGTCAAGCTGACATCAAAAATTATCCATCACAGAGAGGAATCAGAATTGGGCAAGGGGAGACATTAGGTCACAATTAAATCTCTGTCAGCCAAACCGAAAACATCCAAAAAAAATTGTCTCCTTAGAGAAGTCCTTTGTGAGGCAGAGATGGTGAAGGCTTCTACTAACATCTTGCTCAGTCACTGTTGAGGGCTTTCCTGAAGGAGAGCATGCTCTCACCTAACACTACTTTGCTTGGTCTTTTGCTGGAGTCACCCCAGAAAAGCATTACCTCAGCTCAAAAACCAGCGTGAGTCCTGAAGAAGCTAACAGCTGGAGGCTTTCAGATGAACACTGCACAGCTGGGTAGTGAGTACTTTCCTGAGAGGATGTCAGTAGCACAGCTCCATGCCTGCCGCAGTTTAGCAATAGTACTGCATTGACCCACTTCTCTACATAGGTTTGGGAAGAAGCTCTTCCGTGTTTCCTGTGAGAACCCCTTTCAGAGGGGAAAATTAAAAGTGGGAGAAAGAGGGAAGAACCACTGGTCCAGTCCCTCCCGGTCATCACATGTTCACAATTAGTACACATATTTTTCCCCTTTCCCTATCCAATCTAATTTCTTCTCCTCAGCTACCCCTTTTGTTGGTCACAGTGGTTTATCTGACAAGGTGAACTTAACTCTCACTCCTGAAGTGTCCTAATAAAAGCCGTAGTAACCATTACCTTTCAGGCTAGAAATGTTGCCCTTGTCCATTTATGGTTGGAATTAGGTAAAGGAGTACCATAAGTCACCCAAGTGAGTAACCCAAGCTCCATACACATTGCTACCTGTATCCGTTGTAAAACAGAAACACTACCTTCTCTTGGGATGATCAGGTTTAATTGCCTCTGAAAAGCTGGTAATTTATTTTCTCGCCTACTGATTCCTAAAGTGCCCAGGTGGCATCACTAGCTTTGCAGTAATTTGAATATCTTGCTGTGTCCTGGTAAGAGTGTACCTTGGTTGGGTACCAAAACCAGGCTCTAATCCTGCAGCATCCAAAATTGAAGGGATGGGAAGCACAAAGTGTCCAGAAGGTCACTGGGAATAATGGTAAGCAGGCCTCTCCTGCTTCTATGCCTTGGTTCCCAAATCTATTTATTCTTCCTTTTGGGGACATAGTGCCATATAGTGGTCTCTGATTTAATGCCTGCGTGCATCGTGGAAAGTAGTAGCTCATCCTCACAAAGCATTGCCTCTGAGTTATCACTTCAGCTTCACCTTCAGCAGAAGCTCATAATGCCTGTAGTTTCTGGGTGGTACAGAATACAAGATAATAAATAAATCACTTGGTGATGAGTCCATCCTGACATCTTTTCTATTGTGATGTTTTTGTTTGTTTTATATTTTATTTTTACTGATTGGATGCTGTACTGTATGGGATTCCATGTCTTTGAATCAGGATTTCTGTAAGACCCTAGATTATGATATTGGAGGTCTTACGGACAGGAAGGAAAAACTTGAGCTTAAATGAATCTTTATTCTTAGAGAACAAGCCAATGGCCCCTCCGGGACAG
This sequence comes from Hylobates moloch, assembly GCF_009828535.3. Lineage (NCBI taxonomy): Eukaryota > Metazoa > Chordata > Mammalia > Primates > Hylobatidae > Hylobates > Hylobates moloch. The sequence goes on from NW_026652279.1 coordinate 77,480,310, forward strand.
AAGAGGAAAATGTAGTCAAATTGTCATCAACTGGCCAGTGTGTTTAATTGAGGAATAGTGTCACAGAGCTATTATGTTTTCGGCCACAGTGGCAGTAATGGCTAGAGGGGCCCTGATAAGTGGGAATCTGTGCTATTCAGCCATACATGCTCCCATCTTTTCCACAGTGATCACCTAATTCATGTGCCAATCATCTCGGCATTGGGGTAAATTCTAGCAAACTCTGGCTGACACCAATGGACTGAGTCATTTTGACTAATTGGCTCCTTAGTGCTGCTTCTGTGGTGGATGTGTTCTGGTGAGAATTAGCCTGTAATACAAACTTCTTCACACTTTTCAACCACTCTCCCGTGTCCATGCATGTGTCTCTACCAAATGTCCCTCTTTGTCTTTGATATTCCGCTGTTTTTCCTACCAGGCCCCTCACCAGCTGCCAGATCATTTTCCATCTTTGATGAGTTCACATATATTTCAAACTTGGACCACTTTTCCTTCCACACAAAGTGGATAATCAGGTGGGCCACCTACAGCTTTGCCCATTAGGAAGGCTTTTCCTCATGCCATATTCTAAGGCTACTTCTGAGTGGGGCAGCATTGCAACTACCATTCATTTTTCAACTGCTTTTTTTATACCAAGCTGACACATCCATAAACCAACCTATGCCTTTTGCTGTATTCTATGTCAAATATACAGAACTCTTCACGAATCAATGGATGTAAGCTGAGACAGGAATGCAGATGCAACCATGCTAGTCACATGGGAAGCTGGGATAACTGTGCACGTACCTTGTGGTACCAACTCTTCGTGGTTTTGCTTGTTATTAGATGTTTCATTTCCAACATATAACGATGGTCAGTCACTATGTTCACCTGGCTGTATGACTTGTGAGTTCAAACTAACTCAGCCTGTGATGGGCAGTTTCAAGTGTATTGTCATTTGGTATGCTATGGTCAGGTGTTTTGTGAGTCAAACCCCGAAAGCTGTCTTTTAAAGTTGTCATTTCTCTGCTGCATATCAAATGACCTTATCCAGAATCTCAAGAGCCGATGTTGTACTTCCAATTGCACTTACTCCAAGTTGCATACTGCTTCTTTTTTCACCCCTGAAACTTCCAGGCGTTATAGGGTCTGTCAAATTGTATGACGCAAATGACAGAACTCTTTGTTCTGCAGACTGGACCGGTACTTTGCTGTTTCAGCCTTCCATGTCACCCAATATAAAGACCAAAACATGTGCCCAAGTATGGAATATATTATCTCCAGAACCTAAAGAGTCTACTAGATTGGTATTTTCTTTTCTGTGGTAGGGAATCCAAGGGACAGCAATTTGTCTTTTACTTTGGAGGAGCTGTTCTGGCATGTCCCTGATCACTGGACCCCTAAAACTGAAGTGGCAGAGCCAAATCTTTGCAGGATTTATTTCTCACCTTTTGGACCACATATGTCTTACTAAGCCCTCCAACATCTAGCCATCTCTTGCTCCTTCTGTCTGATCAGCATGATTCTACTGATGTAATGACTATATATGATGTTCTGTAGGATATCCCTACGGTCCAGGTCTCTTTAGATTATATTATGTCAAAGGATGGGAGAGTTAACTTAGCTCTGGGGGGGAAATAAAAGTGTATATTTTTGTGAATGCAAATTGTTTGTGTTTCTGTCTCCTGATTGGAAGATAAAGAAATTCATTTACTTATTAAATAAACACACACCATATACCCAAGGCCATATTAACCTGTTTTAGCTAAGATATCACATATGGCTCAGCAGCCACGGTCATGGCTAATAGAGGTTGAGGCTTTCAGTAATCCAATGCCATCACCCAAAACCCACTGAGTTTCTTTGGGAATGAGAATGAGGAATTATATGAAGAAGGTATGATAGGGACTATCACTCCTGCATCTTTTAGATTTTTAAGATTGGCATTAATCTCTGCCACTCACACCCTCCAATATGATACTTTTTATTTTTGTCTTGGCCAGTTCCTGGTTTTAGAGTCTTCACTTGCTTTCACCATTATAATATAATGTGGGAGTAAAGCCATCTATGAAATATGTTCATCTCAGTTATATACTCATAACATACTCAACAGGTAAGTTTGCAGACAGACTGAAAGCCAAAACTCAGTCAGGATTCCATTGATTTCTGGCGTCCTAGATTCTCTAATTGAGGAGTGATGGTGCTGCTGCTGTTCTCCAGGTATCAATGTTTACTGAAACCTAGTGTCCAACAGTAAAATATTCATTATTCATTGTAAAAATCACTTAAGTTAATGGCCATAAATCTCTTTGGGAAAGGACTAAGGAATTCCTTTCTAATGTATATTGACCATGCTGTTGCTCAGTCCTTTCTCATGGGAAACCAACCACCTCTTCCATCTGGGGGTTGAACTCTGAAAACTGGGTGAGTTCCAAAAAACTGGTCAATGGCTTTTGAATTTTTTTTTTTTAGGACAACTACTCTCAGCTTCCAGTTTATCCAATATTGCCTTTTCTTGAATAACTTCATTAAAGAATTCCCTCATTTCCTGACCATCTATCGTTTCCTTAGGAATATCAGGCTTTATCCACCATTCCCATAACTGTCTACAGGTCAGACTCCTTTGGCTGGCCGTCAGAATTATCAGTCATTATAGTCATTGTCTCCTACACCTGGCTCTGGTAGTTAAGCACTCCTAACTGGTGTCCATTGTTTCAGAGACCCTAAAATCTCCATTATCAGTAAGCCAAATTCTGTTCAGTGGAGAGCCACCACTGAACTTCACAACACGTTCCCGATGATCTGGGCAAATGCCATGTCCTCTGTTCTTTCCCATGGAATAGAATTCTCTAGTGAGAGTTCTGGGTTCTTATATCTATCCCAGCGTGCCCATTTTCATGAGCTTTTCACCCCTCCCTTTTTCACTCAGGCATTTCCACCTTGTTCAGTGTGAACTACCACTATTTTCAAAGTTTCTAGGGATCACTCTAATTTTGAGATTACATTTACATAGCTTCAAAATCCATTCCGTTAAGTCAAAGCCAAGAAATTCAATCCCTATGTCACAAAAGAGTTTCCCCAAGTCAGTAAACTCTCCGTAAGTGGTTCTTTATTTTCTGGTCTCCTTAGTGGGGTACCTTCCTAATCGATCCAGTCTCGTGAATACACTCAAGCCCCTGCCAGTGTATGTTGGGCAGATTTTGCTCCTTTGGCTTTTTAGTTGCTCCTTCCCAATCAGGCCCAGCACACCCCTGGATGGATATAACCTGGTCTTTGGCTGGGCAGCCAGGGGAGGATATAGGGGCAACTGAAAACTGGAGCATCTATTTCCTTGTGGAATAAAGGCCTCTATAGTGTCTTCCAACATGGAACGTGAATCAATTCTTGATGAGAAGGCCTAGACCACTACTGTAGACTCAGAATTTTCAGATAAGTCTAGAAATTTTAAATCTTCCAGAGGCTCTATTCAGATGTCCCTACTCCACCTGTCAAGATTGCAGGTTAATACAAATGGGATCCTTCCTTGTTCAATATTTTAAATCAAATAATGCAAAGATTTGTGACACAATTGTGTGATGAGATAGAAACTCAGCCATACATAATTCAAATGCTTATAACATTTACTTCCTTAGAAATCAAAGACATTTTCTAAACCTTGAATTAGCTAACATTTGGATTGCCCTGATATAAACTAATCTTAATAAACTATAAACTAATTTTATTAATGACTCATTTATTTCCTGACACCAATGTCATGTGTGTCATATTTGATAATGCATTCAGACTGCAGATAGCTTTTCATAGTAATTTAGTAATCTGACAAACTAAACTAATTTAATTTAAATATATCTTAGGTAATGAATGAAGGTTTAGATGAACAACTAAGCTTTAATCCTGACACTTGACACGTAGCCTCAAGTTACACATGATTTTAAATTGTTTAAATCTATGGGATCATAGTGAACTAATTCAATTGATATAGAACAAAATACAGGCACATTAATGAAGCTTTTTTTTTGCATTTGTCAAAAAAATTGAATTAGAAATGGCAAAGAAGCAGAGGAGTCTCTATGTCAACTTAGTCTCCCAGATATATGAACAGATTCAAATATATAAGCTAAACAATGTTATGGCAAGGGAGATTATGAAATTATTAAAAAAATGAAATATCTGGTAATGTATTACTATAAAAACACAGAAAGAAGAAAATATATTGATTTTAGGAATATGACAACACTAACTGATTAACATTCACCTGTCTGTGTATAAGACAGGTGTATACAACATTTATTTAGACTTTTTGTTTACTGGGACAAAAAGAAAGCATAACAAGGTCTAATAATAATATGCTTATTGGTCATTTGATGTAGTAGTTTAAAATAAGCAGAATGTATCATGAGAAAGGAGAATCATAAAAAATGAATGTCTTACATCAATTCCTTGGCAATCCAAATACAAGAATGGAGTAATTAGGTGGAAAAGAAAAAAATAACAAAAATGTTAACTCATTTGTTTATATTTCAGTGGAAAGTATTTTATGTTGATGAAAATATGTATTGACTTCTAGCCATTTCACTTCTTTACCTTAGGTGTACCTGAGCCTCATCAGATGAGTAGATATCTTGCAAAATATATACATATAAGGAATTATTATATGGCCAATTCTTAGGAAGCTATTTTATTTCTCCAGAAATCCAGATGTCTTATGATATCAAATTTTCATATGTAGAGATAGGTACGTAGTATTATTACTTTGTTACCAAGGTCATCAGATCATTGAACTTCCAAAGAAAAGAAGACTTTTGCATAATTTAAAGATGTAAAAGGGTAACTCATTTAAATATTATGTCTGTATTTTCCCAGTGCTAAGATTTACCTATTTGGTGGCTACTTGTTTTTCATAAAACTTTGTTTCTTTTTAGAAAAAAAGGTAACAGACTAAAATTAAATAATGTAAATCAACCCCGTAATAACCCAGAAAAGTATTTTTCCAGTATCAATAAAGCGAACACTTAATACTAAATGCAAGCATTGTTATTTGGATTTATACATACAATTCTAATCCTAAATTGGCAAAAGTGTCACAAGTTAAATTAACAATCCCAGGAAACTCAATAACGTCCTCATTATGTTGACATTCAACATGTTATATTACAAGTTGAAATAAGTGACTTCATTTTAAGTCTTCATTTTCAACAGAAAAGATATTTATGCTCTAAAACATCCTACCTTAATAATGCTTGAAGAAAACACATTCTGTATTTTAATAAAATTCTAACAGCTATTATATCATATAGCTCATTCAATAATTATTACAGTAAAGGTAGAACATTTTTAATTTTTTTCTTGTGATTGTCTCCTAAGCCTTTGGTTTTATGAAAACCAATATAGTCAGTATAAGTACTGCACTTCTGTCATACGGTTGATCAAGGCATCTAATTTGGATCAGCATTGAATAGGTGAATTATATTGCCCTAGGGTTATGTGATTAGTTCCATATATATGAAGATTATCACAAAATTTTCTGTAATGCATTCTATGAAAATATTTTTCAAAACTTTAGGTGAGATCTCACATTGAAATAACACAAGCATGATTTTCTTTGAATGTTTTCATCTGTGATATGTTGATGAGTCACATATTTAGAAAGATTTTCTTTCAATGTTTCTATAGGTGATATATTGAAAAATCATACATTTATAAAAATATTCCTTTATTTCAAATGTGTACATGTCAGTGTAGATATAAATCACTTTTAAATGCAGTCATATAATAATCATTGCCTATAAAACGTTAGAGATACTTGTGTATAATATATTGGTGAAAATAAAGTTTTAAAATTCTCCAACATGTTATTGTCCTTGAATTGTCTTTTAAGGTGTGAAGCAGAATTTAACCAAAACCTGTATAAAATCAGGACATATACCCAGTCTAAGAAAGAAAAGGTTTGTGGGGAGGGCTATCTATCAGAAACTAATGTACTGTAATCTTGGTATTTAGAAACAGAGAATGGAAGGTAAACCATGAAGATAATTATCTGTTCTGTTTCCTTTCCCCTAGGTGAGATCACAATTCAAACAAAACCAAGAGGATTACTTTCTTTAGAAATAAATGGGAAAACAGATTTAACACATCTAAAATATCAGCGTTTAATTCAAGGACATCTTCTAACATCTTGCCTAAATCTCTTATTCCTGTTTATATCTAGTTTTATTTTACCGGACTTCATGAAAAGCAGAATAACTTTTTTACACCCTTATAAAATAACTCTAATTTCTGATCTACCCCTCAAACCAAGCTGCTACACCATTATATTAAAATGATTGATTATTCAGCCTCAACTCCTCCTCTAACTAATATTCTGCCCCTCTGATTCTCTTTACCATCAAATTTATTTAACAAGCTCTGTTACATCTTAGAGTCCTTTGCTTTACTTCCCAGGAACTTTCCAACCTGCTCCAATCTGCCTTTTGCTCTTATTACTCAAATGAAGTAGCTCTTGCTGATGTCAAAAATGATCTCTCTGTAACTAAAGCCAATGGACCTTTAATAGTTCTCATTTACTGAACCATTTTGTAGCATTCAATACTTTTGACGTCATCCCTCTGGAAACACTTTATCTTGTTTTCTATGACACTACACTCTTCTGATTTTTTTCCCTCCATCTCTAGCTTTTCTTCTCACTATACCTTGATCATTCATCCTTCTTGAATTAGTAAATATATCTTTTTCTTTTTTTGAGACAGAGACTCACTCTGTTGCACAGGCTACACTCCAGTGGCATGATCTTGGCTGACTGCAACCTCTGCCTCCTGATTTCAAGCGATTCTCCTGTCTCGGCCTCCCTAATAGCTGGGACTACAGGTGTGCACCACCATGCCTAGCTAATTTTTGTATTTTTAGCAGAGATGGGGTTTCACCACGTTGACCGGGCTGGTCTTGAACTCCTGACCTCAGGTGATCAACCAGCCTCGGCCTCCCAAATTACTGGAATTACAGGCATGAGCCACCACGCCCGGCCAGTAAACATATCTTAAAGTTTTTTGAGGTTTGATCTGAATCATTCCTTGTTGATCTATTCTTTCCCAAGGAAATATCAACTACTTTTATAGATTCAATCATTATCTATTACACCGCATCCACATTTATAGCATGGGCTTCTCTCTGACTTTCAAACCATATATATCCTACTGTATACCCAACCTGTCTATTAGATATTGCATATGAATCTGAAATGTAATGTGCCCAAAACGAAGCTCATAATTTTACCCATATTTGACTTTTCCAGTATTTTCTATATCAGTGAAATGACACGGCTGGCAAACCAACTACACATACTAGAGTCCTGCAAATCATCTCTGACATCATGTTTTTTGTTCACCTTCTCCTTAGTATAGTTTATTAACAACATTTTCAGGTTTCACTCTATTAAAGTCTTTCAAATCTTTGTACTTCTTCCATATTGCTATTATAAATCTAATCCTTATGAATAATCTCTCATCTGGCCTTCAGCAACAGTCTACTAGCTGGTCTCTTTTTCTTTGTGAATCAATTCTCCCTTTCACAATGCAACTGGTATCAACTTTTCTAACTAAAAAGCTAGCATGCCATATCTCAGATTTCTTTAAGCATCCACACATTGATGCATGTAAAATCCTTTATTGGCCCCAGCTCTTTGGGAGGCCGAGGCAGATGGATCACCTGAGGTTCAGGAGTTCGAGACCAGCCTGGCCAACATGGCAGAACCCCATCTCTACTTAAAAAAAAATGCAAAAATTAGCTGGGCGCAATGGCAGGCACCTGTAGTCCCAAATGCTCTGGAGGCTGAGCGAAGAGAATTGCTTGAACCTGGGAGGCAGAGGTTGCCGTGAGCCGAGATTGCACCATTGCACTCAAGCCTGAGAGACAGAACAAGACTCTGTCTCAAAAAATAAAAATAAAAATTCCTTTATTGGCTTCCCATGAACATTGAAATAAAGACTCTAACCTTGGCGTAGTCTATAAGGTGGTGCATGAGCTTAATCCTGCAAAATATCTTCATTTGCATCTCTCCTCATTCTTTGTTTATTCACTGGCTTCAACTCTGTAAGACTTAGTTCAGTTTATCAAATGTCTGCTGCTCCCTTCTACTAATTTGCTACTACATGTATTGTCTTTGCCTAAAATATTGTTTTACTTTTTATTGAGATAAATTATTACTCATTCAGTTCAAATTCCACTCAAATTTCTTCATAGACGTCTTCTTTAACTCCCATAGTGATTTATCATTATGACCTATGCTCCCTCATTCTCTGAACATAATTTTTATACTATGTGTCACAGTTTCTATGACTGAAATTGCCATAGCCCTTGTACTATGCTGTAAGCTCCATGGTGGCAAAGTGAGATGTGTACTTACTGTGCCCAGCACAATGGCCTGGTAATAGTAGATACTCAATAAGTATTTCTTTAACTTATTTATGTTCTTAAATAATTCAGTTGAACTTATTCAGTTCATTCATTTAATGAACAAATAAATTAACTGAATAAGAGAATGCCTGCAGCCCAGCTTCAGTGTCAAGAAAACAAACCCCAGGTTTACTTGCAGCTGGGATTGTCATAAACATTCTAGAAATTATGAAATTGTTGAGATAGTTTTTCAAGTATGACCATGATTATGCTAACAAAGTCCTTGACATCTGGTTTATTAAAGATCAGCCCAGTCCTTGTAATCCAGTGAGAAAACAACTAGAGAGAAAGATCTTTAAAGTGTCAACAACAAATTGCAAAGCTCTATGGATTGTATGATGAAATTTTGCATTTATGCTAAATAGATCATAGTGTACAGGGAGTAGACCAAGTTATTCAGAGGCCAGGGCACAATTCCTTAGTTCATAGCTCCAACAAATTGTGAAAATGTAGAGGTTAAGCAAATTATTAGAAATAGAAGCTGAGGAGAGTACTTTTATTCCGATGCTACCCTCTGTATTAGATGTATAATAAATACCAATTGTATAATGTTCTGTATACGGAAGTATAAAAAACCCAAACATTTAAAAAGTCCTGTTATAGCCCCTACAGGGCTTATCAATTGTAGAATACCTGGACTCAGACCTACCGAGACCAATCTGTTCCCTACTGGTCAAAAATGCATAAACTTAGCAAAAAAAAAAAAAAAATATATATATATATATACATACATGTACACACACACACATATATACACTATATATAAATAAATATAAATATATATAAAATATACATTTCTATATTATAAAATATAAATATGGGGAGTGTGGGTGTGGGCTTTTGTGTCTATGTGTAATAGATTAAAACATATTTACTTCATATATATTTAACATAATCATATTCTTAAATACGCTTACATACATATTTAATCAACATATAAAGTACCAACGCTCAAACCCAACCAAGATTATGCTATCAAAACTTCAGAAAGAGAATGTATCTAAAAATTCAAGAAAGTCTAAGATCCTGGAGAACTGATACACAGATGTGCATGCATACACACAGCTAATCAGTCAGTTTTAGTTAATTCTCACAATACCTCTCACGGCTAAGTAATATTTTAATATGTGTCAGAAACAGAAACACTGTATTATAATATTGGGTTAAAAAGCACAGACATGGCTGGGCGCAGTGGCTCACACCTGTAATCCCAGCACTTTGGGAGGCCACGGCGGGCAGATCACCTGAGGTAAGGAGTTCAAGACAAGCCTGACCAATTTGATGAAATCCCATCTCTACTAAAAATACAAAAATTAGCTGGGTGTGGTGGTGGGTGCCTGTAATCTCAGCTACTCAGGAGGCTGAGACAGGAGAATCGCTTGAAGCTGGGAGGCAGAGGTTGCAGTGAGATGAGATCATGCCATTGCACTCCAGCCTGGGCAATAAGAGCAAAACTCCGTCACAAAGAAAAAAAAAAAAGCATACACATTAAAATAAAGTAGTTCTGGGTACAAAGTAGTTCTGCATATGTTAATAACTGAATGAGGTATTTGGCCTTTCCATATCTCCGATTCAGTTGTGAAACACACAGAGGTATTGTATATAAGTTAAATATTCACAGGTGCTCAACAAAGGACAGACAGAATTCTGTCATCCTTCTGCTCCTGAGGCTGTGTCACACGGGTGTCCTTAACCTTGGCAAAGAAAAAGAAAAACCTTTCTAAACTGGTTGAGACATGCCTCAGATACTTCTGGGTTTACTGTGGGGAGAGGAGGGAAGGGAAGGGGAGGGGAAGGGAGGGGAGGGCAGGGGAGAAGAGAGCAGAGGAGAGGAGAGAAGGAGAGAGAAGAGGAGAGGAGAGGACAAGCAGTTAGCCCTAGACACTAACTAATGTTATTAGGTTACCAGGAGTAGGTAGAGAAACAGGCCTAATCACACATCTGATCAATATATTGATGAAATTATGTTTCTATATGTGTACCTGGATATTTGTGGCGGATATGCCAAACTGTACCTTGATTCTACATGATAAAAAAATATGCTATAATCTTTATTTTTATAGCCATTTTGTACTTTCCTACTTGTGGTTATGTTTCATTTTTTAAATTTTCAAAACAAAGTAACATGTGACAACTGACTAAAATATGCGGAATGGAGAATTTGTCAATTTCGAAGCTACGAGATATAAGAGAATAAGAGTAGTCTTTAGCAGCAAAGTGGAGGTTTTGATGATCCCTTTTGGAGAACTAGGGAAATCATGACCCATCTAGTTGTGAGAGTAAACTAAAACCTTGGGAGAAGATGAGTAGAAGACAGTGGTGATTAAATAATTCATCCCACTCACGGTGTTACTGTATACATGATGCCACCACATTCCATGCCTTCCGCTCATAGCCAAATACATCCTGAAACTGAAACAAGCTTATTTAGTTCAAGTTACAGTTTGTATCTGTGAACTGCCAGGAATTAGAACTGAAGATACTTATATTTTTCAATTTCTTCCTAAGACACTGAAAACACAGAAAAAAGCATGCTAAGGTTAGCAAATAAGAGTATTCATTCCATTCCATGTGCTATCACCATAGTCCTGAAACAAGAGAACCAACATACAGGAGGACACAATCTAAAAATTAGACCAGGAAAAGGGTAAATGTCAGTCACCCGAAAGGTAGCTGGAAAGATAAACAGAATGAAATACATTTTAGAAAGTTTAATGTGATACAATTAAAACCAAGAAAAAAACATGGAGTAGCAAAATATTGTATCCCCAAAGAGTGAATGGGCCAAATTTATCATTAATATTTCCATCCTGTCTTAAAGCAGCTAGAGAAATCATATTATTTACTAGATTCTATACTTCCTATTTACACACACACAGTTTCATTGCTGATTATGACAAAATATTGATTCATTTTACAGCAAGGGATGTGTCTTTCACTTCTTTCTTATTCCCTATAATCCTGGGCACACAGCTTGTGTTTAATAAATCCTTTCTGATTGATAGGCTTAGATGACTGCCAGCATGGACCTGCAGATTATGTGGAATACCACACAGACATTTGAGAATACAGTCAGGGGAGGTTGACAAATCAATAGGAAAACTGGCACTTCCATTAGGAAATAAACAAAATAAAAACACTGCTAAGCTATTTCAGAACTGAGGTCCAGAGCTCTAGCATCCTGGGAAATTATTTTTTGGTGTCTTTACCAAAACGACTATGTTATTGAGGATGCTGTCAAGACGTGGTTTGCTTATTTTTTGTTTTGTTTTGTTTCTCCTTCAAGGCCAGTTGATAAGACATGAACTCTATCTCAGAATAACTGAAAGAGAAGAAAAACAACACAGGAGAACTTTCCTAATATCCCTTTCCCAATTAAGAAGAAACTTTGAAATGACTTTGTCTCCAATTAAGACCTGTGGGTCTTGAATTTTCTATGCACAGCTGGAAATTAAAAGAAAAAAGGAGAGAGGCAGGGCAAAGATCCTCTGTTACTGAGGTGGCCTTGGCATCTGCTGCTCATTTGTGCTGGCTTTTGCTCTCCTTAAACACTCAAAAATATTTTTAAGGTCTAACGATGAGAGTCTTGTGTTAACTGTTTTGTTTCCACATTCCTCACCAGGTGACCCTTAAATTTAGCACCAGTGCTGCTGTATTGTGACTATCCTGCACTATTTTCATTTCCTCTATTGGTCAATCCACAAGCCTCCCTCCCTACTTGGACATCCCACATCCTCTTCAGTGATCACAGCATGGCCCCTAACACAGCTCGTGGTCTATCTACTGCCACCAAAGAATCTCTCAGAAAATGGCAGTCCTTGCACGTGATTCCTGAGAAGAAATCCTCTCCCCAACAAATTAAAAATCTGGATGTCGGCTGATGTTGTTATTCTTCCTCAACAGCAGGGGGCGCCTACCTATTTGGATCTCTTAGCAGTTATAAACACAACACGGTCTACCCTACAGATGAGCCCCCAGTTTCCTTCCCTCCATGTGCTCCATGTAGCTGAGCGCTGGGATTATTACATCTTTACCATCGTGTTTTCTCCTAAGATACTGTCACTCATTGTATTTTTTCTAATGAAACAAGCCTTTAGAGCAGGTTGGATTACAAGCCTTTAAGGTAATCATTACAGCCTGTAAAATCATTTTTATTTAGTATATTTATCCAATTCTTCCAGTTGCCTAAATACTCACCTATTTATTTATAAATTCAGGGGGCATAGGTGCAGGTTTGTTACACGATTTGTTGCGTCACGGTGAAGTTTGGGCTTCCAGTGTGCCTATCACTCAAACAGTGAACATTGTACCCAAGAGATAATTTTGAAATCCTCACTTGACACCCACCCTCCTCCTGTTGGGATTACCCAGTGTCTTGCTTTCCTCTGTATGTCCATATGTACTCATTGCTTAGCTGTCACGTATAAGTGAGAACATGTGGTATTTGACCTTCTGTTTCTGAGTTATTTCACTTAGGATAATGGCCTCCAGCGCCATCCATGTTGCTGCAACAGACATACTTTCATTCTTTTTATGGTTGTAGAATATTCCATGGTGAATATAGACCACATTTTCTTTACACAATCATCTGTTGCTGGATATTTAGGTTGATTCCATGACTTTGCTATTGTGAATAGTGCTGCAATAAACATATGAGTGCAGGTGTGTTTTTGATATAAACATTTATTTTCCTTTGTGTAGATACCCAGGAGTAGGACTGCTGAGTCAAGTGGTAGTTTTATTTTCAGTTCTTTGAGAAGTTTCTATACTGTTTTCTATAAAGATTATACTAATTTACATTTCTACAGTATATAAGTGGTATTCTTGCCAACGTGTTTTTTTTTTCTCTTTAATAGTAGCCATTCTGATCGGTATAAGATGGCATCTCTTTGTGGTTTTAATTTGCATTTCTTTGAAGATTGGTAGCGTTGGGAATTTTCTCATAGTTTTTTTTTTTAATTCAGCCTTCTAATCTAGTTTTTTCATATATTTGTTGGCTGCTTCTATGTCATCTTTTTTGTTATTTTTGTTATTTTTTTATTATACTTTAAGTTTTAGGGTACATGTGCACAACATGCAGGTTACATACATATACATGTGCCATGTTGGTGTGCTGCACCCATTAACTCGTCATTTAACATTAGGTATATCTCCTAATGCTATCCCTCCCCCTTCCCCACACCCCACAACAGGCCCCAGTGTGTGATGTTCCCCTTCCTGTGTCCATGTGTTCTCATTGTTCAATTCCCACCTATGAGTGAGAACATGGCGGTGTTTGGTTTTTTGTCCTTGTGATAGTTTGCTGAGAATGATGATTTCCAGCTTCATCTATGTCCCTACAAAGGACATGAACTCATCATTTTTTGTGGCTGCATAGTATTCCATGGTGTATATGTGCCACATTTTCTTAATCCAGTCTATCGTTGTTGGACATTTGGGTTGGTTCCAAGTCTTTGCTATTGTGAATAGTGGCACAATAAACATACGTGTGCATGTGTCTTTATAGTAGCATGATTTATAATCCTTTGGGTATACACCCAGTAATGGGATTGCTGGGTCAAATGGTATTTCTAGTTCTAGATCCCTGAGGAATCGCCACACCGACTTCCACAATGGTTGAACTAGTTTACAGTCCCACCAACAGCATAAAAGTGTTCCTATTTCTCCACATCCTCTCCAGCACCTGTTGTTTCCTGACTTTTTAATGATCGCCATTCTAACTGGTGTGAGACGGTATCTCATTGTGGTTTTGATTTGCATTTCTCTGATGGCCAGTGATGATGAGCATTTTTTCATGTGTCTTTTCATCTTTTGAGAAATATCGGTTCATGCCCTTTGCACACTTCTCAATAGGGTTATTCCAAAGAAATATGCAAACATTTTCTTATCAATCAATGACTAATAGTTATTTTCAATGCACAGACTTTAAGATCTAACCCAATCCTTATCCCTCATACTAACACTAGCCCTACTTATAGTAGGATATTTGATAGTCTCTACTTGGGTAAGTAAAACTGTATTGTAATTCAACTAAAGTTGAGAGCCCCATCTCTCTCTCTTACAAGCTAGACGTATGGGATGTATAACACAGATGAAGCTTTTCTCCTCACTGAACGTTGTAACATATGAAAGTCTGTGGTGTTGTGAAGATTTTTTAAAAATCCTACATTTAAATTTCTAACCGCCTCTTTAACAATGCTTTCTACATCCTAAGCAGAATCAGAACTCTCTCCATCACCATTTTTATGTCTTTTTACTTCATATTTGTTAAGGTAAAAAGCTCATCAGAATGTATAAAATAAATGCAATTTTCTAATTTGAAAGATAGTCAGATTTTTATAGTTGAAGAATGCTTGAAACCAAATAAAAATTTATTTTATTTTTAAGTAGTTTGTTGTAAAAATGGTCAACATATGTAGCCAAACAATTATGGAAGTATGAATGCATACAGTATTTGCTATTAATTTTGCTGTGATTTTGACAATTCTTTGTCACAACTATTGCAAACAGAAAAAAAGTCTTCAGAGTGATGAACTAATGAACAATAAAATAGCTAAATGGCCAAAATTATACGCTAATAGGAGGAACAACCGACCTGATTTGCAAGTTGGACATAGAATTCCTAGATAGTAAAGAGCTATCTGTAATTATTAGATAAAGTTTAGATATATGTTGAATCCATTTAATAATATTAGGAAGTGTAATTTTCAAGTTACAGATCTATCAGTTCAAGGACATGGTCGATTTAATTACAACAACCTTTGTTCTAAGTGATAATTCAATAAAGTGTGTAAAATTGGAAAATTATAATGCCAAAAATGTGATTAAATATAAACCTGCAAAATAATATCATTGAAAATAATTATCATTTCCTTCATTTCACTGACATGACTCAATAGAGCTGTAATGACTTGTACATGTTCAGAGATGAGATTGGGAGGTTACGGTTATCAGTTCACAAGGTGCAGCCACCTAATACTCCCCTTTGCCTAATTACATCCATCAGTTACAAGACAGCTGAAGCAAACATTAAAACATTTTGGTAGCTATAGTGATTGTTCAGTAGATAGAGAATCTAGGTCACTCAGAAGAAAGTTTCTGGAAAATTGAAGTTATACTTGGCTAAAAGCCAAAGAAATCTATTTCTGTTTAGTTCTCTCATTACGTGATTCTTCAACATTCGCTACATTCTATATCCTTCCTTGTAATGCTCAGTCTGCTTATATTGATATAGAAATAGATATAAATATAGACATAGATAGATACAGGTGTACCTATAAACCCAGATACACATATAGATATAGACCAGATAGGCAGATAGATGATAGATGATAGATAGATAGATAGATAGATAGATAGATAGATAGATAGATAGATAGATAGATAGATATAGATAGATAGCTAGCTAGCTAGCTAGCTAGAGAGATGACAGACAGAGTTCTTACATTTTTCTCATGGTACCTTGCCCTTGTGTGTGCTTGTGTAATATGAAAAATATAAAATGAAAACTACATTTCTCTGGACTCTTGATTGGTACTTTTGTCCAAACCTTTGCTATCTTGAACAAGTGCTGTAATATCCACAAAATATCTGTATGGCAGTTATTTTGACCTCCTTTTAGTTTCTTGATTGTTTGAAAATCCAACATTTCATTTACGTGTTAGTTTACATTGCATTCACAGTTCTCCAGTGCTCTGACATACTCATAGACTCTTCTCCAAGCTAAATGCTATCCTCTTCCTATGTCGTGAAACATCTTAGATAGACCTAGAGGTGTCTAGTTTATGCATACTTACATATTAAAATGTAAATTCAATGTCTCTATGAATATTGCTTGAATTAACACATTAAAAGCAGTTGCCTCACACATTATTCTTAAGTGTGTGTGTTTTAAAATCAATGAAATTATAATTTATTACACAAAATAAGAAAATAAGTTATGTATTTATTAGGAAAGTAAAATTAATTTGGGGATTTTTGAATCTGATTGTATGTCAACTATAATTTTTTTCTTTCCATGCTGTCTGTTTTATCTAGAGTCATGAGTTAAGAATTAGCACCGTCATTTTTTTTTGGCAACAAGATTTCCTTTTACCCTCTAGGTCCTATTCATCATTTTAAAAAACACACTTACTATAACCTTTATCTTGGCTCATTTCCCATACTCATGTATCCTCTCTACATTGATTCAGAAATTACTTATGTTTTGTATTTGATGGTTATCACTGCCAGCCCCATTAGTTATTGCCAATTTTAAATGCTATGGTATAAAGCATACACGCCACTTCTCCCAAGGTCACTGCTGGTATTAGATCTATTTGGCCAAGTACCTATCTGGTAATATTGGTGATATTATAAACTTGCAATAATTCAGGCTATTGAGTTTCTGTGTATCAGGCTGCCTGTGTATTGAGTTGCCAATACACACGATAAATTCATTTATGCTCCTATTTTTTCTGATAATGTGTAAATTAAATTTAATTCTAGGGTGTTTTTAATTTGCCCTTTAAAGATGTATAGTTGCTTGAAATTTATTACGTCTTTCAAAGTTATTAAAGAGCTCATCTAGACACATGCTTTTTTAAAAAAATAACCATTTGCACTTTAAAATTGCAGGGCATCAAATAAATTTACTTGTAGACAAAGGTCTACTCCACCTCTAAGATTCTATAGCTAATACTCTGGAGAAATTGCAATAACATTTTAAAGGAAATGCATTTTAAACGTAGCATTGATGATTTGGGGATGATTTAAAATCGTGTTTAATATAATGCCTCTCTGGGGTACTCTAAGTATCTTTTACCTACATATTTGTTATATAAATGCACAGGTAACTCTACTTTTTGAAGAATACAGAGTTTCTTTTCTACTTTTTTGCTTGCCTTCTTTTCACCTTACCTCCCCCTTCTCTTCAACCCATATTACTTTTAAAAAGAGTTCTTAGGTATATTTTCCCAAATTTTTCTCCAAGCCTACATTATTTTACACAAATATGTAGACATACATTTACAAACCATATATACATACCATGCATAGATGTGTGTGAATATCATATTAATGTATTCGATTCCACATAAAAAAATCTTTACAGTTTCTCCTTAAAATGGGAGCATATTTGTACACATTCTATTGCAACTAGCTTTCTCTACTTAATATTTTATGGATATATCTTCATGTTAATAAATTCCAAAATTATTATTTTTACTGACTGCATAATATATCAATTTGCAGCTATGCCATGATTTTTTCAACTTCTCATGTGCTTTGGACATTCCGATTTTTGTAGATTGTTGCCAATAAAAAGAATGCTGCAATAAGCATTCTTGTGTCTATATTCTCTGCTACTGGTGGATATTTTTCTAAGACAGATAAATTTCCTTAGAAGAATGAATTTGCTTTATTGAAGGCTATACGAATAATGACAAATTGTTTTCCAGAGAGTTGTTGTATTAGTCCATTTTCAGACTGCTATAAAGAATACATGGGATTAGATAATTTATAAATAAAAGAGATTTAATTGACTCACAGTTCTGCACAACTGGTGAAGCCTCCAGGAAACTTTCAATCATGGCAGAAGGTGAAGGGGAAGCAAGGCATATCTTACACGGCAGCAGGAGTGAGAGAGAGAAAAGAAGAGGAAGAAGAAGAAGGAGGATGAGGAAGAGGAGAAGGAGAAGAAGGAGGAGGAGGAGGAGGAGGAGGAGGAGGAGGAACTGCCACAAACTTTACAACCATCAGCTCTCCTGAGAACTCACTCACTATCACGAGAAAAGCATGGGGGAAACTGCTCCAATGATCCAATTACCTCCCACCAGATCCCTCCTTCAACACATGAGGATTATAATTACAATTCAATATGAGATTTGGGTGGGGACACAGAGCCAAACCATATCAGTAGCTATCCAGTAGCACCAGCAATATGTCAAAGTATTGTTTTCTTTAAGCTCTGGTAGAAATAGGGTGCAGTGGGCCTTTTGTTTTTTACAGTAAAAGACATAACATGATTTATAATGAAATTGACCATAGCTTTACATATATTTATTGAGTGTATTTAATTTTCTGGAAAAATCTATTTTATAAGCATCAGCCATTTTTGTATTAGCTTATTATGCCTTTTATCAAGGCATAATAAGCTTTATAAGATCTCACTATCTATTATAAGTATTAACCTACTCAGACAATGTCCATGTAGGTTGTTAATTATAATAATGCTTTTATAAGGCAGAACCTAAAATATTTTAATGCAATTAAATGAAAAAAGTAATAACACATTTGCTTATAGTTACAATCAATGTAATAAGATTTGACAGTGGCTAAGTAAAATTTTGAAAAATTATTTATTAGTTTTCTGTTTGTTATTTTAATAAATGTACCAAAATTTCAAATAAAGTGAGACACTAGCAGCCACCAATGGGTGACTCTTCCTTCCATGTCCCAATCTTACTATCCAAGAGGGTAAACGACAACAACAACAAATAGAACCTTCCTTTTTTTTTGAGACGGAGTCTCGCTCTGTCGCCCAGGCTGGAGTGCAGTGGCACAATCTCGGCTCACTGCAAGCTCCGCCTCCCGGATTCACGCCATTCTCCTGCCTCAGCCTCTCCGAGTAACTGGGACTACAGGCGCCGCCACCACGCCCGGCTAATTTTTTTGTATTTTTAGTAGAGACGGGGTTTCACCGTGGTCTCGATCTCCTGACCTCGTGATCCGCCCGCCTCGGCCTCCCAAAGTGTTGGGATTACAGGCGTGAGCCACCGCGTCTGGCCAGAACCTTCCTTTTCAAGGTTAAATATCAGTTAATGTTTCTGAAACCCCTCTATTGCCAAACCTCTAAAAATGCTGGATAAAACAATTCAAAGCCAACATTCAAGATTGGCTTGCTGGCAAGCAGGCAGGGAAAGTCTCAGAGACCTAAACAAATAAGAAAGCCCAAATCCAGGGATATGAGTGCTCAAGCAGGCAGCTGTCAATTCCCAATAAGTCAAGCTTCAGATTTTAATGGGCCATTTTTGGGGAATGCGAAAAAGCCAGGAAACCGAAAAGTTTATATCAGAGAACTCCTGAGTAAGACAAAATACTCAAATTTGATATGAACAATTATTATTTTTCGATCCACTTTGTCACAGAAGAAGAAAACTTGTTTAACTGGACCTTGACTCTGATAGGGATAAGATAGGGAAAAGAAACATTTCATTTAAAATTTCCCACTCAAATGATGACTTCGTAGAACTATTAAAAATTAATTTGGAATTGGAATATTTGCTATTAAATTGTATGACTACTTAGTGTGAATTTAAACTTAGTTCAAAATATCCATAAGCCTCAGGTTACTCATCTCTTATGTAAGATAAATGCTCTTTTTCTTACATTTACTTCAATTTATAAATAAGGTATTAAATGTAAAATTTCCAAAGCTTCCAAAGTTTCCAAAGAAAGTAAGTGAAAAATTATGTATGTATTCATACATATACCGATATTTTGAGTCACTGAGTGTTTCTATTTTTATCCATGATATTTATGCTCACAGTTTGTATACCTTTTATTTTTATATAATGTTTAATTTACAGAAAATTTTCAAGGCTACTAGTACAAAGAGCTATGATATATCCTTTACTGGGATTCACCAGATACTAATCTTTTTTATTTATTTAGATTTGTTCTCTCTCTCTCTCTCTCTCTTTCTCTCTCTCTCTCTCTCTGTCTCTCATCCCCTCATCAATGGTTGATATGGTTTGGCTGTGTCCCCACCCAACTCATTTCGAATTATAGTTTCCACAATCCACACCTGTCGTGGGAAGGACCAGGTGGAGATAATTGAATCCTGGGGGTGGTTTTCCCCATCCTGTTCTCATGATAGTGAATTAGGTCTCACAAGATCTGATGATTTTATAAGGGCTTTTCTCCCTTTGCTCGACTCTCATTCTCTCTCTTGCCACCCTGTGAATAGGTGCCTTCTGCCATGATTGTAATTTTTCTGAGGCCTCCCAGTCATGAGGAATTGTGAGCCAATTAAACTTTTTTCCTTTATAAATTACCAAGTCCCTGGCAGTTCTTTAGAGTAGTGTGAAAACGGACTAATACAATGGTCTATATATTTTTTCTACCTTCTGAACTGTTTTAGAATAACTAGTAGATATTATGATGATTTAAATCTAATTAACTTAGCATGCACTTAGTTTAAACAAGGGCATTACATTATATTACTGAAGTTTATTAACAAACAGCAAATTTAACCTTGATACGATGCTATTATATAATTCAAATTTTCAGTTTAAATTTTTAAATGGTCTTTAATAAATATTTGTTTCTACTCCCAAATAAAATCCAGGGTAATATCACATTTAGGATACATGTCTCTTTTGTCTATTTTCACCTGTATCATCAGATTTTTATGGTCTTTTATAGTATTAACGTTTTTTAAAAGTACAGTTAGATTTTAGAAGGCACCTCAGTTTGTTTTTTTCTTCTCTTTCACCATGATTAGATTCAGATGTTGCATCTCAGAAGAAACATCACAGAAGTAATGTTGTATTTTCCTCCATACATCAAATCAGGAGGTAAGTAATTTTGCCTTGTACCAGTATTGATAATGTTAACTTTGATCACTTATTCATGATAGTGTCGGCCAAACTTCTCTACTCTAAAATGTCTGTTTCCTCTTTGTAATTGATAAATAATTTGTGGAGAGGCTTTCAGACTATAACAATATCTCCTCTCTCATCATATTCTCACCCATTAGTATTGCATCTGTTGCTAATTCTTGCCAGAATCAATTTCTATAATGATAATAAAAGGTGATTTTCTAACTCCGTAATTCTACTGAAGTTTATTAATTGTCATGTTACTCTAATGTAAAGCTTTCTTCATGCCTCTATTTATTTATGTATTCATTTCTGTACTTATATCAGTATTAACTAATGGATTCTTATTTTATTCAGTGGGTAATAACCTGTTACTATCATTATTTAATTGTTCAAATTGATCTACAGTTGGCTAGTTAGAGACTATATCAGTTCATTTTGTATTTTTATTATTTAATTGTTCAAATTGATCTATATTTGGCTAGTGAGAGACTGCATCAGCTCATTTTGTATTTTCTACGACAGAATACCTGAAACTGCTTAATTTATACAGAAAATGAATTTATTTCTCGGTTATGGATGCTGAGAAGTCCAAAGTAGAGGGCTGCATCTGGTGAGAGCCTTCTTGCTGATAGGGACTCTCTGAAGAGTCCTGCGGCAGCACGAGGCATCACATGGTGGGATGGCTGAGCAGGCTACTGTGTTCAGGTCTCTCTTTCTCTTCTGACAAAGCCACCCATTCTCCTCCCATGGTATCCATCAATCCATTAACCCCAAAATTCCTTAATCCATTAATCCATGGATGGATTAATCCAATCACCTTTTAAAGGTCCACCTTTCAATACTGCCACATTGAGGATTGTATTTCCAACATATGAAATGTGGGGGACACATTCAAAGCATACTAGAGCCCATTCAAGCTAATTACTGTGTTCCCTGACAGGTTTCCAGCACTTTTACTTTCTGGCATAATTGTTGGCATATCATATCGGGGTCATTTTATCTTCCTTCTTCCTTATTGCTGGAAACAGTCTTTGCTCCAAGAAGTCCTCATTGCCTTAAGTGAACATCAGGTGTGTTCATTACCATTGGTGTGCCCCTGCTTTGAAGCTCTTGTAGTGGACATAGCTAGAAAATTATTCACATGGACACACACACACACACACACACACACACATTGGTATTAGATGCAGATATAGATTACAAATAGCTAAATATGTACTAGGAGTTCAAAAGCTCATCCTGGTAACTCGCACAGCGATCCAATGGCACAGGATTCATTTCAGTCTTTGCTGTGTAAATCCTCCTCAACAGGGACAGCCTGGCTTCCATTATGTTCAATATATTTTACTTATGTACTCAATTACAGAATATATAGAAAATACTGTGAGAATTAATAACCATTCCCACTGCAAGCTTTTTAAAAGCCTGCATAATTTACTAAGGTTAGTTCTGTTTTCTTATTTTTTTTTATTTATTTCTTTTTCTTTTTTTTTCTTTTTTTATTATTATTATACTTTAGGTTTTAGGGTACATGTGTACAATGTGCAGGTTTGTTACATATGTATACATGTGCCATGTTGATTTCCTGCACCCATTAACTTGTCATTTAGCATTAGGTATATCTCCTAATGCTGTCCCTCCCCCCTCTCCCCACCCCACAACAGTCCCTGGAGTGTGATGTTCCCCTTCCTGTGTCCATGAGTTCTCATTGTTCAATTCCCACCTATGAGTGAGAACATGCGGTGTTTGGTTTTTTGTCCTTGCGATAGTTTACTGAGAATGATGTTTTCCAGTTTCATCCATGTCCCTACAAAAGACATGAACTCATCATTTTTATGGCTGCATAGTATTCCATGGTGTATATGTGCCACATTTTCTTAATCCAGTCTATCCTTGTTGGACATTTGGGTTGGTTCCAACTCTTTGCTATTGTGAATAGTGCCGCATATAGTCCTTTGGGTATATACCCAGTAATGGGATGGCTGGGTCAAATGGTATTTCTAGTTCTAGATCCCTGAGGAATGGCCACACTGACTTCCACAATGGTTGAACTAGTTTACAGTCCCACCAACAGTGTAAAAGTGTTCCTACTTCTCCACATCCTCTCCAGCACCTGTTGTTTCCTGATTTTTTAATGATGGCCATTCTAACTGGTGTGAGATGGTATCTCATTGTGGTTTTGATTTGCATTTCTCTGATGGCCAGTGATGATGAGCATTTCTTCATGTGTTTTTCGGCTGCATAAATGTCTTCTTTTGAGAAGTGTCTGTTCATGTCCTTCGCCCACTTTTTGATGGGGTTGTTTGTTTTTTTCTTGTAAATTTGTTTGAGTTCATTGTAGATTCTGGATATTAGCCCTTTGTCAGATGAGTAGGTTGCAAAAATGTTCTCCCATTCTGTAGGTTGCCTGTTCACTCTGATGGTAGTTTCTTTTGCTGTGCAGAAGCTCTTTAATTTAATTAGATCCCATTTGTCAATTTTGGCTTTTGTTGCCATTGCTTTTGGTGTTTTAGACATGAAGTCCTTGCCCACGCCTATGTCCTGAATGGTATTGCCTAGGTTTTCTTGTAGGATTTTAATGGTTTTAGGTCTTTTAAGTCTTTAATCCATCTTGAATTAATTTTTGTATAAGGTGTAAGGAAGGGATCCAGTTTCAGCTTTCTACATATGGCTAGCCAGTTTTCCCAGCACCATTTATTAAATAGGGAATCCTTTCCCCATTTCTTGTTTTTGTCAGGTTTGTCAAAGATCTGATAGTTGTATATATGCGGCATCATTTCTGAGGGCTCTGTTCTGTTCCATTGATCTATGTCTCTGTTGTGGTACCAGTACCATCCTGTTTTGGTTACTGTAGCCTTGTAGTATAGTTTGAAGTCAGGTAGCGTGATGCCTCCAGCTTTGTTCTTTTGGCTTAGGATTGACTTGGCGATGCAGGCTCTTTTTTGGTTCCATATGAACTTTAAAGTAGTTTTTTCCAATTCTGTGAAGAAAGTCATTGGTAGCTTGATGGGGATGGCATTGAATCTATAAATTACCTTGGGCAGTATGGCCATTTTCACGATATTGATTCTTCCAACCCATGAGCATGGAATGTTCTTCCATTTGTTTGTATCCTCTTTTATTTGATTGAGCAGTGGTTTGTAGTTCTCCTTGAAGAGGTCCTTCACATCCCTTGTAAGTTGGATTCCTAGGTATTTTATTCTCTTTGAAGCAATTGTGAAAGGGAGTTCACTCATGATTTGGCTCTCTGTTTGTCTGTGATTGGTGTACAAGAATGCTTGTGATTTTTGTACATTAATTTTGTATCCTGAGACTTTGCTGAAGTTGCTAATCAGCTTAAGGAGATTTTGGGCTGTTTTCTCATTATCAATGTGGTGATGTTTCATTGAAAATAAAGCTATTCTGTTTGTAAACAATTTTATTTTTTAAACACATTGTTTTTGGTTTCATTTATTGAGCAATGAAAATATTAATATACCACCAAAAGTCAAAACTTCATAAAAGGATATACTTAGTGAATTTTCACTATCCCATTCTGGCCATCCTATTCCCATCCATATCCTATAGTTAATCATTATCATATATTTTCTTATTAGAAGTCATTTTCATATATTTGATAAATGTTCTGCTTATTTTTTTGTCTCTCTTTTTTGTTTTGGGATTTTTTTTCCTTCAAATTCTAAGAGTACCTAATATGTTAGGAGTATTAGCCTTTTATCTGTAGTGATATATTATATTTTCTCCTGGTTAGTCTTTTTTTACCCTTTGGCCTTTGCTTATAGCACTTTTTTGCCATGCAAAATTTATTGTTATTATTATTATCATTATTAATATTATAATTAGAGGATCAAAATATCAACTATTACCTTTAATGTATTTTAAATCATACATAGAAAAACTTTCCAACACATGAGTTATAGAGAAATTCATTTTTCTTTTACTATTTACATGGTGTAATTCTTTATATTTAAACCTCTAATTATTTTGAAGTTTGTTCTCAGGGTTTGGATATGTATCTAATTTCATATTGTTCCAAATGACTATTTGGTTCTTTAAGCAGCATTTATTAAAATGTTCATTTTTGCCCTAGTTATTAAAATGCCACTTTTTTTATATGCTGAATTCCCATATGTGTGTCGCTCGATTTGTGGGTTTTCTGTTCTATTCCACTGGTGTATGTGTCCATACTTGTGAAAAGAGCATATTGTTGTTGTTGTTGTTATTGCTGTTTTTTTGAGACAGAGTCCTGCTTTGTTGCCCAGGCTGGAGTGCAGTGGTATGATCTCAGCTCACTGCAAACTCTGCCTCCTGGGTTCAAGCAATTGTTGTGCTTCAGCTACCCAAGTAGCTGGGATTACAAGACTGTGCTACCACACCCCACTAATTTTTGTATTTTTAGTAGTGACGGGGTTTCACCGTGTTGGCCAGGCTGGTCTTGAACTCCTTACCTAAAGTGATCCACTCACCTCAGCCTCCCAAAATGCTGGGATTACATGCGTGAGGCACTGTGCCTGGCCATATTGTTTTAATGACATAGGCTTTGTATTATATTCCTGTATCTTCTAGGGTTAATCTTTCCTTGCAGCTTTTATTTTTTCGTATTTCCTTAGCTATTCTTGAATGTTTGTTGGTCCATAGTACTGAATTATATGAAAGAGATTTTTCAATGCAGCAGAACAGTTTAAGTCTCCAGTACTTATGAAAGGTAGATTTGATTTTAGATTTGATTAGGAAAAACAGCCCTGATCTCCCAGCAGCAGTCCAAGCGTGTGATGTTATGCAGCCTGACTCTTACGTCAGTATTGGGCAGGAAGGGGGAAACATGCAAGGAAACGTGCCTGCTGGACAGTGGTGCAGTATGACAATCCAGCAGCATGGTTTCCACTGCCTGGGGGCATGAGTACATGCACACATACATACATTTAGCACTCTTCTCTCCATCCACTGTGCTACAAGGAAGGAGCTGAAAGTGAGCACTGGTAATAGGCTAGTGAAACCTATTTTGTCATTTAAGACTGTGTCACAAGTCATTCTTTTAAGACATATTTTCATGGACGGACAAGGAAAAACAGAAATGTCTCTGTAGCCCTTCAAACTAGAACACTTCAAGCAATAAAATTAACTGTTTAAAAAAAAAGGGCAGTTGTAAAGAAAGAAAAGAAAAGCCTCACTGACATATCTTCTGCTAAGTTATGAATTGAATGAATTGAAGAAAACATATAGACCAGGTCTTTTGTTACAGGCAGTCTAGTCTGTCAGCAAGTTTCAAGTAGAAAATATTTTCTAATTAAGATGCAAAAAAATGTGTGATGTGGAACTATCAAATAAAGTACTTCTAGGAGTGAGCAAAATCCCTCAAGATCTTGGAGATGAAGTTGATAGATTTTTTGTTTGTTTGTTTTGTTTTTTAATAAACTCCACTTAAGAACTTGACTGAGTCTTATTGGGTAAAAGTCCTTTAGGATACCGTCACGTCTACGACACTGAGCAGGGATGCCAGATAAAAGAAAGGGGACTGGTTGAATCCCAGTCACCACTATGTAGGTCCCTTCTATGATGTTACTAATGATAAAGTTATAGAGTAAACATAGGATCCAAAACAAGGGAGAGGACACATTTGAATTCCTTGGTTGCCATTCCCTTAATAAGCTGGCTGTGGCCAACCATGGTGGTTCACATAATTCTAGCACTTTGGGAGGCCAAAGCAAAAAGATTGTTTGAGCACAGGAGTTTGAAGCTACAGTGAGCTATGATCATACCACCACACTCCAGCCTGGGTGACAGAGTGAGATCCTGTTTCCGGAAAACAAAACAGAACAAAACCTCAAAACTGGCTGTATAGGCAGCTCAGCTCTGGCTGCGGCTCTTAAATTTGGATTAGCATCAGCAAGCTTGACTTCTTCAGGGGAGAACTTTTGCTTGGCCTGTGTAAATTGGACAATAAGACATTTTCTACATGACAAACAGGAAGCTTCTTTTTTAAAAATTATACTTTACGTTCTGGGGTACATGTGCAGAACGTGCAGGTTTGTTACATAGGTGTACATGTGCCATGGTGGTTTGCTGCATCCATCAACCCAACACCTACATTAGGTATTACTTCTAATGCTATCCCTCCCCTAGCCCTCTACCCCATGACAGGCCCCAATGTGTGATGTTTCCTCCCTGTGTCCATGTGTTCTCATTGTTCAACTCCCACTTACGAGTGAGAACATGCAGTGTTTGGTTTTCTGTTCTTGTGTTAGTTTGCTGAGAACGATGGTTTTCAGCTTCATTCATGTCCCTGCAAAGGATATGAACTCAGCCATTTTTATGGCTGCATAGTATTCCATGGTATATATGTGCCACATTTTCTTTATCCAGTCTATCATTGATGGGCATTTGAGTTAGTTCCAAGTCTTTGCTATTGTGAATAGTGCTGCAATAAACATATGTGTGCATGTGTCTTTATAGTAGAATGATTTATAATCCTTTGGGTATATACCCAGTAATGGGATTGCTGGGTCAAATGGTATTTCTAGTTCTAGATCCTTGAGGAATCACCACACTGTCTTCCACAATGGTTGAACTAATTTATACTCCTACCAGCAGTGTAAAAGCATTGCTATTTCTCCACATCATCTACAGCATCTGTTGTTTCCTGACTTTTTAATGATCGCCATTCTAACTGGCATGAGATGGTATCCCGTTGTGGTTTCGATTTGCATTTCTCTAATGACCAGTGATGATGAGCTTTTTTTCATACGTTTTTTGGCCACATGAATGTCTTCTTTTGATAAATGTCTGTTCATATCCTTTGCCTACTTTTCGATGGGCTTGTTTTTTTCTTGTAAATTTGTTTAAGTTCTTTGTAGATTATGGTTATTAGCCTTTTGTCAGTTGGATAGATTGCAAAAATTTTCTCCCATTCTGTAGGTTGTCTGTTCACTCTGATGATTGTTTCTTTTGCTGTGCAGAAGCTGTTTAGTTTAATTAGATCCCATTCGTCAATTTTGGCTTTTGTTGCCATTACTTTTGGTGTTTTAGATGTGAAGTCTTTCCCCTTGCCTGTGTCCTGAGTGACTATTGCCTAGGTTTTCTTCTAGGGTTTTTGTGGCTTTAGGTCTTACGTTTAAGTCTTTAATCCATATTGAGTTAATTTTTGTAAAAAGTGTAAGGAAGAGATCCAGTTTCAGTTTTCTGCATATGGCTAGCCAGTTTTCCCAACACAATTTATTAAATACGGAATTCTTTCCCCATTGCTTGTTTTTGTCAGGTTTGTCAAAGATCAGACAGCTGTAGATGTGTGGTGTTATTTCTGAGGCCTCTGTTCAGTTCTATTGGTCTATGTATCTGTTTTGGTACCAGTACCATGCTGTTTTGGTTACTGTAGCCTTGTAGTATAATTTGAAGTCAGGTAGCATGATGCCTCCAGCTTTATTCTCTTTGCTGAGAATTGTCTTGGCTATACAGGCTCATTTTTGGTTCCAAATTAAATTTAATGTAGTCTTTTTTTCTAATTCTGTGAAGAAAGTCATTGGTAGCTTGATGGGGATGGCATTGAATCTATAAATTACCTTGGGCAGTATGGCCATTTTCACGACACTGATTCTTCCTACCCATGAGCATGGAATGTTCTCCCATTTGTTTGTATCCTCTTTTATTTCATTGAGCAGTGGTTTGTAGTTCTCCTTGAAGAGGTCCTTCACATCCCTTGTAAGCTGTATTCCTAGGTATTTTCTTCTCTTTGTAGCAATTGTGAGTGGGAGTTCACTCATGATGTGACTCTGTATTTGTCCATTATTGGTATATAGGAATGCATGTGGTTTTTGCACATTGATTTTTGTATCCTGAGACTTTGCTGAAGTTGCTTATCAGCTTAATGAGATTTTGGGCTGAGATGATATGGTTTTCTAAATATACAATCATGTCATCTGCAATCAGAGACAATTTGACTTCCTTTCTTCCTATTTGAATACCTTTATTTCTTTCTCTTGCCTGATTGCCCTGGCCAGAACTTCCAATACTATATTGAATAGGAGTGGTGAGAGAGGGGGCTTCTTTTCTAAATGTGTCTTCAGTGGAAACTGTCACTTCTGACCCAGGCAGAGATTTCTTCATCTATTGCATTTTTCACGATATAAGACAGAGCAGGAACTAGTGAATAAGGAAGATATGTCACTCAGATTCAGCTCAGAGATGTTGGGCAGGGTATCAGTAGATACCTGCACAGATGGCTATAGCACAGGTGGTTCATGATTCTTGATCTGATTGTTGTGCTAGCTTACGATGTTCACAGCTTTTGTCCCCAACATTTCTGCCAATATCTACAATTGAAGCACCAGCAAGTCACAGGACAGGTCCTGAGAGTCCTAGAGGTGAGCCTCTTGTAAGAGGTTTCAACATCTGACCTGCCATTTCCCTTTCTAATCATTATATAAATATAAGAAAATTTAAAAACACTTTTATCTTAAAGACTTACGATAGTTCTTTGAAAAGTAGAAAATAACATTGCTAAAAAATGAAACTGGTGTGTGTGCCTTCTGTCCATTTGGACTTTGTTTTTTATTGTTTAATTTTATTGTGGTAAGAACAATCAACATGAGATCTGTCCTCATAACAGATTTTCAGTGTACTATAATATTGTTATTTATAGGCACAATGTTATACACCACACATCTGCAACTTATTATCTTGTGTAACTGAGATTTTATACTTATTGATTGGCAGCTTCTAATTATTCCCTTCCCTGACTGCCTGAAACCCACCATTCTAGTCTCTTCTTCCATGAATTTGACTATTTTAAATATTTCATAAAGAAGAATCATAGAGTAGTTGTTCTTCTGTCACTGAAATGTTTCACTTACCATAATGTCCTGCAGGTTAGTCCATGTTGTTGCATATTATAGGGTATTGTTCTTTCTTAAGGTTGAAAAAATATTTAATATGTATATATATCATATATATATATATACATCTAACATATTTACATGTCACACACACAGACACACACAAACACACACATACACACATACACAGTTATCTCACATTTTAAAAAATCCATTCATCCTCCATCCATTGATGGACATTTAAATTGTATCTACATTTTGGCCATTGTGAATAGTGTTGCAATGAACATGAGCATGCTAATATCTCTTTACGAACCCAATTTCAATTATTTTAGATAAATATCAAGAGGTAAGATTCCTGGATTATACAGTAGTTTTGTTTTTAATTTTTTAGAGAAACTTCACACTGTTTTCTATAGTGGGTGTACAATTTTGGATTGCCACGAATAGGTTTTAGGGTTCTCTTTTGTCTACATTCTAACTACTTTTTATCTCTTTAGTTTTTGATAACAACCATCCTAACAGATGTGAGGTGATATCTCATCTCATTATAGTTTTGATTTGTTTTTTACTGATTTGTGTTAAGCATATTTTCATATATCTGTTTATCATATTTATGTCTTCTTTGGAGAAATGTCTATTTTAATCCCTAGCCTATTTTAAAATTAAAGTATTAGTTTTTGTTTTTTTTTTTTTTTTGCTATTGAGTTGCAAGAGTTCCTTATATACTTTGGAAATTAACCTCATCTCAGGTATATGGTTCACATTTTTTTTCTATCCCATTTTTTCTATTGCCACTCTATTGATTATTTCCTTTGCTGGGCAAGAAGCTTTTAGTTTGATGTAATCCAATGTGTCTATTTTTGCTTTTCTTGCCTGTGTTTTTGGTGTCATATTGATACCGACGGGAGGCAGGGAAATACTGGGCAAAGAGGGCAGTACTGGCGAGGACCACACCCTCAAGCCTGTACCCATGGCCTGAAGTGAGGACATGCATTCCTGTTTTCCAGCCTTAATGTTACCTTTTCCAAAACCACCCTGGCCTGCAATGTCCCCGTCCTGTATCCATAGAAACCCCAGACCCTAATGGCAGAGTGGCAGAGAAGGAGACAAGAGATGAAGCAGCTGGATGTCAGAGAGAAGCAGCTTGACTTCAGAGAGAGGGCTTGATGGCGTGACCTTGGAGAAGAGTTCGGCTGGGAATGGTGGAACTCCAGGGGAATACCACCTTCCCACTCCATCCCTTTTCCAGCTGTCATCCTGCTGAGAGCCACTCCCACCACTCAACAAAATCCTCCACATTCACCACCCTTCAATTTGTTTGCGTGATGTGATTCTTCCTGGATGCCTCATAAGTTGCTATGAGACTCTAGACAAGGACCAGCATGTGAGTCCAAGAGGCTGTCACGCTGACCCTCCACTGAGCTGTTTAACACTTTTTTTATTTTTTTTTGAGATGGAGTCTTGCTCTGTCGCCCAGGCTGGAGTGCAGTGGTGCGATCTTGGCTCACTGCAAGCTCCACTTCCCGGGTTCACGCCATTCTCCTGCCTCATGAGCTGTTTAACACTTAAGCCATCCATGCCCTCTAGTACTCTATGGGTCGTGGGCAACCCCTAGATGCTGCCATGGGTCCACACAGAGTACTACTCCTGCCAGTTGCCCAGATGTGCTCATCCTGGCCTCTGCACCCAGTCACTTGTGTGCTGCCCCTCCTGTAAGGGGTTGAGAGCTGCGAGCTGAGTAAATGAGCCAACCCCTTCACGAGACCCACAAAGGGATCAGGAAACTCTTGTTTCGATATCAATAAAATTCTTGCCAAGACCAATGTCATGAAGCTTTTCACATATGTTTTCTTCCAAGAGTTTTACAGGTTCAGGTTTTACATTTAAGTATTTAATCCATTTAATTTTTTTTTTTTGTATAAGATTGGGTCTAACCTAATTTTTTGCATGTGGATATCCAGTTTTCCCCACACTTTTTGTTGAAAAGACTGTGCTTTCTCTGTTGTGTATTGTTGGTATTCTTGGTGAAGATCAGTTGACTGTAAATGTGTGGATTTACTTCTGAGCTCTCTATAATATTTCATTGGTCTATTTGTCAGTCTTTATGCCATTACCATGCTGTTTTAATATTAGTACCTTTGTAATATATATTGAAATCATGAAGTGTGATGTCTCCAGCTTTGTAAATCTTTTTCGAGATTGCTTTGGAGACTTGTTTGCTATTGAAACTTTCTATTGAATTTTTTGGTTTAGTCATTTTGTTCTTTGTCTCCAAGATTAATGTCTAATTCTTTTTTTAAAAAAAAAAATCTCTCTCTCTCGAAATTCTCCTTTTGTTTGTGCATTGCTCTCCTGCACTCATTAAGCATTTTTATGACAGTTATTTTGAATTCCTTCTTTGGAAATTTGTATGTGTCCATTTCATTAGGATTCAATCTGGAGTTCTATCTTGTTCCTTTGTTTGGATTGTGCTTTCCTGCTTATTCATGTTCCTTGACCCATTGTGTCAGTATTTACTCATTAAAAAACTCACCTTTTTCTGGATCGATCTTATACAGAAGAAAATCTTCACCAATCAACCTGCCTTGAGGTTCTATGGGCCTCTTAAACTTTTATGTTATTTAAAACTGTCATCTTTATTCTTAGCAGTCTCATGCGCCTAGAGTATGCAAAATCTCCTAAGTGCTGTGATACAGGTGGGACAGAAACCAAACCCTCAGTTAGCTCCTGATAAAGTTGTAATTTTGGGTGCATAAGCCAACTCTTTCCCTCCTCGGATAGAAGCTGGGAGCTAGGATTTATTGCTCATTCACTCTGTGCTGATCTAGGAAGAGGAGATGTGGTAATGCCTACATACTAGCTCTAACTACAATTTTGCTCCCTATAGGCCCTAGGGAACTTGCATATCCTAGGCCCCATCAGCTCTTGAAGACAGGTGAGATAGAAACCAGTCCGTTGTGCAGGACCCAGACAAATTGGGGCATTATATGTTCAGTCCAACTTCTTTCCTCCTCAGAGAGAATCTGTGAGCTGGGTGTTTCCTCCTGATCATGTGGCCCTGTGCTTGTGGTGGAAATTAGCAAGAGAATGCCTCAACGTTTTCTACTGTTTTTTATATTGCTTGTTTCACATTTTTCTGGAGTGCAGGAGCCTCTGAAGTAGTTTCTGGTTTTCTTACCAAGGGAATTGACTCATATTTTGCTGTCGAAATGGTGGAAATGTGAATCCAGGGTTTTCTATTGTGCCATCATGGTACAATGCTACTAGAAAATATCTGTTTAAATGATCATACACACTTTTTTCTGTCTTATTATTTGCTTTCAATTTGAGTGAATATGAGATTTATTATTTAACAACATTTTCTTGCCGTTGGTTTATATTTTGTCTTTCTTCTTTAGGAAGCTGATACAAACCAAACCATACGGCATCACAACCAGCTATTGAACCTAGTACCACCCTTTTAATCAGTCGGAGTTACAGAGTTAGTTATAATATTATTGCACTTAGGTATTAAGAATATCAATGCCTGTCATACAATCATTCAGACATTTATTTGTATGTGGTTGCTATTATATCTTTACAATAGCATCAATCTTTCTTCTCTGCTGTAGGGAAATTACCACAGACATAGAACTAACAATTATTTTAAAGAGCTGTCCCATCTAGGAAACTCAGATAAAGTAGGATAGAATTTTTTAGTTGAATTTGTAAATGCATTGCAAAAATGGCATGATTGTCCATCCCTTCTCTCATTTTTTTCTTTTCTATTTTCTTACAATCCACGTTTACTATGTTTAAGTTAGTTTAATAAACTGTCCTGCCCTATTAAGTTGCTATGAGACTCTAGTAAGCATGTATTTGCAAATATGAAGAGTTAACCAAACAAAAAATAAATTTTTATAACAATGTCAAACACACTATGCACGACATTTCAGTTGTCATATAAATTTATAAATATAGCATTTTCTATGGCAAAGAACACCAGAAAATGCTAACGCCAGTATATTTTGAAGCAAATGATTGTTATATTGTACTTTTAAAACAATTATCACATTTCATAACTAGACACATTAAACATATGGGATAATGAATAAGACTCTTAGAAACAAGACCCATATCTTGTTCTTTTCAAAATGTGTTTGATTTGTGTTTTGGTCTCCACTTTCTCTAGCACAGTATGAAAAACACAGAAGCAAGAGATAAAAACTTATCAATTGCTTGTGTCAAATTTTTCAACAAATGTAATTTTTTATTTGTATAGACTTGAAGATGATATTTTATTTGATTCCTGGCAACTTAAGATACTATAAAAATTATGGTGATAAAATAGTCGTATGTTTCTAACTGTACACTAAGGAACACTGGCATCCCAAAGTATATTACTGAGTTTTATGTGACTCTGGAAATTCATATTGAATAAATTTAAATATTAATGTAATGAAGACTCTGAGAAGGCTTGTAAAAAGGAAACCACTATATTTAACACCAATTTCCTAAACTTTTTCAGAAAAAAATCATTCATACTCTAAAACTAGGCTGTTTCAGAGTAAAGTATAGGAGATGAAACTAGTAATTATTCAAACTGCAAATGATGTATAAAATAATTTTTAAGGGAAGTAAACGGAACCCTTAATTGCAATGTTAAGGAGGCTTCTCTATCTTAATAACCAGCCACAGTAACCCCAGACCAAGTCTTACTTTGGAAAATCCCCAGAATAAGAATTGCTAGAGCCACATATATCAAAATTCTTTCAAAGAATATTTAATCTATACTAAGTCACTAGAATAAAAGGCAAGCTTTTTAAAAGTCTTCTGATTCTGATAAGTATGCATATTATTTGAAAATTTGCACCACGACAGCTGATCACACAACCTGCAATTACCATATAGCTATAACATTGGTTGAATTTTAAAAGAGAGAATATCAAAGCTGGGAAGGTAAGTGTATAGGTAAATAAACACTGAGGAATAATAAATAGTAGGTAATAGAACAGTGGCCATAAAGAAATTAATAAATAGTTGATGAGGTAACTGCTAAAATGGATTTGGACTTTTAAAACAGAAAGGGAGAAGCAAGAGGGAGAATATGAACAATCTAAAAAGGAAACTGGCTAATGGCAATAAAGGTTCTATGAGTTTAAAAATGTATGTAAATATAAATAAGGAAAAAACAAGACATTAAACAGGGAATTTAATGTTATTTACCATTCTGGGATGTTCTCTCCAACTCTGCAATGCATTTCACTGAGAAATAAATAGTTCAAGTGCACTCCTGGATCTGAGTCGAGACCCCTCACTTACTGGTGGCATAATTTTGAGCCAAATTTAAAAGTACGTGGGGTCTCACTTCTTTGGAAATACGAGTTAATGATAGCATCTCTTGTAAAAATCAAAAAATGATAATTAAATGCAATGTTGTTTAAAATCAGTGGTATAACTGTTATTTATTATAAATTCTGTTATCTCATAATTATTAGAATTTTTTACATTTTATTGAATATTAAACCTTATTATAGCACTTTAGCTTAAGCTTTTAGTTGTCAATTGAAAACACTGATGTAGAGAAATTAAGAGACTACATTTGATATTCTTCTCTGGAATAAAACAAAAACAAGCAAAAACCTAGAAAATGTTTTTGCATTTGACAAACAAGGGTTGACAATTATAAGAGCGAACCAGCAGAGAATATAGATGAACTGAAAAAATGACCAGGAATGAGACATGTAAAGCAGTAAGTGAGCCTACAGATCCCCAAGCAAAAAAATTCCCACTGCCTCTCATTCCCACACTGACCGCAGTCCCAAAGCTGTCTGCTCTATGTTCAGGCCTTCATGAAAGAAGGACTAGAATCAAGCAGATTTCATACACCTGGGCTGCAAATCAGACAGACTGGTTTCCAGGCCCATTTTCTCCATTAACAAACCATGTGCCCATTTACATCTCTCAACTTTAATTCATTTTTTTCCACTTTCTAAATGGGGATAATAATAGTACATACTTTATAGGAATTTTAGGAATATCAAGTTGACTTTAGAACAGGAATCCACTAAGTATTACTTATTATTTTCTGGATTATTTATATGTTTCTTCCAAAACATTTTTATTGTCTAGAATAGATACTTCACACACACACACACCCACACACACACACACCCCCACACACCCACACACACCCTGGACATTTGAGAATTGATTGGCTGGAAATACAGTGAAATTCCACCATATATATGAGGCACATACATATAGGTTTAGCATGTATCTATGTGAGTCACACATTTGTATGTACATTTTTACATGTCATATATAGGTATGTGTGTGCCATTATAGATGGTGAGTATTTTACTCATGTCTAAATACTCTATGTTTTCCAAAATGCTTGGTTAAAGTGGTTTTAAACGAATATCCAATGAAGCATTAACATGTAAACCCGGTCGTAAAAATATATAAAACAAAACCTTTTAGAAATTCAAAGAGAATTTAGCAAAAACAATCAATCATAGTGAAAAAAAGAAGATACAGAAGTTTAAACTGGTGGCATATGGGTCTAATTTGACCCACAATTATCTTTACTATAGCTGCTTTATATTACTCTTCAGACTGTTTATGTTTAAATTTGATTTGATTCCAATATTTTAAAATCTAGGGCAATCTTTCAGTGGACAACCATGAACACTGCTGTGGGAACTAATAACCTCAAAATTGTAGTGGCTTAAAACCACAAAGGTGTATTTCTTTCTCATGCCAATATCCAACAAGGGTTGGCAAGGGCCTCTGCTCATTGTGGTCACTCAAATATTCAGGCTGAAGAAAGTTCAATCTTCTTTCATGCTTCTAAGATCACCATATTTCAATGAAATATAGGAATTAAGTTTTTATTAAACTTTTTTACCGAAAAGTGAATAACACATATTATTTTCCCTACTATTTCACTGTCCAAAGCAAGTCACTTGTGCAAATCTAATTTTAAGTGGGTGGAAAAGAACGTTGTCAACACAGCTCACAAAAAGCAAGATGGTGAAATAGGACTTTCCAGCAATTGTCCCCTTGTAGAAACATTAATTTGAACAACTATCTACTCATGAAACTCCTTCAAAAAACCTCAAGGAGCCAAGTGAGACGTCATAGTGCCTGAGTGTAGCATAGAAATAAGACCAGATGCATCAAAAAGAGTAGGAAGAACAGTTTTACGCTACTTTTGTCACCCATCACCCAACCCCAGGCAGCACATCATTGAGAAAGATATCCTCCATTTAGGGGTAAAAGGGGAGTGAACACAGCACTTTGCCTTGATTCCCAGTACTGTTCCAACCACAGCATTGGGAATGCCCCCAAATCCATAGACTCCAGGCTGGTACCTGTGGACTAAGCCTCCAGACTCACCCTGGTACCAGGCTGGATCCCTGAAGGCCCTGGTTTGAGACCTGCACAGCAGAGTTAATCTCTGGTCCACACCACTGCCAGGCTCATTTTAGCCACATCAGGCTCCAAACAGCTCTCAGTGATGACAGGCTTGTCCCAGCTGGTCCTGGACTTTGGGCTGCCCCATTGCCAGGTCAGTCCCTGCATCAGGCCAACTTCAGCTGCCACCATTGGCCCGAGAGTCACAGGGCTTTAGACCAGGCTGGCCTACATTAGTAGAGCCAATCAGCAGATCCACCGAAGTGGATCCAAGTTCCAGAGGTCTGCCCACCTGTTGAACCAGACACAAGGCCAGACAGCCTGAGGATTCCAGCAGCAAGTCAGCTAATGAACCATAGCAGATGGCCTGCCCAGAGATGTTGAAGTGCATTCTCATTGAAAGCCAGTTTGCAAAGATTGGAATAATTACCTAAATTTGCAGGCAACAGAACACCACAGCAAGAATCAAGAAGAATCTGGAAAATATGACATCACCAAAGGGACAAAATAATACACCACTTACTGACCCTAAAGAAATTAGGATGTATTACTTCATTAAATTGCCTTAAAAAAGATCCAAAATAACTTTTAAGAATGACCAACGAACTTCAAGAAAATACAGTGAAACTATTTAATAAATTGTGAAAAACAATAAATGACTAAAAGAGAAAACTTAAAAAAGAGATTTAAATTATTAAAAATAGAATTAACACAAGCTCCAAAATAAGGAAAACTCAATGATTCCCATGTTTCTCCATGAGACCATAAAATAATCTATTAGATGGAATATAAGGACACAAGAGTTGAAATAAAACAAAATCCTAATTAGATCTAGATACATTTGCAAGGAAGCATAGAAAAATATATGTTTTTAGAAAGTCTATGTATTATATATTTATAAATTCTGATAAGGTAACTTAGCATAAAGAAAACTGCCCAAAATTTAGTAGAAATATTACAAGCAATATTTTCTGATCGTATCACAAAAATGTTTGTAGTAGGTAATAAAAATAAGAGCAACAAATTTAAGTAAGTAGAAATTTTAAAAAGAAACGTCTCTAAATATCTTCTGTTTTTCACAATCAAGCAAAA
Source organism: Hylobates moloch (assembly GCF_009828535.3). NCBI lineage: Eukaryota > Metazoa > Chordata > Mammalia > Primates > Hylobatidae > Hylobates > Hylobates moloch. The sequence goes on from NW_026652279.1 coordinate 77,518,642, forward strand.
CTAAGTGACAATAGTCTATGTACCAAAAATTAAGTGTAAATATACACTTAATTCATAAATTTACATAAATTATAAAAATGTAAAATATAAAAATTAAAATCAAATACATGCATCGATAGTATCTATAGTCTATAAATTAGAAAAGCAAACTATATGCAAAAGATTTAGACATTAATGACAAATGCAGTATTGCCAATATTTATTGGAAATGATCAATATTGTAGAAAAAATTCAAAATATTTAATCTTTTATTAATGAATTAAAAAACAAGTAATCTAAGTATTGAATTTAAAAACCTAGAAAAATAAATAAGAAAATAAGTTGAAGAAATTAATTAAGACAACACCATTTATTTTATAAATTTAGATTAGAACCAATTTGTAAATGAGGAAGGAGGAAAATAAAAGGTTGAATTCATAAATTTACCTAATAATCAGTTGAAGGGACTAATCCAATAGTTAAACTTCTGGCTAGGTTGATCAAAAACTATAAGAAACAAAATTTAAGCAATAATAATAGGCATAGAATTGTTTTTAATAAAACTGGCAAAAAGGTAGTATATTATTTGTGAATTATTCAATAAATAAATTTAATAAATATATAATAAATTAAAATTAGCAAATTAAATATTCAATAAAGTAATAAAATTGACAATAATTTTAAACCAGACTTCTATCTCATGTCATATACCAAAATAAATTCAGATTCTTTAAATGTTTAAACATATGTTACACAACTATGTTAAAATATATTTATGAAACCCTAAAAATTTTAAGTGAATATTCACACAGCATACTGATAAGCAAGTATCTGATAAAGGTTGCATCAGAGGTAGGAATTCTAATGTGTATTTTATGAACTCAAATGTATATGCTTTTTACTATATTCCATGGGTCGGCTCTTCACCACAAAGATAAATATCTCAAATATTGATCCTTAATGATAAAGCAAACTGAATCAATAATCATTTCAGATTATTCAGCAAATTACACTTTTTTCTATGGGTAGGTGACTTTTCTTTCCCACTGATGCTAAGCTTTGCCACGTGCCCTCTGGTGCTCAGCAGGATATTGGCAGAAACAATGGTTTACAGCCAAGTCTTCGAAGGTGTCATGTATTCCTACTTGTCCATGTGCAATCTGGTGGTCACCATGAGAGGAACATGCCCAGGGAACAATTAGCCCAAGAAGAATGAAATAATGTGTGAAGTAGACCTGACCCAGCAAGAAGCCTCCAGTCTGAATCAAAGTTGTGAGCAAGAAAAATAAAGTCTAATTGTTATAATCCACTAAGTTTCAAGGTGACTAATTATGCAGCATCGTTGTGACAATATTTTACTATTAATACTCTTCGACGTTTTGTACTTATACGACACTATGCAGTGATGTCAAAGAGAGGGGAGTAAACAAGTTCTTGTATACTGCAAATTAAATTTTTCTGAAGAACAGTTTTTGCAGCAAAAATCATGAAGATGTTAAGGTGCTTTCTTCCTGAAATTCCTCTTCCAAATATTTCCTAAGGAAAATATGATAAAGACAAATACATGATTACAATAATAGCTACTGAGACTTTTTTAAGTCATGGATAAACACAAATGTTTAATCAAATTGACTGTAAAAATGACTGTGTATCCAGTCAACGGAATACCGCACAGCCATTGAGAGGAGGTTATAGAAGCATATTTCCAAAGGGGGAAATACAATTAATTATGATTAATTTTAAAATCATGGTATAACAATGCATGTTTAGCATAAAAGTGATAAAGAGGAGGAAGGAGGATTCAGAAATGGTTATTGCAAATATTAAAAGGGGTCATCCACATTTTTCTATGTTTTCCAAAATATTTGCATTTGAAAAAATACATTCAGCTTAAAATTTTATAATTTATTGGCAATGATAATGTAAAAGTAAGTAACTGTAATGTGTTTGTGGTGGGTAATTTAGATAATTAATAATTCATTTGTGTAAAAAGTTGATTCTTGTTAATATTTTACACTTAAACCATTTTGTGGTGATGACTGAAATAGATTCTCAATGTCCCCAAATACTTGACTGTCAATCATTAAGAGTATAATTTTAAAAGCCTTTAAATCTAAATTTTATGTTTATTCATACACTCATGCTGGCTATTCCATCATATTTTCAATCCAAGGTTATTCAAATTTTTTTCATATATATATTTTTATTATACTTTAAGTTCTAGGGTACATGTGCACAACGTGCAGGTTTGTTACATATGTATACATGTGCCATGTTGGACACAGGGCTAATATCCAGAATCTACAAAGAACTCAAACAAATTAACAAGAAAAAAACAACCCCATCAAAAAGTGGGTGAAGGATATGAACAGACACTTCTCAAAAGAAGACTTTTATGCAGCCAACAGACACATGAAAAACTGCTCATCATCACTGGCCATCAGAGAAATGCAAATCAAAACCACAATGAGATACCATCTCACACCAGTTAGAATGGCGATCATTATTCAGATTTTTTTGTCTGTGCTTTTAGAAAATAGGCATTTAATGCTTCTAAGTGTAATTAACAGAGTTTTAGATACTTATTTTAAGTGGAAGCTTTCTCAAAATGAATCAGAACAGAAACTTTCAATCAAATTTAGCATGTTACTGTTTTCACTTTAAAGCTATGCTTGAAAATGATTTTTAAATTTTCTTAGTTTATTCAAGTCACACCTATTGTGGTTTGAATTTAATATGTTTATACATGGTTTACAATTCAATTCAATCCTAGAGTACAATTTCAATAAAGCACCATTCATATAAGACAGTCTGTATTTTCATCTTTTATTTTTTCATCAAACATTATTTCATAATGGATGTAGCACAAATGAATTTGTAAAATAGGCAAGCGCCGCACGTTAATGTTTGATGGTATTCAATAATATATTGGACAGCAACATGCTGATTTCTCACTCCACTCACTATTCTATTAAAGCGATTACTCCAAAATCAACCAATCATATTTCCCAGTCTCCTGTACCTCTGAAAGTATTTAATACTACTCTTCTCCTTCTCCAAAGAGCAGTGTTTCCCCTTTCATATTTTGAAATATTGAAATCATGTCACGTTGGCCCTTTTCTATGTCTCTGAAAGCTCTCTCTGTGGTTGTCTCCTGGGACTGCTTTTACCCTGTTTTTTAAAGGGGGAGATTTCACCCTTCAGTAACGTTCTTTGGCATTTTATAAATTTGCCTTTCCATTCAGTAAGTAGTTGTTGATTCCCTACTCAAAAATCAAATGTAGATATATTGTCATTAACTATAGCCACTCTGCTGTATGATAGATCTCTTGAATCTATGCTTATCTGACTATAATTGTGTATCCTTTGCTAAGCTCCTCCTCATTCATATATTGTGTTCTCGAAAAATGAAAAAAGATGGATGTTGAGAGCTCTCACCATAAAAATAACTGTCTAAAGTGATGGGCTTGTTAATTAGCTAGTGTTAAACATTCCACAATGCATATATACCTTGAAACATCATGCTGTACATGATAAATACATAAAATGTTATTTGTTAAGTTAAAAATACATAAATAAAATGAACAGATTATTATATTCTGGAAATATGATTTGATAGTGTTTTTAATCTCCCTAGTTCTTCCACAAGAAAAGCAGAGTAAATAGGATGACTGAAAGAGATAATAAAACAAATCATAAATAATATCTCCAACAAAACTAGTGATAAAGGATTCCAAAAATTCCAAGGTCCAGCTTTGTACTCTGAGGACAGAATGTGTCAGTAGCAGTTAGAAATGTGATCAGTATGAACAGAGAGTGAAGCAGTGAGACCGTAATAAGAGATAAGGTCTATGATTTAGAGGACATGGGAAGGGCTAGTAATGTACGGACTAGCAGCACATAGTAAAGATTTTCACTTTTAACATAGGAGATGAGATGCAATTGAAGAGCTTTGCTGAGGAAAATGACATCAAATCAGAGAGGGGAGGGGAAAGAGGAGAAACAGAGGCTAGAAACTAGTGAGGAGACTTAAAAATTTTAACTCTAGATAATTACAAAAATCTCTGGCCTAATTATAGTGTGACCAGAAAGTTTGTAGGCAAGTGTAGTTGATAAATGTTTCTTGGTATTACATTACAATACATGTTCTATCCAATATGTTGTTATATGTAATAAACCTACACTCTTAACCACAAGAAATACTCATGTTGATTTAATCCATAAATAACAAAAGTATTATTACCATACAAATTTTCTATTATTCCTGACTTTTTGGTACACATCAGTATATTATCCTCTAATTGTACCTTGTTTTTTTTTGCATGTTTTATCATTAAAACTAAACGAAATATAAAAGTAGAAAAACCTACTTTGATGTTGAAAACTAACTGAAACAAATTTATATATATATATATGTATATATGGAGAGAGAGAGAGACTGGTAGTTATTAGCATTATTTGCACTAAGAAGAATTTTTCAAAAGAATATAAAACAATATTTTGGCCATATATTTATAGAAAGCTGCATCATTAAGAAAATATCCTGAAGATATAAAGATATTTAATTCCAATTGATAACCATATTATTAGAGTAATTTTGGTACCAGTCTTATTGTTAGTGTATTATGTTATTGTTACTTTGAAACTATTACATATAGAAGCAAAAATGTGCACCTTTTTTTCAACATCATTAAGGACCAAAATCTTACCTGTAAGACAAGGATACTGAAATATCAAGTCAAATAAGTTATGCAAGAAATCTTTTAATATTTAATTTGATTTGTACTTTTTCTGAAAAATAAAAATTCCCCATTTGTGTACTAGTAAGGCCTAGAAAAAAATGAAAATACTTAATGATAATGAAAATGTTTAGCATGCTAACTGCATTCTTTAACAAAATTTCTACCAAAATAAACCAGGGTTCTGTGAAAAAAATGAATCTCTAAGTTTAATGTCTCACTCTTCTAATTCATACTGTATATAGTAGTCAGGTAAATTATGATCATGATAGTTAAGTATTTAAAATCTTTGATAGATTCCTGACATGCAAGAGTCATGAACAGAATCCTTATTTGAAAATCAAGACCTTAAAGAATGTAGATAAATCTCCTTTGTCAGCACACTTGTCCACTTCTACCCTATATAGAACCCATGCTAACGCAAAATGGACAGCTCCTTCCTGAACATGACTTACATTCTTTTCACCTTGATGCTATTATTTCCCCATGGGGTTCTCTTCAATGCTTCTATTTCCACTTTCTGAAATTTAACTCCACCTTCAAAGTATATGACAAATGACTAATTTTTACTATTTTTCCTAGATCCACCAATCTGTGGCTTCTATTAGAGTTACTTGATTATATATTCAATTCTTCCTTCCTATTCTACTATAACAAGTACCTTTTTTAGTTAAAGCAAAGGGGGTAGATTTATAGTTACTTTCATCTAAAGACCAGTTCTATTATAAATATCATTGAAATCACTATCTCCCTGACAATTCACAGTGTAAGCATAAAAACAGTAAAATAACTATTTGAAATTTGAAAATTAAACTTAAAGGACCTCTTCAAGGAGAACTACAAACCACTGCTCAATCAAATAAAAGAGGATACAAACAAACGGAAGAACATTCCATGCTCATGGGTAGGAAGAATCAATATCATGAAAATGGCCATACTGCCCAAGGTAATTTATAGATTCAATGCCATCCCCATCAAGCTACCAATGACTTTCCTCACAGAATTGGAAAAAACTACTTTAAAGTTCATATGGAACCAAAAAAGAGCCTGCATTGCCAAGTCAATCCTAAGCCAAAAGAACAAAGCTGGAGGCATCACGCTACCTGACTTCAAACTATACTACAAGGCTACAGTAACCAAAACAGCATGGTACTGCTACCAAGACAGAGATATAGATCAATGGAACAGAACAGAGACCTCAGAAATAATGCCGCATATCTACAACTATCTGATCTTTCACAAACCTGACAAAAACAAGCAATGGGGAAAGGATTCCCTATTTAATGAATGGTGCTGGGAAAACTGGCTAGCCATATGTAGAAAGCTGAAACTGGATCCCTTCCTTACACCTTATACTAAAATTAATTCAAGATGGATTAAAGACTTACATGTTAGACCTAAAACCATCAAAACCCTAGAAGAAAACCTAGGCAATACCATTCAGGACACAGGCATGGGCAAGGACTTCATGTCTAAAACACCAAAAGCAATGGCAACAAAAGCCAAAATCAACAAATGGGATCTAATTAAACTAGGAGCATCTGCACAGCAAAAGAAACTACCATCAGAGTGAACAGGCAACCTACAGAATGGGAGAAAATTTTTGCAATCTACTCATCTGACAAAGGGCTAATATCCAGAATCTACAATGAACTCAAACAAATTTACAAGAAAAAAACAAACAACCCCATCAAAAAGTGGGCAAAGGATATGAACAGACACTTTTCAAAAGAAGACATTTATGCAGCCAAGAAACACATGAAAAAATGCTCATCATCACTGGCCATCAGAGAAATGCAAATCAAAACCACAATGAGATACCATCTCACACCAGTTAGAATGGCCATCATTCAAAAGTCAGGAAACAACAGGTGCTGGAGAGGATATGGAGAAATAGGAACACTTTTACACTGTTGGTGGGACTGTAGACTAGTTCAACCCTTGTGGAAGTCAGTGTGGTGATTCCTCAGGGATCTAGAACTAGAAATACCATTTGACCCAGCCATCCCATTACTGGGTATATACCCAAAGGATTATAAATCATGCTGCTATAAAGACACACGCACACGTATGTTTATTGCAGCACTATTCACAATAGCAAAGACTTGGAACCAACCTAAACGTCCAACAATGATAGACTGGATTAAGAAAATGTGGCACATATACACCATGAAATACTATGCAGCCATAAAAAATGATGAGTTCATGTCCTTTGTAGGGGCATGGATGAAGCTGGAAAGCATCATTTTCCGCAAATTATCGCAAGGACAAAAAACCAAACACCGCATGTTCTCACTCATAGGTGGGAATTGAACAATGAGAACAAATGGAGACAGGAAGGGGAACTTCACACACTGGGGACTGTTGTGGGGTGGGAGGAGGGGGCAGGGATAGCATTAGGAGATATACCTAATGCTAAATGACGAGTTAATGGGTGCAGCACACCAACATGGCATATGTATACACATGTAACAAACCTGGACTTTGTGCACATGTACCCTAAAACCTAAAGTATAATAATAATAAAATAAAAAATTAAAAAAAGAAAATTAAACTTATAAATAATGGAAAAACAATTCTAATGAGATATGTCAATAATCTCAATGAATTTTGACTCTAAAGGTGAGAAAATATAGAACAATAACTATATTATTTATAAAGTTTGTTAAAAAATTATGATTTGTATTTTTTTCAAGATAGCTGACTAGAGTTGTCAAATGCCAGTTCTCAGAAAGAATATCAGAGTTACAGGTGAATGATCGTGGTCTGATTGGAAAGCTATGGGAAAAGTGCCAAAAACAGTCAAAGAAGCCACAGGAGGACGCTGCACTACAGAAAAGGAAGACAGCAAGAGTCTGGCAGAGAACCACCCCTGAGAAACTTGCGGTCTTATGGAAAGGGTAGAGGGGAGTATTTCTTTGCTCCACTCACCCCTGTAAGAGACAGCTGACTGCCGGATTGTTGGAGAGCTCACAGCCCTCATGAGTCTGGGCGACACTGTCAGTGTCAATTTGGGAACTTTCAGCAGGCAGAGCTCATGGCAGCCAGATCAAGCAGGTGCACTTGCACGCCCCTCAAAGCCAAACTGAGGCAGCAGGTGCCATAATGTTTGTGCACCCATGATGCGTCACTACCCTGCCCAGGGAACTTCGGTTCTCATGTTGCCACATAACGAGATCCCCCACATACATTCCCCAGAACCATCTTTGATTTTGGCAATCACAGAGGATTGGCAGATTCCTTAGAAAATGTGACGTCCTTGGTGAAATGCAGGATTCCTGGAGATCTAGCCCTCAGTGTGGACCAGTGCTAGAGGAAGGGAGAGCACAGCCTGCCAAAGTGTCCCTTGGGCCAAAGGAAGCCTGGGCATGGTGGAGATTTTTGAAGGGATGAATGTTGTTTCACTACAGCAACAGGCAACACTGTAGTCTCGATGGATGTAAAGAGGAAGTCACTTCCTGCTCCACCTATTCACTGCTATGGACCCAACTGAGGCTTTTCCTCCTCCACCATGTTAAAAACCTGCTAACAGAAGGGCATACATGTTTCTATGGTACAAGATAAACTTTCTGAGACCTTGCATTCCCAGCCCTACAGAAGATAGTGAATCAGCTCATACATCTACTATATCACTACAACAAGCAGCAATTGAGAAAGCCACATTTCAAAAGCTGTCTATATCCAAAAAAACCATACAGATCCTTGGAACCCTGAAGGCACCCAGAAACAAAGCCAAATGATCATACAAACATACACTAGAGTTACATCTTCAAGAGAGAAAAGAATAAAAAATTTAAATGTCCCATCCAAACAATAGAATTCTCAAAAATAAGAAGGAACATTTTAGTTGAGAGGGAATCAGGGCAAGAACTGCTGTACAAAAGAGACAGTGTTTCAGCATACCCAATGGATCTCAATATCTCCATAACAATGTATACTGACCATAAGAAAACTATGAAATTACATATAAAGAATTTGAAACATGAATAGTAAGGAAGCTAAATGAGAGCCAGGAAAAATATGTAAACCAACTTAAATCAGAAAAACAGTTCAGGATTTGAAAGAAAGGAGATAGATAATTAAAAAAAAAAACTTCTGAAAATAAAAAAAAAATTACTGAAGGAATATTAAAATGCAGTTGAAGTCTTCAACAATAGAACATATCAGACAGGACAGTTTCATATTGAGCATAACATGAAGACCAGTGTTTCAAATTAACCTAGTAAGGTGAAAAAAATTGAAAAATTAACAAATTCTGTGAGAAATATGAGATTATGTAAAGGAATCAAACCTACTACTTGTAAGCATTCTTGAGGGAGAAGAACCAAAAGTAAAATTTTGGAAAACATATTTGTGGGAGTAATTTGGGAAAATTTCCTGATCTTGCTAAAGATATAAGCATGTAGCCAAAATACATTTAGAGAACATCTGGAAGATACTGTCCTAGATGAACCTCATCAAGGCATATGTTCATCAAACTATCCAAGGTCAATGTGAAATAGCAAATCTTAAAAGCAACTAGAAAGAAATGTCAAATCACCTATAAAGGAAACTCGATCAGGCTAACAGCAGACTGCTCAGAAGAAACTTTACAAGCCAGAAGAGATTAGGTGATTACTTTTAGCCTCCTTAAAGAAAAAATAAATGCCAACCAAGTATTTAATATCATGCCAAACCAAGTTTCATAAGTGAAGGAGAAATAAATTACTTCCCAGACAAGCAAATGGTAAGGGAATTTGTTACCACTAGACCAACCCTACAAGAAATGCTGAAAGGAGTTCTCAACATGGAAACAAAAAGACAATACACACCATCATAAAAATACTCATAAGCACAAAGTCACAGATACTATAAAACAATGATATAATATAGACTCCAAAGGAATTAGGTATTAATAACAACACTACAACAGGATACAGCCTCACATGTCAATATCAATCTTGAACATAAAAATGGCCTAAATGTTCCACTTAAAATATAAGTGGAAAAATTGGATTTAAAAAACAAATCAAAATAAAACAAAACAAAACAAAAAACAAGACCCAACCATCTGCTGCCTACAATAGACCCACCTAATGACTAAAGATTCCTACATATTCAAAGTAAAGAGGGAGAAAGATACATCATGCAAATGAAAAACAAAAGCTAGTAGGAGTAGCCGTTCTTAAAATTTAAATCAAAAACAGTATAAAAAAAGGACATTATATAATAATAAGGAGTTCAATATAATCAGATTTAACTATATATATGTACCCAACACCAAAAGCACCACAATTCATTTTAAAAACATAATACTAGGCCTAAGAAAGTAGATTGACAGCAATAGAGTAGTAATAATAGACTTCAACACTCCACTAACAAATGTGAACAAATCATCCAGGTAGAAAATCAACAAAGGAACTCTGGACTTAGACCAACAGATCTAAAAGACATTTACAGAACATTCTACCTAGCAGTTTCAGAGAACACTTTTTTTCATGTACACAGATAACATTTTCCAATTGACCATATGCTTAGTCATAAAGCAAGTTTCAATGAATTCTGAAAAGTCAAAATCATATCAAGTGTCTTCTTGGACCACAGTAGAATAAATCAGAAATTGATACCAAGAGCAGCTCTCAAAATTACACAAATAATTGGAAACTAAACTACTTACTCCTCAATGGCTTTAGGGTAAACATTAAAATTAAAACAAAACTCAAAAATAATTTTTGAAATGAATGAAAAGAATGACACAACATACCAAAGACTCTGGGATACAGCAAAATCAGTGTTAAGAGGAGAGTTGATTGTTTTAAATGCCTACAACAAAAAGACAGAAATATTTCAAGTTAACAAGCTAATATCACACATTAAGGAAAAGATATATGCAATACTGTATCCAAAAGAGAACCCATAATAGCCTAAGAATTAGAAAGCCTTAATAGATCTATCTTTGTGTCTTTCCGGAAAAAGAGATAGAGAGAAAGAAGGTGGGAGGAGAAAGAGAGAGATAATTTATATATCAGTACATAAAAATATCCAAATAAATATTTTAAATGTTATAAATGGAAAATATTGATTGGAAGCACCAGGAGACTTTTTTGAAACTACATTTGTTGGGGCTTATCCTGTGATCAAAACCTCTGGCATCTGTACATTTAAACAGCTTCCCTACGTAAGGCTACTGTAAACTAGATAAGAACCATTAATACAGAAAGCTGTTCTTGAATGTTGCTGTTATGTGCACTTTTTGCTTATTTTCAAGTTAGTTTATGTAAAAGGAACATACGTAAATGTATATCTAGCTTTCTAAATGAAATAAGACTAATTTATTAGCAAATTCTGTATGTGTATCATTTAGAAGAAGGTTGACATCGTTTAGCTCCCTTGTAATCTCACCCTTTTCAGTGGCACACCACATCAAGGAAAAAGTATTGAACATGCAGAAGCAAATATGCATACTTATTTATAAGTTATAGATAGATACTACTAGAGTAATGGATTATTTATGTTCTAAGCATACAGATACATAAATTATTAAATGATGAGATTAAAGTGTTACAAGCAATATTTTAAAAATATTGCTTGCCATTATGGCTACATATTATTTTAGGTAACTGTAAGTATTCGAGTGAGATTCATCACTTGACATAAGGTGTGTAATATCCTGTTTTATATTGTCTCTGAAAATTTTCCATTTTACAAGTTTTTGCTAATAGATTTGATCATTTTTTTCAAGTTTTGTGTTTATCTTTGTAATATGGCCGAAGAATGACACTCAGTAGCAGTAGAAGTGCCAATTTTGCCACAGTTGCTCGCTTGTGCTTTTGTAGTTGGAATTAACCTGCCTTTTCTAGTCAGATTTTTAAAAAGCTAAATGTCTATTGGTAGTTTTAAGTTATTTAATAATAGGTAATATAATTTATAAGCAGAATTAAATCCTTAGAAGAAAAATACACTATGTTGCTGTGCTGAAAATGAATGAATGAATCAGAACACCACTACCAATTCTATTATGAAACTCACACTTTTTTTCTTAAAATGAATCTTCCACAAGGAAGATACATGAACACTTAACATGCAAAGTGGAGAAGCCAATTTTAATGCACATAGGAAATCTTAACCTCCATTTGATTCAATAAAGTTAACCATAACTATCTTCTTCACCCTGTGACATGTGATTATGTTACTCTTTTTAAGGTCATGGATCTAGATGATGCTTTTACTAAGGATAAGAAAAAAAGAGAACGTTGCAACACTACTTCAGTAGTTAAAATAATTCTAATAGTATGTTGCAGATGTATTTAGCAACTGTTTTGCTTCTTTAGTGAAGTATTTGTTGAGCGTGTGACTTTAAATCAAATCATGTAAATGGTCAGTCTCAGCATCAGGAGGTCTGATGGAGAACCATAAACTGACTCATTCTTTTTACATGCATATTTTAAATTCGCATTTTCATGATGAAGCTGTTGCTTTTCCACCTTCAAGATTACAAAAACAAACAAAGTATACTTCTGATGCCTTGTTTGAAGAAATGGTTAATCAGCAGAAATATTTTCTAATAGCCTAAGTCATAATAAAAATACTGGTCATAATATTTTCAAAAATTACTTCCAAAAATGAAGTATTGGGAGGGTTTATTTCTACTGCCTACTACTCATTCTAACTTTATCCTTTTGAAGACAAAGCCAGTAATCTTTGGTTGGAAATGACGATATAACCCCAATTTGAACTAACTAGGGCAATAGGGAGAATTTTTTGACTTACATGTAATCACAAAGGGTATCAAGGAGGTAGATATGGTAAAGAATTTACATTTTCCAGGCTTTCGCTCTGCCCATTGTCTCTGTAATTGCTGCATTTTTTGTTTCATCCTGTCCTACTGTAGAGTGGCTTTTTTTCTAGAAGAATAGTATTAGCAGATCTTGGAACTTTGGGACTCAGATTTCCCTCCAGAAAGAAACAAGTCCCTTCCTCCAGCTCTGGTTTCAAAAATTTAATTGGATAGTTTAGTTTCAGTGTTCTTTTCTTGGACAGTTAGTGTGGTCAGTCGTGTGAGTATATTTACAAAATGGACAACCCCATTTGTGTGACATGCTTAGATCCTGGGGAGAGAAATGATGAGCTTTTGCCTATAGAAGACAGATAGTGTTTCTTTGATAAGGAGAAGGTATTGAGCAGAAAACCAGTGTCCTTGGTAGGGCTATGTGGTCAGTGACATTAAAAGGTGCTTTGTGTTTCTGCAGTGTTAATGCATCCCTGCAAGGGAATCTAGTCCAGTAGCAAATAACGTGGCTAAGTACCACGTTCTCAAAATGGATGCAGAAACTGGTATGCATCATCCTTACGTTCAGCACTTCTGTTTCCTACCAGTCTCTATTATCATGAGACAAATCTCAGGATTCGTTTAAATAATAATGTATCTTTTGTCTTGCTGTTATTCAATAGTTCAATTTTGTTTCTAACAGTTGTTGTTTTTTCTTTAAAAATAGTTTAAATTCAAAGGATTTTTCCTTATGTTTGCCTTTCTCTGAAGTAAGTGAGTCTCTTATTTATTTCTTTAAGTAAGCTAAATGTGGGCAATAAAACAGAGAAGTAGAAATCTGAATTGTCACCCAGTGCTCCCGATGATTTAGAAATACCTAAATCAGCTGTGAAACAATCACATTTCTTTTCTTTGCAGGATTGAGAATAAGGTTTGCGTGTTTTCTAATGGAGCCACAAGTAATATATGAAAGAAACAATTTTATTTTGTATTAGGTTTCTTTAATTTAAAACAGAGCCCTTATTTCTTTCAGATAATTCATTTAATCAGTGTGGCAAAGGCAATATATCACTGAGTTCTCACATTACATTAAACAGATAATCAATAGTTTGAGACAATAAAATAAAATGTTTTCAGCTTTATTAAACTTCAGGGACATGTGGAAAGCAACTGGGAGCCAAAATGGCATTAAAAGTCAGTTAATATAGCTATTATTGCAAAGTGCATCTGAGTCACCGTTTAACACGGGGTTTCCTGTGGTTATTCAGGCAAAACCAGATTTAAAAACAAACACACAGAAAAAGAAGATAGAACTAGCTGAAATACTTAACTCATCAATTTCTAGAGAATAAATAATTCAGCTTTTTGTCAATGTATCATGCTTCATGTTTTAAGATCTTATTTAATAATTTTCTTCTTATTTTAAAGCATTTAACTCTCTTACAATAAATAAATAAAGAGCAATAAAGTCCAATAAACACCATTATATAAACAATTGAAATTTAGGTTGAAATACTGGTATTTAAAAAACCTTTTTATATGAGATAGTACAGTTAGCATGTTTTATGCATTAGTTTATTTAATTTGCACAGCAATCCTGCTAGGGTACTTTGTCAGTTGAGGACTCTGAGGCCTAATGGACGGGCCTAACCCAGGCTCAACCAGAAAATGCAGGGCAAGCTGAGATAGTTGCTTACGTCTGCTGCTGGTCAATCCAAAGCACCCAAACATGCTGAGGCTCTTAGGATCTGACTCAGGGAACTATTGTAATGGAACAGTGGTTAAGGTGCTGACTAAATGCAGAGGATACTTTTTCAGGTTATTACTAAAGATGCTTAATCAATCATTGTCACAAGTGGAACAGCTTTTAAGAGATGTTCTTTGTTTATAGCTATAGTTTTTATCAAAATGCATGGTGATGCTACGATATTTTGCAGTCTTTTGGCAATGTTTTAATTTTTTAATCACCTAAAGTGATCAATAATTTTAGAAACACAGTGAAAATACACCTGTATATACTCAGGTAAAATTTTCTTTTATCATTCAAATTGCCAGCCAACATGTCTTATGCCACAGTTTTGTTTCTCAAACACTGCTAACTTTTGGACATAAGTAAATAAGATATCTAATCTTTGCTCAAGTAGTTTATAGCATGGAGTTAGCTATTCTATCAATAAATAAATTGAACTAGATATTTGTGTACCTATTATCACAATTACAAAAGAAAGAAATAATTGTGATAGTTATTCTTTTATGCTATTCTGTGCAAATTTGAAACAGCGAACACTGCAACAGAACAACAACAAAACATGGGCTTTGGGGACAAATATGCCTGAGGTTGAATTCCATTTATTTTACTTTCTAGCTGGTTGAATGTCGCTAATTATTTTATTTATGTTAGGCTTTTTCCCACACCTAATAAAAGGAGATTTTTAACATTTATCTCAAACATGGGTTGAGAATATTAAATCAAGTAATGAATAATTAAAGTGCACCTTACAATATCTAGAAGATGGCAGGTAATTGATAAATGCATATTATTGATATTTAGGAGAAGGAGTGTCACCCTGAGAAGAGGAGGAGAAACTTGATTCATTGTTGTTGTTGCTGCTGCACTGTTGACGTGCCAGCCAGTACATTGCTATCAAGATTTCACAGCATATTTTCTCTCTGAACCACAACAATTTTCCTAGAAATCTCTCATTTTGGAAATACCCTGACTGCTGATGTTGGGAGTGACCTCAGGGAGGCAGCTAATGAATAATGAATTGGTATCTAAGACTAATAGACTAATATTAGTGCTAGTAGCTAATACCTAAATCAGGATATTCTAGAGTCTTCTATCCTGCCAACCCTCTAAATGGTCAAGCTACAAAAAGCCATTAATAGCTCTTTCACCACTTAACCCAGCAATTAGCCATTTTACAATTTTTTTTTCTCCTCTCAAGCATGCACTTTTTAAATTTTTACATTTTTTTAATGACAGCCAGATTTCACCTGAATAAAAATCATGAAAATAAAAAACAACATATATAATGTTATATTTATTGGATTCAAGGTTTCTCCCAGGATGGAGAAAATTTCTGCTGGTTCTGCCAGTACAAATAAGCATTCTAATCAGGCAGTTGATACTAGAATCTTTGTTATCAATTAGTCAGAAAATTGAATCAATACATAGTTTTTGGCAGCTAGTCAAAAGCCCATTTAAAGCAATAACTTTAGAGCAAAGTTAAAATTAGTTTTATTTTCTGAGCACTGCTGGACTATTCAGGATGATTATGATCTCTGAAAGCTCTGTCTGGAAAACTAAATCAAACGGCTCCTTTCAACAGAGTACTATTGACTTAGGGACTTTCCTGATGTATTATTGTTTACATTTAGATATGTCATAGGGAAAATCAAGACCCCTAAAAACTGCTACTGAAGATACAGACAAATTTTATTTTATGATGATAATGGGGACTTTGACCACCAGTCCTCCATCACCGTCACTGCAATACAATGTTTCTTATTGTCTTGCCCATCATCAGAAACTATGTTATGTGGGGGAAAAATGTTGATGAAAACATGTCATGTAATTTCAGTTGACTTTGTCCACTCCTTTACTAGGCTGTTAGGTGCTACATCACAAAGACAGTAGATATCCCCTGGATTCCTGGGGAAGTGAATTCCACTATATTACTTTTTTTTTCCATTCCTTATGCCTAATATGGGGCCTAACATATATTAGAAGCTTATCACTTGTTTAAATGAATGAATAGTAAATATTTGAAATCATTGATAAAATTTTCAGAAGGCAAACGAACTCTGGAAATAACAAGAGGCTAAGGGAAGAGAAATTCCAACAGGACATTGTAGATTTTTAAAATTCTTTGGACATCACTTTCTTCAAACTACTTAAAATTAACTTTACTTTCTTATAATTCTAGAGTTTTTAAACATTAATTGGAGCTTGGAGTCCAAACAGCTTACCTAAAACCAGGACTCTGCCTTGTCATGATTCTTTAAGAGCATACAGACAGAGAGGGTCAGTGCAGTTGGGGGAATGATTGAAGCCACTTTTGATGAGAGCACAGTGAAAATCTAGGACGAAAGGTTGATGCATGGAGTCTCACTCCACCCTCTTTCCCCACTGAGATCTCAAAAGCTGGAACCAGTATTAAAGTCCAGAGAAAAGAAAAGGGAGGCTGAGAGTCTGTGATAGACAAGTCCATTAGATGGGATCATGAGATGCATCTTAGGTCCTTCAGTGGATTGGATTTGAGGATAGATAGTCTTCTTTTTACTTTAGGCATTTAGATTTATAATTTAAAATGTAAATTTCAGGGGTAACACAAAGGAACCCTGGGAACTAGTGTGGCTTGATATTTAATTATATACACAGACCTTTTTATGTTTTCACTACCTACATTTCTACATTTTTCAATTATTAAAACTCTTAGGCAGCTAGATCAGGAAAGTATTAAAAATAAAATGTCTATGAGATTCATAACTAATATTTATAAAGGAGGAAATACAAATACTAGCTACTTCACAGGGCTTTGTAATCTTACCCACTTTTGAATCCTAGCTCAGAAACATATTAGCTGTAGGAGTGTCAATTGACTCACCTATAATACAGAATTTAAAAAATTTTTGGTTTGTAAGATGTGAAAATTAAACTATATCATGCCAATATGTTATGTGCTAAATAAATTGTAGCTATTTGTTTCTACCCTAATTCTAAAATTATCTGAGGCATAAGTATTTATTTTATTATTGGTTTTATTGTTATCATTGCCATTATTAGGCAGAAGCAGTGGAGTATTCTAGTTTACATGGATGATAATGGGTGCTATACTATATGGACAAATAAAACCATTTGTAAATATAGACCCATATTTACCACTACCTAGAAAGCTTGCATGATATCTTATTCTGACAAAGTACTTGGTAGATTCTTTATGCCATTATTTATGTTCGTTATAATCCGTGATGATACTCTTGGCCTACTTTTAATTGAATACATATTTTTGAGGATTTTACTTCAATTTTGATTATCATAGGCGTGAAAGTCACAGAGATATTTACGTTATCTGTATTAGTCATTTTGTGAAAGGTTTATAAGATTTCTGACTAGCCTTTTCTCCAATGTCATGAAACAGTGAGTAACCCCATAACCCTGGTCTTATTAGCCTCATAGTCAGCAAAAATAAATTAACTATCCAAGAGTCAGCTTAGGTATGTATACTGTTAATCTAAAACCATAGTTCTTTGGGGCAAATTCTGTGCCTGATCAGTCATCTATCATGCTTAAAATAAATTGGCAACTGATCATCCCTCTACCACATGTTATCCCTTTTACGATAACGTCTCTTATCTTTTCTACCCAATATTAGGTCTTTCTTCTGTTTCATTCATTCTGCACGTTACTGTTAGATGAATCTTTCCAAAACACTATTTCTATCCTTCAAGACAAAACTCATATGTCACTTTATCTGCAGGCCTTGCTGTGCTGCTTCTGGTTTAGGGATGCACATTTATATTACATTAGTGTGACTTAAAGGCTGTATTGCAATAATTTATTCTAGACTACTCTTTAACATTGACTGCAGGGTTTGTGCAAGAAATGTTTATAGATAATTCATATAAATCTCCCAAAGAGTCACTATCTTCCCACCTTCTAAGGTGAAAATCTATAATTTGTTACTGCCTTGCAGATCAATAAAATTCTGACCCAGTTTATTCTATTCAATCTAGACTCATCTCTGCCCCCAATTTTGTCACACACTCTGACAGTCTGGTCTTTGTCACCTGATTTCCAGACCTGTAAATACTTTCCAACACCAAACACTTTTTTGAGGCATAAATCAATTGCCACATACTGTGTGAAGCATTTCCTGACCTTTCTACCATGCACTAATGTCTCGTCTCTAAACTTTTAAGCATGTAGCACAGTGTATCCAAGCTTGGAGACTGTAGTCACTATACCTGAGTAAAAACCTCTATGATTAGAGCAAGCTAACTAATACGTTATTGATGCAGTTTCCATAGATGTTATCAGGAATGAGAAGATGCCTAAATCATAGCATGACGCTTAAATAAGATAAAGCATCCAGTAAAATTCAACTATTGTCATCACACCAAATGCATAAATTTAACATATAATAAAAAGTGCTTTCTCATTCTAATACAATGCATTTTTTTCTAATAAGATTGTGAGCATTTCAAGAAAAGCTTACACTTTCTCTGTATACCTCACAAAATGAAAAGAGGTTCATTCTACTCAATCCTTTTTACTGTGGGCCAACAAGTTAAAATGTTTTATAAAGTAACTGCTTAGTCCTTTTAATATTATGAAAGTCATTTTCAAAGCCATTACTTTATTATTTCACCCATATATTTACCAAGAGCTCAAGATTTGGCTTCAAATCTACAAAACCATTGATTTGGATATTTTTCTAAAACAGTTTGTTGTACCATTTGTAAGGCTAGGTCACTTTCTTCCCATGGATATATATTCTCTTCTAATTGCATTCATCAATTTTGAAAGCATAAGCGTTCTGATGTAGTTCAAGTCAGTGTTCATTTCTCTTGACATTTTCAGCAATAATAATGGGGAGGTTACATTAAATATTGTTTAATTTAATTTCTATATGGTGTTTGCTGGAAAACTGCAAGAAATTCATGTAAGAAAGGTAAGTGCTTTATTAGAGGTAATATTTTAGTAATATGTACAAAGTAAGAAAATCGAAATAAGAATTTTACTAATAACCTCTTCTTTCATTATCAGTTGAGATAATTTTTCATATCAAAACAGAATCACTAGCACTAGGAAGAAACAAAAAGATCATTTCAATACATCTTTACATGTTTTTTTAATTATGAAAGGGGATTATTTATTGAATGTTACAGTTAGAAGGATTCTTAATTATATAAATAGACATGTAATACGAACTTAATAATGTCCCTCTTTTATATACTATGAGAAATATTTTTTATTTTAATATATTTTCACTTATCTTCAAATACGTCATTTTAGAGTCTTAATTTTCCAGTATTTATTTTTGTATTACTACACATTTTGCCTCAGTAGAAATTCTGTGAAAACCTGTAAGCAGAATTCACACCCAAACTTAGTTTTCAAATTGAAATTCTAAGCACAATCAAGGTCATTTAATGTACTGCTTTGGAAGGAATCCAGAAAAAGAGTGTGTCCTTTAGATTTCCTGGAAAATACCTCTGTTTCTGTAGAGGTAACAAAAATAGTTTTAGAATTATAGAATATTATAGTCTCGTTTACATAACCCGATCATTAAGACATTATCAGCACTAAATTATGTAACAGCTAACATAAATGTAATAATAAAATTTTTATTAGGTGTTGGAGTAAGTCTTTCTTAAAACAGGCTATGTACCATCTAAAAATGAATTATTATTTGGGAATTTTGATATATGTAAGTCTATTTTATGAAAAGGTATCAACGTTTAATGTTATTGTCCTTAACATCCATTTTGAAATTCCCTGGAAAACTTACTGGATTGTTCAGAGCTATTATTTTTCCTTCTAGCTTTCTTTCTTAATTTTATCCATAACTATAAGGACTATGAATATTCATATTGGTAATAGTTTATATGATTCATAAATAGTATGAAAATGATAATCCTCTTAATTATGAGCAGCCTGGTCATCAGTCTTTAGTGTCGATGATCTAGACTTGGTTATTACACATTCACTATTAATCTTAAAAATAAACATGTCCATCTCCTTTATAGACATTAATCCATAAAACATTAATCCTATTAAAATGATCTGTGGATTATAAAAACAGTCCTCTGAATCAGGATTAAAAGAACCTGAGCATTAAAGAGGAAATAAATAAAAGGGTATTAGGAATTCAAACAAAATAACCAGAGATAATTAGAAAATTGAAAGTGAGGACAAAGTTGAAAGTGGAAAATTAGTAAGAACCTTCAGATCATATGAAAATAACAGTTCAATGTAAACAGAAAATTTTCATTATTAGTGCAGAAATAAAAATCAGAAGACTGAGGCAAGAGGACCTCACAACTAAAATAAAGCTTCCTTATAACAACATTTACTTTTCTCATCTGAACAATGCTGCACATTTATTGATTTCTAGAACAGATTAATTTTCCAAAATCACCAAAACAAATATGATCTTTCAAGAGCTAAAACAGTGTCCCATTTGCCTGAACCTGTTCTTTGGAAGTCTTTCATAATTAATTCCATCTCGTTTGACTTGACAGTAGATCCTAAAGTGATCTGCAGAATAAACTGTAGCATAACTTTTATCACCCACATTGATGAAACACAGTATGAACATACAGAAGTAATTAGTGGCAGGCTAAAAATTCATGCCTGTGGCTTAGAAATCTCAGAATTCTAAAAAAGATATAGTAATTTCATCCTATCTTTTGTGTTCTCCCAGAAAAATAATCCCAGGCTTCTTAACTCACAGGCAGAGAGCTTTTGCTAGTCACTTTAAGATAACATAATTTAAGTGAAAAGTTTAACTGGACTCTTTGGAGAGAGTTTTCTTTGCATTTGTAATTTTACATGGAATGTTAATTTTGCCATTCATCTTTTTTGTTTTTCTTTCTGTCATTATTTTATTTATTTAAAAAAATAATTTTATATAAATAAGAGACAGGAAACACTGGCATGAGATGGCAGATTTGAAGATCTCTTGAACCCAAAAATAGCAGCTTAGTAATACTACTTTTTAAATCCCAGGTAACTCTACAAAGTCCCTTTAAGGTTCTTGAATTATATTTCTCATTCTGGTACAATTTGATCTTCTTGGCTTTAAACTCAGCTCCTAGGACAGAATGACAGCCTCACATCCATAATCAAAGTTTCTGGTAACTCAGCAGAGCCACAGGCCAAAATTCTCTCCCGTGAGAGCAATGGGCTCAGACCCAAAGACAGCTCAGGAGATCGATTGCAATAAAGCTACTATATCTTTTTCAGAACTGTTCATTCTTAAATAAGAAAATGTTTGTGCTAAAACTCATGATCTCTAAAGCATAACTTCCTAACATTTTCCAATACTTCTAAACTGTCTAGAGGTTGAAAAGAAACTAAGTCGGAAAAATTCAGAGTGCTTTAATAAATAATTGTTGAATAAATAGATGAATGAATGAATGAAAAGCTTACCTAAAGATGATCACCTAATGCCATTATTCAAGCTGAATTTGGTTGAAAAATAATGCATAGCTTAAATATCCTACGTACTTCCTTAGAAGGAAGCTCAGTAGAAAAAAAATCAAACATTAGTATAATGATATTCCCTTTATATTTGCCTACTGATCAACTAAAGAAGAAAACATATTTATCTTCTACCAAAGCAAGATTTCATCAGTCTGAAGCTCTCAAACTCCCTTATTTGATCATAAACGTTGAGAAAATATACTGTGCTGTGTCAGAATGGAATTATCTAAAATAAGACTTTTAGGACATAGTGGAATTCAGTCTTGACACATTTCAGTTTTATGCGACACCTTCTGATAACCAATATTACATAGAAACCCAAAGCCATTTGAAAATAGGACATGAACATATAGCCTCATCATTAGAAATCCTATTCCACCATATAGAAGCAAGTTGAAACACATCTGGTACCTCCAGATACTGAGACTAGAGAATACAGAAATTAGGTCATAAGCAAGAGAGAAATGGTAAGTTAAGGGTGACTTTATTTTTAACTTCATACAGCTTGAAATATGGCAATTTTCCTATTAGTATTCTATACTAAAATGAATAGTTTAATGATATACCTCAGCTCTAGAAGAATAGCACTTATCTAAGGGATATATGCTGTTGCTAATATTACAAGTTCAACCTTTTTCTCAAGTAATGCTGTGACCTACTTCTCTTCAACTGCTGTGGTTCATGCAAGATATGTCCATTGCAATATCCTGTACCATTAATGGCCATGACTGTGGGAGTATATGTGCTAAGTAGTTCATAAGTTGAACTACTTCTAGAGGTTAGACGCCCATCACATTGTAGACACCTTAGTTAACATTATCTAGTGCTGCTAAAGCAAGGTCCAAGGTCATTGTGGACCATCACTGAGTTCCATGACTGAAGATGCCTCATTCACATATTCACTATGGTACATGCATGATGAATCTGGCTCATTCCACAATGTACAAAAGATCCCCATTGGTGATAATATCCTATTATGGTAATTTGTTTAACACACATCAGCCGAATGACAATTATGCTTCAGTCGAACTAGATCTTGGAAATGCCAAGGTAAAATATGACTTCTGTCATATCTCTTAAAGAGATGTTGGATTTTCACAGACTGATCTCCCACACAGCCTTTCAGTGAATAGCCTGTCTTAATTTACAGCTTTAATAATGATTTCTTCTCTCCTCTCTCACAACCACATTGTACGTGGGTTGCTAACTCTTATGATTAACTCAATATTTTGAAAAAATAAGATCTAATTTTATTTTAGAAAACACATTGACTTCTCAAAGTTCTAAGAAATTACTGGAGCCTAGAATATGAAGAAAAATAATTTCCTTACTTCCACTTCAATGATGCTTCATTTTTCTTTTTCATCCTTTGAGTAAGTTTTTTAAATTACATTTAAACATTAAATACCTTAATGATGAAGATGTACTTCATATGCCTTCATTTTCCTTCCTGACATTTTGGCTATAAAAATCCTCATAGCCTGTACAAACCCATTTAATGAGAGAAATGAAGAGGACCCTGTAGTTTTAAAGAAACAATAAAGAATTGTATTCAGAAGAATTTTTGTATCTGGTGAATGGAAGTTTGCAGCTCCTTCCTGAAACTTCCTTACAAAGTCACCCATCTGTAGCCAATAAAAGAAGGCACATGTTCTCTCAGCTTGGCAAAGTAGAATCACAAAAGGTGAAAGGATCACAATCCTAGAACAGAAAGTTTGGTTCTTCTAGGAGTCTGAAAAATACTAACAAGCAGAAGCATAATGACATCTAGATAAGTCTAAAAATGCCCTCTGTGGTTATGTACAATATTTTGGACACTCAAGTCAGGAGCGAAGTGCTTTTTCAACCTAATTTCCAGTGTGAAGACTTTTTGAAAGAATTGATAATATGTTTTAGTTTTTAAAAACAATCGGTCCTAGGGCATCCAGACACAAAGCATAGGTGTCCTGGCAGAATGAGAAGGACTTCTGCATTGCACTGTGACCCGGTGTGAGGAGTCAGAGAACCAGCAGGGTAAGGAAGTCTTCTGAAAGGATGAGGGGAGTGGTAGAAGTGATGGGAGATGTGTTACATGTGGGAGGGTTGGTTTCTCTCTATATATACATACATTTACACACAGAGCACAATACGAACACATACACATCTTTATGTGTGCATTAGTGGAGCTATGACGTTTTGAAGAAAAGCCTGATTTCAGGGCTAGGGCAGGGAATGGCGAAGATTAACACATCTTAATGTTCCAGAAGCAAGAAAGTGAAAGAATAATAGAGACGTGTTTGTACATATACCCATGTACATTTGTAATTATTGGCATAATTTCAAATCACCTCCCCACAAAATCATAGTAATTACAAAGGGTAAAAAAAAAAAAAAACTTGACAGTTGAGAAGCATGGAAGGCAACAACTTAATCAAGTGATGGAAGTGAACATTATCCATAATGTGACAAATCAAAATTAGGCACCATCTGATAGTTACTTTCAAATGTTTTGGAGGCAGAGAACTCTTTGTCACATACTTACAACTTACCCTTTAGTTTGATATTTTTCAAAATGACTTTAAAGAAAAAAAAGACCGGCATTGAAGACACAAGAAGGACAATTAATTTTACACCCCCTAGCATGTAAAACTAAAAGGCTTCCGTAGATTGACAAAAGTTAAGCTGCGCATCCCCAGGGACCTTTCCGAGGTACTGAATGATACTCACCTAACCTCACTTTGTCCCTTTTCTTTGAAGCCCTCCTTCTCTCCACCTGTATTTTTCCTTCTAAGTTACGAGAGAGCTAACTTAAGTGGTTCAACTCCAATGGTTCTACAAAATCAGATCTTTTATCCTACCTACTTTTGCAAATATTCCAGCTTTGAACCAAATTAGTAACCTAATTTCTATATGCACTTGGGGCAGTATAGTTTAGTGATAGAGGGTGAGAACTTTTTAAAGCATATTCTTCATTTCAAATCCCTTTTGCGAGCTGTGTGAATAATGACAAGTCTTTGTAACTACTCTGTTTCTGTTTCCTTGTTTATAAAAAGAAGTTAATAATTGTACCTATTATAGTTTTAAGAATTAAATGATTTATTATGTTGAAAGTATATATAATATTGCCTGTAACATTAGTACTTTATGTGCATTTGATGCTATTAATGTTATTTTTAACTGTTCTGTGATAAGTAACTATTATATTGCGTCTGCGATAGAAATATCAAAACATATGCTAAACTTCATCCTTTTGGAATACTTGGAAAAATTCTAAATTCTAATGACAACTACTTCGGTTGGAGAAATGACATAGAATTGAGAAGTTCTAGCTTCTTCAGTATGAAAGAATTTCTCTTAAAAAAGTTGCTATTCTTTCAGATAAGATGCATGCATCCATAACAAAGAAACCAATATTTTTCATTGGTCAACTAAGTCAAAGTTGACTTATGTATTTATCTGAAAATTTTGTCATTAATATCAAATATCTTCAAACAGATACATTACTTATGTAGAACATTCCACTTTGTGATAGTGTAGCCTAAGGTGTGATTTCTAGAAAGATAATGCATTATAAAATAGGTGCATGTGATGCTACTGGATCCAACTTATTTATGTATTCCCTGTGAGCTTCAAACACTTAGAATCTTTTTTATTTATAACATTTTGGAAAAACTAACTCTTACACAAAAGTAACTTGTGATTGTGATACTCTCTTATTCAAAATACTACTTTATATATATGGTTCTTCTTAAAATTAAATGGAAAAGTGAAAAGGATTATTATATGATCATCATTTTCCATTAGAATGACAGAACAAATAGAGACATGTCCACATAATTATTGTTTTTGCCAGTACTTTTAACGGCAAAGACTGCAATTACTTTTGCACCTACCTAATACTTAGCATTTTCTCTGCTAGTGTGGCTTCTCTGGCTTGTCAGCCTTTAGTGTATCTGAACTGTACATTGCCTACATGTTTCTTATGTTTTTGAAATGTGTACAAGTTAGTATTATTTAATACTATTACACCAGTAAGTATAATGTCACAGTGCAGATAGTGATTTTTTTTTTCTTTGAGACGGAGTTTTGCTCTTGGCTCCCAGGCTGGAGTACAGTGTTGTGATCTTGGCTCACTGTAACGTCTGCCTCCCGGGTTCAAGTGATTCTTCTGCCTCAGCCTCCCAAATAGCTGGGATTACAGATGCCTGCCACCATGCCCAGCTAATTTTTGTACTTTTAGTAGAGATGGGGTTTTACCACTTTGACCAGGTTGGTCTTGAACTCCTGACCTCAGGTGATCCTCCTGCCTCGGCCTCCCGAAGTGTTGTATATACATTTGCTTCACGTTCTACTTTAATTATGAAAAATTACAAAAGTACAAAATATCTAGATAAGTGACAAATAAAAGAAAAAATAAAAACTGAGCAATTGTGTACTATATCACCTGAAGAGACAGAACATTGCTAATCATTTTGAAGACTCCTGGGTTTTCATTCCCAAATTTTTCTTCTTCCCTAACCGCCCTCCCGAAACACTATACTGGGTTTTGTTTTCTATGATTGCACTGCTATTTTAAATAAATAATTTACATATATGCATATATAAATAATATGCATATATAGAAAATATTTAGTTTTATGCATTTTGATTATCATGGAAATGAAATTATGCTATATATACTATATACACCTCACAGGCACATATCTAGATATATATAAACACACTACACTTAGCAGATACATACCTAGATATATAGACACATAATATATTCTGTTATTGCTTTTCCTCAAAGTAAGTTTTTAAATAAATTCATGTTCATTCAACAATCTCTAATTCATTTGTATTTTATAGAATATCCCATTGTATGTCTATAAACAAAATTCATCTATTCTTCTCTAAATGTTTATCAAGGTGTTTTACAGACTTGGTCCTCTATTAAAAAATAATAGTCTGTAGACCTTCTTGTACATTTCACTTGGTTCCCCGTTGCAAGTGTACCTTTAGAGTTTATAATTAGGAAAACTTAGGAGTGGTAGAATCTGTTTGTCTTCTACTTTTCTATAAAATTCCATTTTGTTTTCAAACGTGTTTTTACCAGTTTTAACTCCCTCCGAAGGAATGTAAGTCTTCTCATTCTTGACAGCATTTGGTTTTGTCAGATTATTAAACTTTTGTCAATCTGGATGTGAAATGGTATCTCATTATGTTTTTAATTTACATTTAATTTGCATTTCTCTGAGGGGCTGCCAAGCAGGAGCTGCAGAATTGGAGGAGGCAGGAGACACAGCTGCTGCTATAGAAGAAGGGGCAGTACAAAAAGTAGAAGGAGGGATGAAATGCTCTAGTTTCTCCTCTCTTTACACCCTCCGGTCTTCCATAAGTGCCTCCTATTTGAAAAACGTATCTGGAAATATGAGGTTAAGGAAGCCTGGAAGGTGTAATTACTTGAAATACAGAACTGGGCAGACAAGGATGAAAAATAAATCTGAAATCAGATTTGAAAATGGCTTTCAGAGCTGTACCACATTTAGCTTGTTAAAATTCACTGTCTCTTCTACTGGATTATAAAACTCAGTGAATAAAAGCATTTTGTGTATTTTGATCCCTTTGCTTAGAATAATCCCTGGTACATAAGAAACAATAAATATTGAATAGAAGAATGAATTAATGAATGGTCAAGTCTCATACAAGCCATATCCTTTCACATATTTAAATATTATTTTAGAATTAAATTATTCACTAAATACATAAATTGATATAATTTGATTTTTAGAGAAAATTCATATGAGATAGAAGATCTGTTCGGTCATCTAATTTTGTCTTTTATTGCTGTTGTTGTTTAAACACTTCTGTATTAGTCAGGGTTTTCCACAAAAACAAAACCAATCGGCCGGGCGTGGTGGCTCATGCTTGTAATCCCAGCAGTTTGGGAGGCCGAGGCGGGTGGATCACGAGGTCAGGAGATCGAGACCATCCTGGCTAACACAGTGAAACCCCGTCTCTACTAAAAATACAAAAAATTATCCGGGCGTGGTGGCAGGCGCCTGTAGTCCCAGCTACTCGGAGAGGCTGAGGCAAGAGAATGGCATGAACCCCGGGAGGCAGAGCCTGCAGTGAGCCGAGATTGCACCACTGCACTCCAGCCTGGACGACAGAGCGAGACTCCGTCTCAAAAAAAAAAAAACAAAAAAACAATCATTAGGATCAAACAAAAAAATCAATAGGATCTCACCCTCTCTCGACAAATGACACAGGGTGAGATCCTACTGATTTTATACATACGCATATATACATTTATATTTATATATATTTAGAGAGAGAGAGACAGATTTATTATAAGGAATTGTCTCATGATTAGAGTTTTGCAAATCTGAAGATTTGAAGGGTGGGCCAGCAAGCTGGAGACCCCAGAGAACTGATTGTTTAATTTCAGTGTATGTCCAAAGGCCTGAGAATCAGAACAACCAATGGTTTTCTTTCAGTCTGAAGGCCAGAAGCCTCTGGGCCCGGGAAGAACCAATGTTTCAGTTTGAGTCCAATTTCACAAAAATCTAATGTCCATCTCAAAGGCTACCAGATAGGAGGAATTCTGTCCTACTCTGAGAAGCCTTCTTGTTCTATTCAGGCCTTCAGTTGATTAAATGAGGGCCTCTCACATCTGAGAGCGCCATCTGCTTTACTCAGTCTACTCAGGTCACACGAATCTCCTGCAAAAAAATGCCCTCACGGAAACATCCAGGATAATGTTAACATCTGGGCACTGCAGGACATAGTCCGAGTGGACATCTAAAGTTAATCATCACAGCTTCCTTTACAAATCAAAGTAACTGTTGTATATGAATGCAGCAGAAAACTTGACTTTACGTGACCGAGAAGCTAGGAAATCCTGGGGCATTCAAAGCTGCCCAAGAAAACAATCAGGCTGCTTCTTCACTCTCATCCTGGCCCCAAATGAATGTGGGAAGTAGGAGACAATGAGGTGATTTTCCAGGATTTACTAACATTCCTAATTTCACTATTCTCCTTCCTTTAGCATAGATATCAGAAATCATTCAGTCACACCTTGCCTCCCTGTTTTCTTCTGCCATTGAAATAACAGGTGCCTACCTGTCCATTAACACCACAGCTTTCTTCTTCACCCTGTTGTAAAGATCCTTCTACCTAGCCTAGCCCTCTAGCCTGCTGCTGCTATCTTTTTTTTCATTGTGTTTTTAAAATTTACTCTTCCCCATCTTTCATCCCTGTCCCTCGTTGCTTTTCTTTTTCGTCATACAATGGCTGACTTACTTTTATTTGTAAGCTATTCCTTAAATGTCACCTCCTCAGAACCCTTATCTGATTACATTCTATACTACGGCCTTTTCCTCTTGCTTATTCATCTAAGTAGTTTTCAAACCAGTTGCCATGACCTGCAATCACTCTGCCTTTTATTTGTTTTCTTACTTATTGTCTGTCTCACCCTAGTAGAATATAAACCAGGTAGGGCAGGAAATACGCAGGTTTTCTTGATGTGATAGCCACAAAGATTACCAAAGCAGTGGGCATCTGTATGAATTTATAATTCTTGTGGGAAGGTCCAGTTTTTTTCTCAGGTAGATTCATTTAAAAATGAAAACATGTTATTTTCACTAATATATGACTATCATACTGGATTTGTGTGTAGTGGGTAATGTTCTACATGTGTACCCCATGCTAGGAGGAGAGAATACGTTGGGTCTGGCATTATTAAGCAACTCTATGTTCTGGTCTGCCATTTTTGTAGAATATTAATCATTATAGGGGCACAAAGTATCTTTTCTTGGCCCACAAAAATAATCTGAATCTACTTTTACATTATAGAAACCCAGTTTCTTCAATATTATCAGCATATTTTATTTTTTTGGCTCTCCTTACCCTCCTAGTCATTCTCCTCTGAAAATATCCCAGGTATTAATGCCACATCTGGAAATTATTCAGTGGTCTAAAAGCAGAGGAAAGCAAAATTATAAATATCATCACTCTGCTTCCTTTGAAAAATAGAAATTTCTAACCTTGATGGAAAATTCACATTGATTCTGTCATGATTTTACAGTTAATGGGAAAAACAGACATACTGATCTCATTAATCCCAATAAGTGAAATTTTGCATAGGTTTTACAACATGTTAGGAATATTTTTATAGAAATTGTCTAATATCCAGGAGACATTTCAGTTTACTTACCCATTAAGCAATAGTATTATCTACTAGAGAATTAACGAATTTGGAATTTTAAATACCAAATTTTAAATTCCAAATTTAAAATGTTTAAAGTTTGTTGAATAGCTTTTCACAGTTAAAGAAAGAAATACAAAGTTGAAAACATGAAATTTTATACTTAAATTATAAAATGATCTCACATTATTTGAAACCCATGCCATTTATAGTTTTAGGTCAGATTTTTGATTTGAATAATATTCCTAAACTCTATGTAACCAACTGCATGATAGACAAGGAAAGAGGCTCATGAGATTAAGCTACTTATCCAAGATCTGACAGCAGCAGAACCAGTAGGAGGGTTCCAGCCTTCTGCATTACAGTCTATTTCTTCTTCAGTTATACCGTGTTGTTTCATATCCAAGAAGGATGATACAGCAAACAGAAAATTAGGTGACTGAGAAAGTCTACTGCATATTTCACAGGGAGCAATCGAATGATGTAGTGTAAACATAACAGTGTTTAAAGCCTGAAGACATGGCGTCAGCATCCTATTCTGCCATCGACTGACATGGCGTCAGCATCCTATTCTGCCATCGACTGAGTGGCACTGGACAAGTTACTAAATTTCTTTAAACTGAAGCTTTCTTAAAAAGTGGGAGTGAAGATTAAATAGGAAAATGTGTAGGTACATTTTTAAAACTTTAACATATTACCAGTTGGTTTTGTTTGAGTTTTTTGTTGCTTTTTGGCTACCTTGTTTTGTTTTACTCCACATACAATGTCAGGCAAATCCTTTCATACTCCTGGATAAAACCCTTCGTGACAAAAAGTATTATCAGATTATGTAGAGTAAAATTTTGTATTTATTCACTTCTTCTGGGGACTATGTTCTTCCAGATGATCTATTTTTACATTGAATGGTTAATGTTCATCAAATGCATAGATTCCACCTTTTGAATCAGTTTGAATACAATCAGATAAACCAAAATATATAAGGTTGTTAATAAAGAAATTCATAAAATAAAGTGCATGTTGCAGAATCATTTTTACAACTACTGGTTCTATAGGATAATATGCAGAGAAAATAATTTTATGTTAGCTTTCAGTTATTTACTTTCAGATAAATTGTTACTTTTTTACTTGTGTGAGACATCTTAAAAATAGACCAAACCAGAGGGATAAAAGTAGTCTTTACTGAGTTTTAAGTTGGTTTGCAGATCAATGAACTATGTCATTATGATTCCAATATTACAGAACAATATTTATTTAGAAATCATAAATTTGAATATCTCTCTTCCTAAAGACTTCTTAATTCATAAAACTAATATTTTAAATAATATAGAAATAAGAGCGATACAATTACAAAAGTTATTGAAGTAAGATATGGAAGAAGTCCATTTTCAGGGTTCCAGTTCAGTGTCATATTAACTCTTCTCTAGAAAGAGAAAATATAAAAGCTGGAAGCCAATGAATGATATGCATTAAAGACTTTTTTTGTTCTGGCAGAGTAGGAGCTATTAGATCATAATGTCCATAATTTCATGAATATAGAATTGTTTCCTATACCATTACCCACTTCTTTGTCTGGTCTACATAAATGGCTCAAGCAAAGGGGCTTTTTACTACATCTCGTAGGAAACAATTCTTCCGCCTAATAGACTAACAAGGCTGCCTTTTCTGTGACAGTTACTCACAAATTTCCTGTACTCAATTTTATCCCATTACTTCTGGTTATTTTCTCTTGACTAACCTAAAATTTTCTCCTTTCTCCCACCCCCTTTTTATTACCTTAGTTATGCTTTCAAGTGAATGAGTTTCCCATTAGTCTTTTCACCAAATTAAATGGATACTGTCTTTTAATCTCTGTCCATTAATCATTTCATTTAGACCCTTAATCATTTGCATTGTTCCTTCCTGAAGTTTCATTTGCTTGCTTTTTTTCTCACATGGGAAATCTATATTTCTTTTCTGTACTGTGGGCATTTTTGTAGGAAATTTAACTAATATTATTTCTGACTAGCCTAATCTCACCTCCCAGAGATGATTCTTTTATGCTGTCTTCCACAGCATTTATGCCTAGGTTTTATTTTACTAACTATACAATTAATTATGTACTCTGTAGGATTTTTTTTATTTGATAATGTGATTTTTATACATTTCTTAATAAGATAAATTGCTTTTCTCCATTTTGTGGCATTACTGCTATGTACAGTTAATTTTTAAAAGCAAATGGATTTTTTAAACTTCGTCAGGAATTAGGCTTACATAAACCCCAGAAAGGAATATCATACCCCATGCTTAAGAATGGAGCTGTAGTATTTGTCAGAATTCTTTCTGTAGCAAGACCTCCTCCTTTTACTTACTGAATATACTCAGCCTTTCCAACTGAGAACAGTTTCAAGAGAACTAAAACATGCTTAGCCATAGTATCTATTAATTTACACCCTGTCATGTATCATATTGTTACTCAAAATTAGATGTTCCTTTCATTTGATGAAGATAATTTCCAGATAAAATGCAAATTTTTTAAAGTGGACTTCATGGTTTAGAAAAAGAAAACCATGAAGTATTTATCAGATGAAATATTTCATTCTCAACGGAGAGCTCACAGTTCACAATGAAAATAAGATGCACAATAGTGTGTTAAGATAGCTTGATAGGAAATTGTAGTAGCTTGGTAAGTAGGACTGTTCCAATCTTGGCCACTGTTTTTCCTTTCATAGAAAAAGAAGGAACTCTGCACAGCCCAGAACTCAGAGGCTCAGAGACACTGAGAAACATGAACAAGAATAAACACTGAAAGATAGAACCTACATTGAAATAATGTGAGGCTTTGCTTTTTTCTGGTGAATCTTTCATATGCATTCACACAGTAAATGATATCTTCGTGAATATAGTAATGTCAACTACATGGAAATTCAACCTGACGTAGACTGCTGTATGAACCATATCCTTCCTAGATCATGAAAGAAAATAGAACTAAGGTGATATGGTTTGGCTCTGTGTCCTCATCCAATTCTCATCTTGTAGCTCCCGTATTTCCCACATGTTGCTGGAGGAACCTGGTGGGATATGATTGAATCATGAGGGCAGGTCTTTTCCATGCTGTTCTCATGGTAGTAAATGGGTCTTATTAGATCTGATGGTTTTTTTAAAAAAATGGGAGTTTCTCTGCACCAGCTCTTTTTTTGCCATCCATGTAAGATGTGACTTGCTGCTCCTTGCCTTCTGTCATGATTGTGAGGCATCCCCAGCCATATGGAATTGTAAGTCCAATTAAACCTCTTTCTTTTGTAAATTTCCCAGTCTCAGTTATGTCTTTCTCAGCAGTGTGAAAATGAGCTAATACAGTAAATTGGTATCAGCAGTGGGGGGCTGCAGAAAAGATACCTAAAAATGTGGAAGCAACTTTGGAACTAGGTAACAGGCAGAGGTTGGATCAATTTGGAGGGCTCTAGAAGAAAACAGGTAAGTGTGGGAAAGTTTAGCACTTCCTGGAGACTTGTGCAATGGCTTTGACCAAAATGCTGATGATGATATGGACAATGTAATCCAGGCTGAGGTGGTCTCAGGTGGAGATAAGGAACTTGTTGGGAACTGGAGCAAAGGTGATTCTTGTTATGTTTTAGCAAAGAGGCTGGTAGCATTTTGCCCCTGTCCTACAGATTTTTGGAACTTTGAACTTGAGAGATGATTTAGGATATCTGGCAGAAGAAATTTCTAAGCAGCAAAGCATTCAAGAGGTGACTTGGGTGCTGCTAAAAGCATTCTGTTTTAAAAAGGAAACAGAGCATAAAAGTTCAGAAAATTTGCAGCCTGAAGATGCAGCAGAAAAAAAAAACATTTTTTGATGGGAAATTCAAGCTGGCTGCAGAAATTTGCATAAATAACAAGAAGCCACATGTTAATCCCCAAGACAATGGAAAAAATGTCTCCATGGCATGTCACAGGTCTTCATGGCAGTCCCTCCCATCACAGACCTGGAAGCCTAGAAGGAATAAATGGGTTGTGGCTTCAGAAGGTGCAAGCCTAAAGCCTTGGCAGCTACCACGTGGTGTCGAGCCTGCCAGTGCACAGAAGTCAACATTTGAATTTTGAGAACCTCTGCCTAGATTTCAGAGGATTTATGGAAATGCCTGGATATCCAGGCAGAAGTCTGCTGCAGGGGCAGGGCTCTCATGGAGAACCTCTGCTGGGCAATGTGTAAGGGAAATGTGGGGTCAGAGCCCCCACACAGAATCCCTACTGATGCACCACCTAGTTGAGATGTGAGAAGAGGGCCACCATCCTCCAGACCCCAGCACGGTAAATCCACCGACAGTTTGCAATATTCACCTGGAAAATCCACACACACTCAATGCCAGCCCATGAAAGGAGCAAGGAGGGAGGCTGTACCCTGCAAAGCCAAGGGGTGGAGCTGCCCAAGACTACTGAAACCTACATCTCACATCAGCATGACCTGGATATAAGACATGGAGTCAAAGGAGATCATTTTGAAGCTTTAAGATTTGACTGCCCTTCTGGATTTTGGACTTTCATGGGGCCTGTAGCCCCTTTGTTTTGGACAATTTCTCCCATTTGGAATGCCTGTATTTACCCAATGCCTGTACTCCCATGATATCTAGAAAGTAGTTAACTTGCTTTTGATTTTACAGGCTCATAGGTGGAAAGGACTTGCCTTGTCTTGAATGAGACTTTGGATTTTGGACTCAAGTTAATGCTGAAATGAGTTGAGGGATGTAATGATATGGTTTGGCTGTGTCCCCAGCCAAATCTCATCTTTTAGGTCCCATAATTCCCAGATGTTGTCAAGGAGACCCAGTGGGAGATGATTGAATCAAGGGGGCAGATCTTTCCCATGGTGTTCTTGTGATAATGAATGGGTCTCATGAGACTTGATGGTATTAAAAAACGGGAGTTTCTCTGCATAAGCTCTTTTTTTATTTGCCTGCTGCCATCCATGTAAGATGTGACTTGCTCCTTGTTGTCTTCCACCATGATTGTGAGGCATCCCCTGCCATGTGGAACTGTAAGTCCAATTAAATCTCTTTCATTTGTAAATTGCCCAGTCTTAGGTATGTCTTTATCAGCAGAGTGAAAACAGACTAATACATAAGGTTCATCCTATGATTCTATATTAACTCTATAAAATAGAATTTCCTTTAAGGGAAGCCACAGGAAAAATATAAATACATTTATCAGTGAGATTTTAGTGAAGTAATTTGTTTTCATATGTTAGAATGCCATATAACTTGAAAGAGGGAAAATATAATTCAGCATATGGGATTTAAGATATAACTGAATTGTTGATAAAGGCTTACTATTATTTATGTTGGGCAGTTAGTTCTCAAAATTTGCTGAGAAATTTTACACTGCTGACCTTGATAATAATGGCAAAACATCATTAGATTTTTTTCCTGATTATGTGCCTTTCCATAACTATAGTTAAAATACAAATGTCCACTCAAAAAAACAAGTCATTTAAATTTGAAAATTTAATTTGCTATTTATGCTTTATGCTAGTTCATAAATCATTAATCAATATCTTTATGGAAATGATATTTATTATTGATTTTTGCAGCATCCTTGTAAGCACCATATTTCTATGAGATATCTGATTGAATGATTTTCTATAACTTTTGCTTTACTTGTACTCAATAATGAAACATATACTTTCACAGTAATATGTATCTACATGAAAATTTTGGTATGAGTTATTTGGTTGTGTCTACTAAACATTAGGTTTTAAACTTTGTAATACAAGCAAAGTAATTAGTGGTCATATTTTGGCAAGATTTATTATTCATAAGCTGCATCTATTTCCAGTACAAGTTTCCATTACCTGCTAGGTGCCTTAAGGTTTGTTTGTGATCCTTCATAATACATCAATCATTTTCTTCTATTTTGAGGTTTGACATAACGATTCCTAATGGGACATTAATAAGTGTATTATTCTAAAATTTGGTGAGTTTGGTTCTCATGTAAATGATTAATTTAATAGGTTAGTTTTATCTTTTATATCAGCAATCTCATTGTTTTTGTTCACTTTTCTGATTCTTTTTAAGTAAATATTCAATGTAGTCTATAAAATTATTTCTGGGAATTTCTTCCTATATCTAAATAAAAATATTATAGCTGTCATATTACCAGTGTTTTACAATCAATTGAATGATTTTTTTTCTACTACATTCTGTACAGGAAAACTAAATGTGAAAATTCAAGCCTAAGATAAGCTCAAATTAGTTAGCACGCTCATTGTGGCCCCTACATTCCATTGAGTTAGTGTTTCCATTATAGATACTGTCCTTTCAATGAAGGCTCTGAATTGAAATTTCAAATTCCATCAATTCTGAAATTACTTGTAAGAGGAGTAAAGGCTATTTTTGTGTGGGGGCCACTGTCTTTATAGCTGTGTAGATGTAGTCATGGAGACAATACCTGCCAACTCCTTCTGGAGTAGTTGTTGAGGTTAAAAGAATCTAGTTTTGGCCGGGCACGGTGGCTCACGCCTGTAATCCCAGCACTTTGGGAGGCCGAGGCGGGCGGATCACGAGGTCAGGAGATAGAGACCATCCTGGCTAACACGGTGAAACCCCATCTCTACTAAAAATACAAAAAAAAAAAAAAAAGTATCCAGGCGTGGTGGCAGCGCCTGTAGTCCCAGCTACTCAGGAGGCTGAGGCAGGAGAATGGTGTGAACCCATGAGGCGGAGCTTGCAGTGAGCTGAGATCGCGCCACTGCACTCCAGCCTGGGTGACAGAGCAAGACTCTGTCTCAAAAAAAAAAGAAAAAGAAAAAAAGAATCTAGTTTTCCAGCGAGTACTAACCAGGGCCAACCCTGCTTACCTTCTAAGAGGAGATCAAGGGCTCTCAGTATGGTATATTTGTAGACAAAGTAAGGAAATCATGGTATTTGCAGTAAAAATAACTGTGGAAGACATTATGCTAAGTGAAATAAGCCAGTCACAGGAGGGCAAATACTAAATGATACAACTTATATGGGGAATCTAAAATAGTGACAATCATGGAAGCAGAGAGTAGAATGGTTTTCTTCAGGGGTTAGCATGAGGGGAAAGTGGGAGGTATTAGTCAAAGAGTAGAGTTTCAGTTATGCGAGGTGGCTAAGTTCTTGAGCTCTACTGCACAGTATAGGGCCTATAGTTAACAATACTGTATTGTATATTTAAAAAAATTCTAAGGGGGTACTTGTGTTATCACACACACATACACACACAAATAATGATGATAAATAAGGAGAGCAGGTGGACATTTTTGGAGGTGATGGCTCTATTTATGACAGATTGTGGTAATGATTTTATGGGTATATACTTACCTCCAAACTCATCAGGTTGTGTGCATGACATAAGAATAGCTTTTTATATGTCAATTATTCCTCAACAAAGTACTTTTTAAAAATCAAACCTAGTTTCTCCAATTCCGTACTGTATTAGTTAGGATTTCCTATATTATGCTGTAGTAACTGATGTCCCTGAAGTTTCAGGTGCTTACCTGAGTAAAGGTTTATTTCTCCCTCTTTCAAAGTCCATTGTGGGTCACCTGTGGCTTTATTCCTTGTCATCTTTAACCAAACCTTGATGAACTGGGT
Source organism: Hylobates moloch (assembly GCF_009828535.3). Classification (NCBI taxonomy): domain Eukaryota; kingdom Metazoa; phylum Chordata; class Mammalia; order Primates; family Hylobatidae; genus Hylobates; species Hylobates moloch. Next base: position 77,556,083 of record NW_026652279.1, read on the forward strand.
AGTCTCTACTGGAAAGACAATCTATCATCTGGTAATGGAAAAATATGTTAAGCCACGTGCTAGTCTTTAAAAAATCTCCCAAAATGTCATTGGCCATAGCTATTCACATAAAGATATGTGACCCTTTTGAAAGGAAAGGCACCAGAGGCCACACTTTTTATCCTCCTTTTTCTTAGGTGCCTGAACGACTGAAGCTTCCCTTCTATGTAAAATAATACTAGATGTTCAAACAGAGAGGGATAAGCTAATTCTCCTATTCAGTGAAGATTTTTAGCATTTAGTTCATTGAATAATGTGATAAACACCCAACTGGACATATCTGCAGTATAAAATACCATGTACAGGATATCATTATTTTGTACAGTTTGTTTTTTCCATCTCACCATAATTTAATGTTGATTCTCATCCATAACTCTGGAATTTATTCATTATGTAAAAATGTCAAAGAAGATTTTTCTTTCCATTATGCATAAAATGAGTGCCTGTAAAAATACACATAAACTTTTTCTAATTAGAAATTATTCTGGTTAGAAAGTAATAAATTACCTGCTTCAAATCACAAAGTACACAGAACTTTATCTCTATTTCTTAAAAAATATATCTTCTTTGAATTACCATTTCATGCCAGGAGTTTGCAGAGTTTTATCATGCTTTATGCCATCATTATTAAGTATCTGGCAAAAGAACATGCTTAGCCTATTTTGTATGTTTCATTGAATGATATAGTTAATATTGTGACTTGCATATATTGCACTGTTTATATTTCTTCTTCTCATTTCTTCCTTTATTTTTTGCATGATTATATGCATAATTGGAATTGAAAAGTTTTCATAGATGAATCATGACCGCTCCGCTTAATTTCAACAACCAACTGTAGTCCAAATATACATTGGATTTTGTAACCTTTGCCAAGACTTTAAGGATACTTAGGTTCAAAAAGTTTGTATTATATTCAATATAGGAGTGTCCACTAGCAATATCATTTTCTTTCTTTATATAAATAAGAATCATAGAATTTTAGACTCAGGGTAACATTTGTTTTGTGTCTTTTTTAACATCTATGTGCGATAACTCTTAAAGTATTAGAAGTTAGTTATCATCTTTTCTAAGAATATTTTCCTTGGGTTAAATAACTTTATTTTCTTTGTTCTTGTTTATATGCCAGTATCAGATTCATCACTATCTAGGTTTCTTCCCTGCTCCTTAGTCCCTAGTTTTTTTCTCTCTCTCTTCCTCTCTCTCTCTTTTTTCTTCTTATTTCTTTAATATAAGGCCTGGAATTTGATATACTCTGACTTTTGTAATTGCAACCTAATAGGTTAGCTAGCTCTCATAGCATACCATTAGGTTGTATTGAGTTTTTAGTTGGTTGAACTCAATAAGTGGTTTAATATTGATCTCTGAACTTATTTTTCAAATATTCTGTTGCTCAATATTCTATTTCAGCTTTCAGCTTTTTCTCTGTTGATGCATCTTTTTTCTTAAATTTTTTTTTCTTTTTTTAATTTATTTTATTTTTTAAATTATACTTTAAGTTTTAGGGTACATGTGCACAACGTGCAGGTTTGTTACATATGTATACATGTGCCATGTTGGTGTGCTGCACCCATTAACTCGTCATTTAACATTAGGTATATCTCTTAATGCTATCCCTCCCCCCTCCCCTCACCCCACAACAGGCCCCAGTGTGTGATGTTCCCCTTCCTGTGTCCATGTGTTCTCATTGTTCAGTTCCCACCTATGAGTGAGAACATGCAGTGTTTGGTTTTTTTGTCCTTGTGATAGTTTGCTGAGAATGATGGTTTCCAGCTTCATCCATGTCCCTACAAAGGACATGAACTCATCCTTTTTTATGGCTGAAAAGTATTCCATGGTGTATATGTGCCACATTTTCTTAATCCAGTCTATCATTGTTGGACATTTGGGTTGGTTCTAAGTCTTTGCTATTGTGAATAGTGCCACAATAAACATACGTGTGCATGTGTCTTTATAGCAGCATGATTTATAGTCCTTTGGGTATATACCCAGTAATGGGATGGCTGGGTCAAATGGTATTTCTAGTTCTAGATCCCTGAGGAATCACCACACTGACTTCCACAATGGTTGAACTAGTTTACAGTCCCACCAACAGTGTAAAAGTGTTCCTATTTCTCCACATCCTCTCCAGCACCTGTTGTTTCCTGACTTTTGAATGATGGCCATTCTAACTGGTGTGAGATGGTATCTCATTGTGGTTTTGATTTGCATTTCTCTGCTGTCCAGTGATGATGAGCATTTTTTCATGTGTCTTTTGGCTGCATAAATGTCTTCTTTTGAGAAGTGTCTGTTCATCTCCTTTGCCCACTTGTTGATAGGGTTTTTTTTCTTGTAAATTTGTTTCAGTTCATTGTAGATTCTGGATATTAGCCCTTTGTCAGATGGATAGATTGCAAAAATTTTCTCCCATTCTGTAGGTTGCCTGTTCCCCCGATGGTAGTTTGTTTTGCTGTGCAGAAGCTCTGGAGTTTAATTAGATCCCATTTATCAATTTTGGCTTTTGTTGCCATTGCTTTTGGTGTTTTAGACATGAAGTCCTTGCCCGTGCCTATGTCTTGAATGGTATTGCCTAGGTTTTCTTCTAGGGTTTTTATTGTTTGAGGTCTAACATTTAAGTCTTTAATCCATCTTGAATTAATTTTTGTGTAAGGTGTAAGGAAGGGATCCAGTTTCAGCATTCTGCATATGGCTAGCCAGTTTTCCCAGCACCATTCATGAAATAGGGAATCATTTCCCCATTCCTTGTTTTTGTCAGGTTTGTCAAAGATCAGATAGTTGTAGATATGCGGCATTATTTCTGAGGGCTCTGTTCTGTTCCATTGGTCTATATCTCTGTTTTGGTACCAGTACCATGCTGTTTTGGTTACTGTAGCCTTGTAGTATAGTTTGAAGTCAGGTAGCGTGATGCCTCCAGCTTTGTTCTTTTGGCTTAGGATTGACTTGGCAATGTGGGCTCTTTTTTGGTTCCATATGAACTTTAAAGTAGTTTTTTCCAATTCTGTGAAGAAAGTCATTGGTAACTTGATGAGGATGGCATTGAATCTATAAATTACCTTGGGCAGTATGGTCATTTTCACGATATTGATTCTTCCTACCCATGAAAATGGAATGTTCTTCCGTTTGTTTGTATCCTCTTTTATTTCATTGAGCAGTGGTTTGTAGTTCTCATTGAAGAGGTCCTTCACGTCCCTTGTAAGTTGGATTCCTAGGTATTTTATTCTCTTTGAAGCAATTGTGAATGGGAATTCACTGATGATTTGGCTCTCTGTTTGTCTGTTATTGGTGTATAAGAATGCTTGTGATTTTTGCACATTGATTTTGTATCCTGAGACTTTGCTGAAGTTGCTAATCAGCTTAAGGAGATTTTGGGCTGAGTCGATGGGATTTTCTAGATATATAATCATGTCATCTGCAAACAGGGACAATTTGACTTCCTCTTTTCCTAATTGAATACCCTTTATTTCCTTCTCCTGCCTGATTGCCCTGGCCAGAACTTCCAACATTATGTTGAATAGGAGTGGTGAGAGAGGGAATCCCTGTCTTGTGCCAGTTTTCAAAGGGAATGCTTCCAGTTTTTGCCCATTCAGTATGATATTGGCTGTGGGTTTGTCATAGATAGCTCTTATTATTTTGAGATATGTCCCATCGATACCTAATTTATTGAGAGTTTTTAGCATGAAGCGTTGTTGAATTTTGTCAAAGGCCTTTTCTGCATCTATTGAGATAATCATGTGGTTTTTGTCTTTGGTTCTGTTTATATGCTGGATTACATTTATTGATTTGCGTATGTTGAACCAGCCTTGCATCCCAAGGATGAAGCCCACTTGATCATGGTGGATAAGCTTTTTGATGTGCTGCTGGATTTGGTTTGCCAGTATTTTATTGAGGATTTTTGCATCCATTTTCATCAAGGATGTTGGTCTAAAATTCTCTTTTTTGGTTGTGTCTCTGCTAGGCTTTGGTATCAGGATGATGCTGGCCTCATAAAATGAGTTAGGGAGGATTCCCTCTTTTTCTATTGATTGGAATCATTTCAGAAGGAATGGTACCAGCTCCTCCTTCATATTCAGTTCATGTTCTAAGATGTTGGCTCTCCCTTTCAGTTGTATCACAACTGTGCATTTCATGAAGTTTCCTTCACTGATAACTATATTAAACTTCACAGGATCAAGTACACAGGTTTGTGTCAGGCCATTGGAGGTCCCTCTTCAGGTTGACATTGAAGAGTCAACACAGGAACTCTACTGATTTAATTAGCTACAAATCCAACACCTAAGTGTACTAGCCTCCAGCCAGTTTTTCTCTACTTTTTATACTATGAGATGATGAAAGCCCTTGTCCAATGCTTAGCTGAAATCAAGAGGAACTGTTTTAAAGACATTGTCAAGATCTAAAAGCTAACTTAGTACAAATAGAAAGTAAGTGTTGCTACATGTGACTCCTACTCAGTAAGCCCATGGCCTTTCTCTTTATCCTAAAATGCCCAATTATTGAAGGATGTTTTAAGAAGCCTATTCTTTAAATTTCCCAATTATTGTATTATTCTTACATATTACCTTTATCCCCATTTATGTTTTGTTAAAAACTGGTACAGTTCTATGCCTCCTTATAAAGTTTCTAAAAAGTAAAAAAATGAGATTTGGTGATCATCTTTGCAACTTGCAAAGATGGATATATAAATTTTTGGTGCTAAAAAATAAAGTGCACTTAAAATAACTAAGTGCTTTTCTAACATTGGTTAATGTATAGAGTTTACAAAATTGTATTGTATTCTCACAATAATAAGATTTTATTAGCACATTGGAGAGCAGTAATCTGAGACTCAGAAGGCTAGTGATTTTCGAGGGTATAGAGATAATAAGAGATTAAAATGTGTTTATTTAGTATTACTATTTGCTTTTAACTTTCATATTTAACGGTAACATTTATACATTTGCCTTGTGGAATAGTAAACACATACAAAACAGGAAAAAAGTCCTCCTTAATTACAACACACAGATATTAATGGTTGTTAATATGTTTAACCTCTCCTCTCCTTAATTATGAACGTTGAAGCCCCTTCAAATTTGGAAGGAGATTGGAAGTCCCCATTTGCAGATATCTGTTAACTTCAAACCGTCTCTCTTGGAAGTCGGTTATAGAGACTTTATTCTGATACCCCAAGCACTGTTTCTTTCAGTGTAGGCAAATCTTTATTTTTAAAATTTGTGGCTACCATTCTATTTTTACTTTTTTGTATCAATTTTTAATTCTTGTAAAAATTTAATTTTTAGGACCTCCTGCTCTGAAAAACCCATGACCCATTTTAAAAGTGCTGAGTTAAACACTATTTTGAAAATATTTAGGGTTGTTCTTTAACTATATTTAATACTATTATATCACCAGAATAGTCACAGCCATTTCTGCCATCAACTTCAGAGCTATAATCTGCTTTTAACCTACTCTCCCAATTATGTATCTCTGTCATCTATCTACCTATTTAATGTTAAGCTATTATTATCTACCAGGTGAGTCATAAAATTCAAAAATAAATTGTGTTTTTCAAGAAAACAGACCAGTCAGTAAGAAGAAAACTAACTTGTTGGACAAAGTGTTGCTCTGATATTTAGAGTAAGAACCACTACCGTTTGATTCTCTGTCTCTAAACATGATGTACACTGATTGAGTACAATTTAATGCTGCTTAAGAAAAAAGTCTTTCTGAGGGGAATGGCAAGGGAAAGTATTTTAAGAGTAATGAGGAAAGGAGAAAGAAGCACAATTATATTTTCAGGTGGATTTTCTATTATTAATTTCTCTGGATAGGAACCACCAAATATATTTACTATTATTTAATATTAAAATTTATTTTCCTCAATCCCTCGCTTATTAGAGGCTAACTCTACTGTATTCATTTCTCTTTGGCTATTAAATAAAAATAATGGTTGTTCATAATTTCTATAGCAGCTTTATCTATTTTTATGTGTCCTATAGAGTGCCATGAAAAGGAGATTTAATATTCACAATGTAGCAGGACGGGCTGCAGACAACAACCCCTCAGACACCAAGTTGTAGAAGGAAAGGGCTTTATCCAGCTGGGAGCATGGGCGTCTCCAAAAACCGAGCTCCCCAAGTGAGCAATTCCTGCCCCTTTTAAGGGCTTACAACTCTAAGGGGGTCCATGTGAGAGGGTCGTGATCCATTGAGCAAGCAGGGGCTACATGACTGGGGGCTGCATGCACCAGTAATCAGAACGGAACAGAACAGGGCAGGGATTTTAACGATGCTTTTCCATACGATGTCTGAAATCTATAGATAACACAAACAGGTCAGGGGTTAACTTTTAACTACCAGGCCGAGGGCACGTTGCTGGGCTATCTACCTGTGGATTCCATTTCTGCCATTTAGTTTTTACTTCTTCTTTCTTTGGAGACAGAAATTGGGCGTAAGACAATATGAGGGGTGGTCTCCTCCCTTATTCCCCCACTTTGAGAACCTCACTCATTAGTGGGAGTGCTCACTTTCATCCTCACTACCCATGTCTTTTTGCAAGACAGATCGATAGTGATTTATATAGTACACTTGTGCTGAAGCATTTTGGTGAACTAAGGTAGAGATGAAGCTTTGTATCATTTGAAGAAGTACAGGAAGCAAGCAAGGGAGCACTAAGTAGGTTCCTATTTTTATTATAACTCCTATCATAAGAGTTTTAAATCCTCCTAGCACTGGAAACCATTTTCCAAACATGGCCCCAGGATCAAATCCATGCCACACTTGCACAGCACATGTGCCAGTTTTGTCATATCTCTATCTTTAACTTGATCATCTATGTGTAGACAGCAATTAGTAAGGTTAAATTTCCCACAGACCCCTCCTTCAGCTGCTAGCAAGTAGTCAAGAGCCAATCTATTTTGATAGATAGCATTTCTTTTTTGAGTTTCTTGCTGGGCCGGAATAGTCAAGGCTCTGCTGGTTTTATTAGGGATTATTTCTAAGACAGCTTGTAACAGTATGATTCGGTTGAGCATGTAAATGGGGGTCTGGTATCCCCATGACCTGTCTTGTGCCCAAGTAGCAGGCCCATAATATTGTTATGATTCTCTCAGGGGGGCATTCATCATCTTTTCAATTTCCTATAGCTATGCTTCTCTTTTCGCGGGAAGCACAGACAGGGAAGCCCAGGAGTTCGCCTGTCTTTATGGGCAGTAGGAAGAAAGATGGTTTAATAGTGCCAATAACACAACTACCTGCCCACTGTTTGGGTAATTTGACATAAGCTCTATGCCCACATATCCAGTATAATCCAGTGGGGGCCGTCCAGCCCCTGTGGGATACCTGGTGGGTCCACATGGTTTGTAACTTTGGGAATTTACTAAATAGATTCCTTTCTGTGTGATTTGAACTCCACCAAGTAACTGTTTTTGTGGTACCATTATACAGTTTCTGTCCCAGACAACTAAGTCATCCTACGGGGTGAGTGAATTCTTTTCCTTCCCTAGCTATGCAATGTTGTCCAATAATTGAGGCTTTTAGGACCCAGAAATTATCAAGCTGATTCTTTTGAGCCGGGAATTTATCAGGAACTGGGTCTGTAGGTACTAATTCTCGGGCTTCCCATGGCCATTTATCTCCCATTATAGTTCCTCCACATACGTAACATGAAGTGACATTGAGAGAGTGAGCTACATGCTCGGCTAATTGCAAAAACAAATTTCTTGTTTTTCCTGGAATTTCTGGTACTGGCACATTTAGTTCATCATAGAAAGTTTGAAACACTGGCTCAGGAGAGCGTTTGTAAACTTCTCCTTGAACTAAGATATTTACTCAAGGATCCAGTCCAGCCCTATCGATTCCTAAGGTCACACGCTCCCCTTTTTTCCAGCGAGGATCAAGGGGATTGGTTATTACTAGCTCTAAGAGGTTACATTGTCCCTTAGTACAGGAAGGGCCACTTGTTCCTTTCTGAAGGTGGGCTGGATCCTTTTCATTTTTTATCCAAGTGGCCCAAATGACACAAGACCAGTATCCACATTCATTTCCACACAGTCCTAATTCATGACAAATGTACTTATTTTTGGTCATATAGCCTTTTTCTGAATCAAAAGAGCCACATCCCCTTCCTAACTTATTGCTATTATTGAGAGCACAGGCATCGGATTTCAAGATTATGCATCTGGGCACCCCTTTTTCTTCTGTTCTGGCTAATACTTTACTTGTATCATTTACGAGTCCCCACCAGTCTTCAGTCATTAATCTTATTTTAAAAACTGTGGACATGGGAGGCTCAGAGGAGTCATGACACACATCTGGCTGGTCGTTTCCTGGGCTACATACCTTGTCCTGAGTGTCATTATATAAACATGTTCCTTTTAAAGTTCCTGGGCATTCATAATAACTATACAACAGAAAGATTGTTTTAACTTGTTGTCCTACCTCAGTAACCTGATGTATACACTGAGACCACTCCACCATGTGGGGAAAATCAGTGGAAGTTTTTACTATACAAGTCTAAATTATAAGGATAATGAGTCCCACGATGATCCTCCTCATGCTTCAGCCGTGCGGAGACCAGTCAGCTTCCGGGTGTGACTGGAGCAGGGCTTATCGTCCTCCTCAGAGTCACCTTGCAGGGGTTGTGCAGGCTCAGTTTTGCCTCCCAGGTTTCAGCGGCTGTAGGTTTCACATGGCTGTGGTGGATCCAGGCTGGGATTCCTTCTACCTTTACAGCCTCGGGGGTGGTCAGGATGACGGTCTGAGGTCCTTTCCATCATGGCCGCAAAGGGGCTACGTTCCAGTCTTTGATCCACACGCAATCACCTAGAGAGAAAGGGTGAACTGGGGAGAATAAGCTGATGGGACCCCTCTCATTTACCCAAGTAGAGATTGTTTGTGTAATTTTTCCTAAAGCCTGTAGCTGTCGCTGTAATTCAATTCCACCTAACTCCCGGGGGGTGCCTGGAAGCTCCTGCAGTGTAGGAGGAGGCCTATGATACAGTATTTCATAAGGGGAGGATCCTGTTTTCTTGGAGGGTTGCATCTAATTTTAAACCATACCATGGGAAGGGCCTGTACCATTTTATTCCTGTTTCCTGACATACTTTTCCTAAACTATTTTTGATAGTCCAATTCATTCACTCCACCTTTCCGGAACTCTGAGTAGCTTCCAAGTGATTCCCAATACCTTTTCTGTCTTCTGTACCAAGTCAGCCACAAACGCTGGCCCATTATCTGAGCCGATTCGTAAGCGCAGTCCAAACCTAGGAATAAGATCTCAGAGAAGCACACGGGTTACCTCGTAGGCCTTTTCAGTTCGTGTTGGATAAGCCTCCACCCACCCAGAGTAAGTACACACAAGAACCAGCAAACACTTGTTACTCCACGTTTTGGCATTTCTGTGAAATCCACCTGAAGATCCTCAAAAGGAGCCGCTCCATCAGCTTGTATGCCAGGCGGAACAGTGGGGCTTTGCCTCGCATTGTACCTCACTGAATTCTAGAGCCCGAGTTAAAGCAGTGAGCTTAGGCTTCTGGGCTGAAGTGCCCTGTGGCAACGGTTTGGCTTCAATGACAGCATCCAAAGTTACCACCACATATCCTGCACGTCTTTCTCCTTGTGGGTTGATGAAACTGCTCCCGTCCACGTACAACTCCCTGTCTACTGATGCCCATGGCTGGTCCCGAAGGTCAGGTCTGCTAGAATAAACTGCGTCTAACACCTCTACACAGTTATGCTTGACTGGGCTCTCTGATACTGGGAGCAGGGTGGCAGGATTTTGGGTGTTACAGACTTTAATAGTTATGCGAGGTTTTTCACATAGCAAACTTTGGTACTTGGTTAATCTAGCACTTGTTAGCCAATGACGTCCTTTGGTATTCATCAAAGTTACCATAGCATGGGGGGGGACTTTATATTCAGGTTTTGCCCAAGGGTTAGTTTATTTGCTTCTTGTACTAACAGGGCTGTTGCTGCCAGGGCCCTTAGACATGGCGGCCAGCCTTTGGAAACCCCGTCTAGTTGTTTTGAGAGATAGGCCACTGGCCTTAGCCAGGGCCCCACGGTCTGGGCTACAACTCCAACTGCCATTTTTTTCTTTCTGACATATAGAGTGTAAAGGGCTTTGCCAAATCTGGTAGTCCTAGTGCTGGGGCCGACATAAGTTTTTCCTTTAACTCACAAAAGGCTTGCTGTTGTAAAGGTCCCCATTCAGAAGGCTCCTGGTCACCCCCTTTGTAAACCCATATAGAGGTTGGCTAGTATTGCAAAGTTTGGAATCCATAATCTGTAAACCCCACAGCTCCTAGGAATTCCCTTACTTGCCTTCTGGTTTTAGGTTCCAGTAGGCTGCAGATGACCTGCTTTTTTTCTGACCCCAGGCTGTGCTCTCCTTTCAGAGTAGCGAATCCCAGGTAGCGTACCTGCTGTCTTTAGATATGAGCTTTCTTCCTGGACACCTTATACCCACAGTCCTGCAGGTGCCGAAACAGGGCATCTGTCCCTTTGGCGCACCCAACTGCCGTGGAGTGTCCCAGCAGAAGGTCGTCCACATACAGGAGTAAGATGCAGCCTAGGTCTTTAGCAGGAAACTTTTGCAGGTCTTGAGCCAGGGCCTCCCTGAAGATAGTAGGGGAGTTCTTGAACCCTTGGGGAAGCCGGATCCAAGTGTACTGAGAAGTGACACCTGAGTCCGGATCTTCCCACTGAAAGGCAAACAGCTTCTGGCTCTCAGGAGCTAGTCTGATGCAAAAGAAGGCGTCTTTTAAGTCCAGGCAGGTAAACCAGCTGTCCTCAGCTGGCAGCAGCCCTAACAATGTATAAGGGTTAGGAACTGTTCGGTGCAGAGTCACTGTAGCTTGGTTGACCAAGCGCAAGTCCTGTACTGGCCAGTAGTCCTTGGTCCCTGGCTTAGGGACAGGGAGGAGGGGGTATTCCATGGAGACTGGCAAGGAACTATAATTCCAAAGGCTTTCAAGCGCCTGAGATGAATCTGGATTCCTTTGAGAGCTTCTCTGGGAAATGGATACTGCTTTTGTCTAATTGGTTGGGCCCCAGGCTTCACTTCTATGAGTATGGGGGCTTGGTTGACCACCAGTACCATAGGATTATCCTCTGCCCATACTCAGGGCCATCGCTTAGCTAGAGCTGGTTTTATCTCTTGGCCTGGCTCCGTTAGGAAAAGTCTCCATTCTTCTTCCCAGGGGACTGACCATAAGGGCCATGATAACTCATGTTCCTGGTAACTTTAGCTGTAAAGAGCCCTGTTTTGTAAAGGAGATGGTGGCTCTCAGCTTGCTAAGCAAGTCTCTTCCCAGCAAAGTCAAGGGACAGTGAGGCATGTACAAGAACTGGTGAATGATTTCATGTCCCCACACCGAGCAGGTCCGCGATAGACAGAAAGCTTGCTGAGTGGAAACCCCTGTTGCTCTGATTATATCAATGGTTTTCTTGGATAAGCGGGTGGCCGGGGTGGTCACTACTGAATGTTCAGCACCAGTATCAACCAAAAACTTAATGTCCTTGCCCCCAGTTGTAATCCTGACCATGGGCTCCTTGGGGGCACTTGAGCCCGGTCCCCTTCAGTCCAATAGCCCTTCAGCCAGGTTGAACAAAGCTCCCTCATCTTTATCTGAGGTCTTTTGCTCCGAATTACCTTCCTTTTCCTTCAGTTGGGGACACCTGTCTTTCCAATGTCCTATTTCCTTACAATGGGCACATTGGTTATGTTGCAAGCGTGGTCAATTAGACTGGGTATTCTTCCCAGAACCCCCCTTTCCCTCTCCCTTTGGGAGAATTCCCCTAATGGCTGCGGCCAGTAAGTCGGCATTTCGCCTGGCCTGGCATTCGCCTTCCTTACGGCTTTCTCTGTGGCTTGTTGCATCTCTGTTCACAAACATTTGATTGGCTATTTCCAGTAACTGCGAGGTATTCATACCCGCAAACCCAGCCTGTTTCTGCAATTTTCTCCTGATGTCTTCCATGCTTTGACTAACTAATGTCATATGCTGATTTTCAGAGCTATCTGGATCAAAAGGAGTGTACATATGGTAAGCCTCACACAGTCTTTCATAGAATTGCGCTGGACTCTCCTCTTTTCCTTGGATGACCCCAGAGACCTTATTTACATTTGTTGCCTTTTGAGCCCCTTTCTTTAGACCTTCTATCAATGCTTCATGGTACCGTCTTAGCCTCTCCATGTCTGGTCCCTCGTTTGGGTCCCACTGGGGATCTGTTCCTGGCAGCTGAATCCTTATATATTCTTGAGGGTTTTGGTAAGGACATGCTCCTCTAGCCACTTAGTTGCCACCTGGAGCACCCTTCGCCTTTCATCTGTGTTAAAGAGGAAAATGAGCAGCTGGTGGTGATCAGCCCAAGTAGGATTATCAGTCTGTATAATAGTTTGCAGCAAGTCAATTAAAGCTGGAGGCTTTTTGGTGTAAGATGGAGTATTGTTTTTCCAATTGAGGAGGTCAGCAGAGGTGAAAGGTTGTTACACAAAGGAACGCCTTTCCACCATGTGTCCATCCTCATCTACCCCAGTATATCGCTGTTCTATCAGGGGCATTTGGATTCCAGTCTTGGGCTGTAAGCAAGCTGCCAAGGGAGGAGTTTCTCCCGTGGCTTCACTTCCTCTTTTGTCTACTCTGAGTGGTCTAGGAATGTGGATATCTGGTGGAAGTGGAGGTGCTGTGGGCTCAGGAGTGGGGAGCTCTTCCTCTCGATAAGGAGGGGACACTGCTGGTACCAATTCCTGACATGATTCTTCTGGTGTTGGGTCAGACAGGACTTTTGGTGCTGACTTCCCTCGGCGGGTGGAGCAAGAACCTTCCTTAACTAACTGTCCCTTTGCTGCTAGTACTGCTGCTGCCTGTCCTCTTAACCACTGTGGGGGATCTAAAACTAGCTGTAACCAAGAATCTATATGTGGGAACTGATCTGGGTGCCCTGGCTTACAGGTTACCTTGTGCCATAACTTCGAGACAAGGGACCTGTCCAGGCTTCCTTCTGATGGCCAACCCACCTCTAATGCTGGCCAGTCTATCTCACACAAAGTTGTAAGTTTTCCTGGTGTCATAGTAACTTCATAGTCTCCCTTAAATCTCTTTTTGAAATTTTTCAACTTAGTTCCTAGTGGGGTGGGTTTACTTTGTGCCTGACCCATGGTTCCTCAAGAAAAAACACCATGCTCATGCCACACCCACTCCACAAAACAAAGAATGGGTTGAAAGGGCACACACACACTTTTACAGTTCACATCAAACCAGAATCAAAACCCAAATCAGAGTGTCAAGAAATCCAAGTCAGGTCAAAACCAAAACTGAAGTATCAGGCAATCCAAGTCAAGTCAAAAACAAAAACCAAAGTGCCTGTACAGGCACGTCCTGGGTGATCAGGCCACGCTTCCACTCAAGGGGAGTGGGATAGTTCCAAAGACCAGTTTTACCAAGTTTCAGATGTCCACACTCCAAGTGTCACTTCCTTCCCGGTGTTCAGCCACTGTGTTGATCTTCCATGGGGGCCTGCCACATGCTGCTCTGGTGAGGTGTTCCACTGAGGCAGTTGCCTACCCAGGAGTGCTCTCAGGATCTGCATCACTCTAGCTGGCCAGAGTACCCCATGGGGATGCTCGACAGGCCAGGCTTAAGCCACCTAAGAGGCTGCCTCGACCTTCCGCTAATCACCTCACTTCCAGGTCAGGGAACCAAGAAATGTAGCAGGACGAGCCACAGACAAGAACCCCTCAGACACTGAGTTATAGAAGGAAAGGGCTTTATTCAGCTGGGATCATTGGCAGACTCACGTCTCCAAACACCGAGCGCCCCCAGTGAGCAATTCCCATCCCTTTTAAGGGCTTACAACTCTAACGGGGTCCATGTGAGAGGGTCGTGATCAGTTGAGCAAGCAGGGGGTACGTGACTGGGGGCTGCATGTACTGGTAGTATGAATGGGACAGAACAGGACAGGGATTTTCACAATGCTTTTCCATACAATGTCTGAAACCTATAGATAACACAAGCAGTTAGGTCAGGGGTTGATTTTTAACTACCAGGCCCAGGGCTCAGTGCTGGGCTGTCTGCCTGTGGATTTCATTTCTGCCTTTGTAGTTTTTACTTCTTTTTTCTTTGGAGGCAGACATTGGGCATAAGACAATATGAGGGGTGGTCTCCTCCCGTAACTAAATGAGTAAGTGACTCTTAACTTTAATGTTAGCTTTTGTAGTTGGTCCAGGGCAAAAGCAAATAACATAATATGATTAAATTTAGCTACCTAAGAACTATGGTATATGAATAAAAATATAGTTTAAAATTATTTCTGTCTTATTGTGCTTTTTAAGCAAGTCTTTGGGAGTCTTTAAAAGAGATCAAATGAATAGCCTTTAAATACATTAAAATTTGGTTAGATTGCCATCTAAATAGTGTAAACAGTTGTGTCTTTTGAAGGGCAAACCATGAAATCTGACCATTCACCTTCATATACCATACAGAAAATTGTTGTTCAGCTCTTAATTAGTGGAGTAATGGTGACATAATATTGTATAGATGTATATTTATATTCATTTATTTGCTTTAATTCAAAATTTATCTGACATTTGACATAAGTTTAAATTTTTTGTCTGTTTTCACAAAAGTATGTGGAGCTTTTATTCCCAGATTTCTTAGGACAATAGGTAGAAATCTTAAGAATTTCCTATTCAAATTTAAAATTGTCTATTAACATTTTCTCTAATCTGGAAAGTCTGTAGTAGATGCCAACCCTATTTCGTGTTTGTGTTGTTTTGCCAAAGTATTTTACTTCCACACTTTTGTTGTCAATGTTTATCTTGTTTGCTTTATAATCTTGTTTATCGTAGAAAATATCCTTTTCTAGCCTCTTTCTTTGCCAATTTTTATTAGAATTTTATTATGAGCATTCCATTCATGGTGATCATCTTATCCAAATCACTGTGTCATGAAGTTCTCATCCCTTCCACTTAGTGTCAAATTTAGTTGACCTTTTTGAAGTTCTATTTTTCTTCTCAAACGTATCATCTTATACAGATATTTTTAACACTTGAGCTGTACTTTCTTCACCTACTTTAGCAATTCATACATATTAGTTTTTGAGCCGTGTATTTGTATGTGGTGTCTTGCAACTTTCTAAATTATTAAGATGTTTTACTGCATCATTTAATATACCATCACATCTCAGTGATTAGTGTATATATATATGTGTATATATATATATATATATTGCTGTTCAGTACTGATTTACACTTTTAAAAATGCCTGTTTAACTGTTAACATTCTTAACTTTATATTTCTGCTTTCAGAGTATAATTTGTATTTCTGATAATTTTCCTTTTCATCTGTCAAAGTCAAGCATGGATAAATGTTCTATTTAAAGCAGATGCATAGATCAATGCCTGTGGCTTTGAAATTTTTTAAACTATACGTATTTCAAAATTACTCAAGACAGAATTTTTAAAATAGTTTGGATGGTAGCTGAATGTCATTATAGTTCGTTAACTTCATCAAATGGCATGCTGTTGCATGTTTACCCACCTAAATTTAGAAAGGAAGCTGATTGTAGTAATGACAGACAGGGATGTGCCAGGTATGTTTTGCTTTCCAACTTTTATAGATGTTCACAGTAACCACAATAAGGCATTGTCATCATGATCCAAGGACATAATGGAAATCAGTTTCTGACATAGCATATATTGTCCTTGAAAACTGCACTGACAAAATGAGGGGTCCAACAATACTTCAAATAATAAAGAGTAGATCAAGGATATTCCTACAGATCTAGGATGTATGAAAACTATTGTGGTTCTAATATCCCTCTTTAAAATATGTTTTGCCTTAGTATCGAAGAAGTAAAGAAAATATATTTGCAATGTTTACAACTATATATTTATTATATATATATCTCTCTCATATGATAATAATTTGGATAAACAAGTAATTCCTTGAAGAGATGTAGAAAACCTTTTAAAAAAGAAATAGTAAGTTAAACTTAAGTTTCTGTTTAGCTTGCTATGTTTTTACATCAGTCTTTTATATAGAAAGTAAAAATTTATCAAGAGATTATATAATAAATTTGTTATTAGGTCAGTTTTGGTTTATTTATTTTCTTCTGTTCACTATTATATGTGTCCACTACCAAACTTCCCCATTTAATTATGGTCATAGATAAGCTGCATTGATTTTGTATAAAATCTGTCAGCTTGTGTAAAAACATCTTTTCTCAGTTCTAAAATAATACACATTAAATGCAGAACTTTCAACTTGTAGTTGGGTTGCAAATGACTTTTTTCAGATCCCCTTGTAGAAAGAAGTTGAAACACCAATAATTTACTTGTTTTAGAAAAAAAATGAATGTCAGTCATCTTCATTCAACTTTGCATGGTCATTATGCTTTTCTTACTATACCAAGTAATAGCTTTTCTTTTCTTTTACAGATTAAAAAAAAATCCCTTATACCCTTATACTGAATATTGCAATACTTTGGTATTTTTCATTTTAACTCTATTGTAAATGGAGAAATTATTAACCTGAAATAAAGTGATCGAAGTAACCCTGAATAAAAGTTATTCAAAAGCTATTTCAGTGACACAATAGCAATGGAGAAATACAGCAAATTGACTCTGATATAATGCCAACGATCACATCTTTTCACTCTGAGTTAGTGGTCATGGATATTTTTAAAAATATGTGTTTGGTGCAAACTTTGCAAATACATATAAAAATACTGGATTTTCTAATCCCTGAAAGAAACTCTCTTCTTTCACCTCTCAGTCGTGTAAGAGTTAATTCTGTTTCCTACAAGGATGCAATCTGTAAGTTAGGTCTGGAAGGCAGCAAAGGCAACCTGGACTTGAAGTTAACACTTCTGTTGTCAAGGGTTACTGACTGGGGGAAGGGAAGGGGCTGGAAAGGGATAGAGTGATGGAAATGAAGAAGGATTGTAGCACACACTACATAAATTCAAATGCTATACATGTGTTTGGAATAAGATCTCGAGTCTGTTGTATTTTTGCATTGTGTTTTCATTTATTTAGTTTACACATAGGTGGTGAATTTATAGGTTGGTTGATGTTATCCTTATCCGGGGTGGCCCTTTCCCACAATGTTCATTCAGTTGTACATTACGTATATGTAATAATTTTGTAATTAAATTGGAATTTATCACAATCATTTACATCAAAGAACAATAAAATTATGTTACTTCCTAAATTGTAATATCAGTAAATACCATATCTAGGATTTTGTGGAAAGTCTATGTCATTTTAGTTTAAATGAGGATTTATCTTTTCCTCCACTAAATTAAAGGTCAAAGAAAACAGCATGTTTAAGACTTCAGATTAATATATATTAAGATTCAGCATTTAATATTCTAATTCTTAAAATAACTGGCATTAGCCATGATGAACGAAAGTGATTTTGCACAGTTACAATATTTCAAATTGCTAGTCACCACAGGTCTGCCTCACTTTAAATCTCCTTGTTATGCCAATTTGCATTACTAATGGACTTGCTAAGAGAGAAACTGTAAAAAGATAATGTAGCAATTAATAGTAAATGCTTGACATACTGTGACATTATAGATACCTTTATGTTGATTTATATTTTTATGTCAGTATTTACAAGGAAAATATTTTTGAATTTCTAATTTTGCAAAGTAAAAATGATGCCCATGCCATTGTCATTGATGGAATTTTTTCTGTAGCATTTGACTAATATAACCCGTGTTTTATAATTGGTACATTCATATTTTAGCTTCTACTACCTACTACCCATGTAAGGTATTTTATTTGTAGTAGCTATGAATTGTAAAGAATACAATTGGGTGCTATGTGTACCATGTGAAGCGCAGAAGTATTTGATTATATAAAATTTCCTGGATTTATATGAGAATAATGCATAATAGAGAGCAAAAGAAGGTTTTCCTGCCAAAAGTGTCTGTGTGAATTTTCCTTCGAAAATATTCTTTTAAAATCCTTTGTATGATCAAAGCCACTCCACACAGACAATTAAAAGCAGATATGAAATGATAGATCACATGACAGGAGTTAAATGTAAGGGGTTTTTTTTTTTCCTCCCCCCTCGGTTAAACATCGCAGCAGGCATTACAATACCAGAGGTAACGAATCAATTAAATCCATTTTCCCCTCGGCGTCTTCAAAGCTGCGTGCCTAGTGTTGCTGTGTAGTTTAGGACCGGAGCAGTAGGACCCAGGGGCCTCCGCAGCCACCAATAGAAGCGCACACTTGGACCTATTTGTATGCAATGCCTTCTGCTCTGCGCATTAATAGTAATACAGATAACGGGTTTGAAAGAATTCTCTACTGAAGAAGGATTGAATTTTTCCAGGGTGCTGATACAGAGAAGAAACCCGACTCCACTCTCTCCCTATTTCCCCACTCTTAGGTTTAAAAGTCTCAGACACCTTTCGCTCGGTTTAAACTCGGAAAGGTCTCAGTGCACAGCAAAGTTGCAGGGCTGCGTCTGCACTACGGAGCCGTTGGATTGCTGAAAACAGTCTTATCGAAGGGTAAGTCTCTCAAATGGTTGCAAAGGAAGTGACAGCTGGCTTTTGATTTGTAAAAGGGGACACGCTGGGTTTTACACTAGTGGTTGTTGGAGGGCAGAATGGTTGCCGAGAGGATTCTGCAGTTTATCCAGAAATTGTGGCTGATGTGCCAGGGTGTTTTGGGGTAGAATCAAAAACCTTCAGGCTAAATCGGAAATTGCAGCCTTGCGATCGGGAAGGATTCAACAAGTTTTCCTGCAGGGATGCGATGTTTGTTTATTCCTTGCTACTTGTGCAGAGTGTCCGTTCCAGGTAGGCTACGACTGCTTAACAAAGAAGTTTTGGAATTTGTTTGTTGTGTGTGGCTGGGCTAACCCTTGTTTGAGTAGGTTTCGTGCCGCTTTTGGCTTCTTGGGGGCACACAGCGGAATTTCCTCCTGGGATGCGGCGAGCACGAGCGGTCTGCTGGGCTGGGGCCGGGCAACTTTGCAGCCTAATCTCAGTGCCGCTGACCGCACCGTTGTTCGTTGATGTGAACTGACTGAGGCATAGACACGGGCAGGCTGCAGGGAGCTTCCAAAGTTTGAAAGCATTCTCCAGGAATGATGAGCGTGGGGGCTTTGAAAATAAGCGTTACTAGGTGGATTTTGGTAAACTCTTGGCGATATGTAGGCAGTGGGGACTTTTGACACTTGCTTTTCCAACCTGCAGGATTTTTCTTGAAAACATGGTGCTGATGTGAAGATGAGAGCTTAAAGCTAAGCTAGCGGGGACTTTGAGGGAGGAAATGAGGGAGGGAAGGAGGAAGAACGAGAAGACAGATGAATGAAAAAGGTGCGTCCCATCTTTCACACACAAAAACCACACGAGTGGGACGAACCAGGAAGCGCTCCAGTTGGTGGCGTTTAGCTGGAAAACGTATTGCAGGGAGGCCCAGGAGCCTCTGCATTATTGATGAAGCGCCGTGCCCTTCTGGGGCCCCTTCTTGCTCCTTCTCCCTGCCCTCTCTTGCCAGCCCCGCTTCCCCGAGCCTGCGGTTCCAGCGTTGGCGCGGGTGCGGCTGCGCGCGCGGCTCGGTCCCACGGCTCTGAGAACACAATGGGGAGAAGCAGGCGAGCCCTGCGGGAGGCCGATGCGGAAAACTCGGCGTGGCAACCCCACTGCCGCAGCCTGGGCTGCCGCTCCACCCGGGGCAGCGGCGCTCCAGATGCGGCTTCTGCCCAGTTGCCACGCGCCCTGAGGTCTCGGAGGACCGCGTGCAGGGTGCTCACACCTGGCCACTAAAATCCTGGGGTACCCTTCTAGGAGTCAGTGTCCCACGCAGATGGGTGGGGTGGGGGAGAGGGAATGCTAAGACTTCCCACTCCTGCCTCGAGTCGGAGCTTCCACTACTCAAATATCCTTAGTGTGCACCCCAAGCATCTAGAGGACCTGCGCCCCCCCCCAAAAAAAGGACACGAAAGGGAAAGAAGGGAAATGTTGATGAGGCTGCAAGAGGGGAAGGAAAACAAGCAATTTGGGGCAATTATGGTCAATGGTCAGGCTTTTCTGGGCTCTTTTAAGTGGATTGATTTAGAGGAGCTTTGAAATGCTGTCCCTGGCCTCTCTGCGGCACTAAAGGGGGCAGATTTCCAGACGCAGGAACTCACTGGAGGCTCCTTCTATAGATGAAGGGAGGAAAGGGCAGGGCAGGAGGCTCATTTCACAGGGTAGTTTAACCCTGACCTCAGCACCTCCCACCCTTTCACGCCCCACCAGGGAGTGCCCCGACCTTGTAAACTCTTCTGTGTCATCCGCCCTGTGTAAGTGATTTTCATCAAGCTGTGTGTTACAGTGGCCTGTTAAGAGATGGTTGTGTGTTTCCAAGTAGTGGTGGGAGGTTGTTTAATTTGGAGGTTGCTTGTCAACCCGGGATGAGCGCGCAGAGGAAGGAGCGTAGATGCAGGACCCTATAGAATGGGCCACTTGGGGTTGTCAGTTACTTGAAGGCTACACATCAAAGGAAATACACTGCTTTGAGCACCTGGGGGAAGACAATGCCATTTCATTTTTTCCTCGCTTTCCATGTGCCTCCTTTACTGTGGTTGTTTGGGAACCAGGATATAATAATTACAAAAAAAATGTTGAAAATCCACTCATTTATTTGGAAGCCTCATAACTCGGTTTTCAGGCCCAAACTTGTATTCTCCTAGCACCTATTATTTTGAAAGCCTCAGTCTGCCACCTTAAAAGCTGCTTCTCTACTATATCTTGAGGAGGCACTGGTAACTTTCAAAGGCAATCTGTAAGCATGCGTCATGTTGATTTTATTAAAGGGAAGAGGCAGGCTTGGTAGATGTTCCATCAATTTTTGCCTTTCCAAAATCGGCCCCCACCCCCTCAAAAAAGGAAGAGGAAGCAGCAGCAGCTCGGAGCAGATATCCAGTTGGTAAGATGACTTTGTTTTTTAGGGACCTATACCTCTCCCCATGAGGGATGAAGATTAGGAGTATCTAAGGAGTGGGGGCATTCACCTCATATTGTTGCCCTGGTTTTTGGACTTCCTTTAACCTTTTCCCACATATCTTCCTGTTCCATGCCTCTTCCAATTTAGCCTTGTAGGATCTGCAGAATTGAAGCACGATGACACAGCTGCAGATTCCTGGTGGAGCCTTGCTTCAGGAAACAGCTGTTAATCACATGTTTGCTGTATTTTCCTATTTACTTCCTTTTACTTCCCTTCGCTTCCCTTAGCCTGTCCTTGAACCAGTGTTACCATCTTCGGGGCTCTACTCTATGAAGGTTAGTGATTTCCAGTGATATAGCACTGAGCTGAGCATGGGAGGAGGGCAGAGACTCAACAGCTGCCTAGGGAGTCCCAAAGGTTTAATGCCGACTTTCTCTTACCCTATGCTGCACAAAATAAAGAACAAATATCCTAATATCTCCCCAAAGAGAACTGCATTGTTCTGTATAATTTTCTTTTATCTTATAACATAATAAAATCAATTCAAATACAAAATAACATTGACCAGAGATGAAAAGGAAGCTATACACTTGTGTGCACTATTTGGAAACTAGTGTTGTGCTTAGCTATAAAATCTCACTTTTTGGCCTTCATCTATACTTAGTACATTAGGAACTACTTTTATTTAAGCAAGATTTAATATGTTACTTTCATTACGAAGCTGAGAAACTCAAGACACCACAAAGATGTGAATTTTAAATGAAAAAAAGCAAGGCAGTAAAGCAAGCCCCTGGCAGCTTGATGAATGAGCAGGTGCAATGCACCATTTGAAATGTAACTTGAGGTGAGCTTCCACCAATCTGCTGGAGAATGAGCTCCTTCTTGCCACCTAAACTCAACTGATTTTCCTCTTTCTGAGACCACAAACAAAAACATAATAGCATACAATAGGCTAGATTATGACCTGGTCACATAATCATTTATCTCTCTAAACTTGCTGTCGAAGTGAGCAATGTTACTGTTGATGTACTCATATTTGTACCTAAAATATATTAGTGCCAGTTCTCCCAATTCTATAGGAAACTGAGGTCCTAGAAGATTAACTGACTAATTCAAAACTACATAGGATAAAACTGTAGAAACTGTTAGGCACCGTACCTGCAATAGATACTTCACTTAATCCCCACATAACCCTTTCAAAGTAGGCTTTGTTAGGTGTCTACAACACATGAAGAGAATGAAGCTCAGAGAGGTTAAGGAAAATATACATGACTATTCAGCCAAAAAGGGGCAGAGCCAGGATGAGAAACAAGTTCTTTCTCACGACAGAGTACATGCTTTTCCAGTATGTCATACTGCTGCTTTTAAATGAGCCACTCTCTTCAATTAACTGGACCTACCTATTTTCCCCCATATTTAAACAAGCAGTTTGATTATTCCTTGAATTTTATTTTAGTACTCATAATTTTTTAATCTCCTTGATGTCTTTTTCATGTCCAAAGCATTATTTGCATTTCTCCAAGAGCAAACTTTTACAGTTACTTTCCAAGGATCTCATAGCCAGTAAATAACTTTTTCAGAAAATATACTCCACCCCTATCTGCCATCCTGCCTGTATCATCATCTCTGGGGGTCAGAGCACTTGGGGAAAATTGAGGGACTTTTCATTTTCTTTGAAATTTGTACACATGTAGCCAGGATGTCTGAGAAGGATCCATTACATCATTTTCAGCCAGTTGTTTTTTTCCGCCTTTACATTTCTGCACATGTGTCTTCTCTAATCTGCAAAATTATCTTCTTCATTTGGCCAAACCCTATCAGTTCGTCTAGGGTGGTTCGTATTCCTTCTCTACTATAAAATTTTTCTTATTATTCCAACCTTATTGCTGTTCCTTACCTCCGAAATTCCAAGTAAGTTCCAATAACATCTGCTGTCTCATTTGGTATTTATTCAGGGATTAAGAGGAGTAAGCTAACATTTTTTGAGCCTTTACCTTATATACTTTTACGTACATTATCCATCAACTATAAATTTCTATTTCTTCATTATATTTCTGCATTTTGTCATTATTTTTTCGCTCTCAATAGTCACCCAGATGTTGTGATACATTTCTGGAGTTTCAGTAATGACATTCAAATTTTATATTTCTTGTCCATGCATTGCTCCTGATCGTCATACCTATATTTCCAAAGATCTAATTTCATCTCCTCCTAGAGATGCATCACAAACATTTTAAAGGAAACTGTCTTAAAGGAAAGCATTCAAAGCCACAGGTATCATCCTCCCTGCCACACTTGCTTATCTCTTTAGATTTCCAAGTTATAAATAGCACATCATGCATCCAGACACATTCCTCTTTGCTATGTCCCTCTGCCTCATTCCCTATGATCAGGTAGTGAAAAGAAAAAAAAATTATGATTTTTCTCTTGAACTTCACCTCTTCTCCTCATGGGCCTGCCCTCCAATTCTTACTTCCACTTCCTGGGATCAGCCATTTGAAGTCATGTGCATCAAGTTTGGCGAGCTATCTGTTAGGGCAAAAATGACAATTTCTAAACTCATTAGTCACTGAAGGTACTCTGTGATATGAAGCATGAATTCTTCTTTTCAGTCTTCAGAATTATCAATTACTATGAAAATTTACTTGCATTTTCTTAAATACTCAGGATATTTCATTCCTCTCTGCTTTTGTGTGCGTGTGTGTGTGTGTGTGTGTGTGTGTGTGTGTGTTTTGTCCAGAATTCTGCCCCAAATAGTTCTCACTTTCTCATTTTTTTGGCGATGTTTGAAAACACAAAACAAGTGTCACCTCTTCTGTGAAGACCTTCATGTTAAGAAAATAGGTTTAAGTATTCCTGCCTTTCTGATCATTTAATAATGCCTCTGAAATTCCATTGCAATCATTTATTCATTTCTACTGTGAGACTGCGCTATGTTCTGAATGTTGTGTCTTCTGCAAATTCATATGCTGAGATTAAAATTAGGAGGTGGGGCCTTTGGGAGATGATTAGACCATGAGAGCAGAGCCGTCAGGAATGGGATTAGTGCCCTTGTCAAAGAGGTCTGAGTAGGCTCTCTTGCCCCTTCCCACATGACTAAACATAAGAAGATGGCTGTCTATGAAGCAGAAGGTGGGTCCTCCCCAGACACCAAATCTTCCAGCGCCTTGATATTGGACTTTCTAGCCTCTAAAACTATGAGAAAAGCATTCCTATTGTTTACAAGGCACCTACTCCATAGCACTTTGTTGTAGCACCCTGAAGATACTAAGACAGACTCTAAATTCTGTGAAGCAGTATGTCTCAAACTTTGTCCATTGAACCAAATAAATCTTAAAAGTGAAAAAAATAACTCTTAAAACACCAGTTCCAGGATCCCCCATCAGAATTACTACAATAGAATATGTGGGGATGGGGCACTTGAGTCCACATATTAACAGTATCTATTCCAGGTGTAACCAGGAACAGGGAGTTTATCACAACAGTTGCTCTCCAATTCAGCCAGATCAATATGGTGCTTAATTTAGCAGTTGGGGGAGGAGCCATTTGCAAAGCTCTTTAGATCTTATTTTGTGTCTTCCCGGAT
Organism: Hylobates moloch; assembly: GCF_009828535.3. Classification (NCBI taxonomy): domain Eukaryota; kingdom Metazoa; phylum Chordata; class Mammalia; order Primates; family Hylobatidae; genus Hylobates; species Hylobates moloch. Next base: position 77,580,636 of record NW_026652279.1, read on the forward strand.
TACTGTGCTTCAGAGAAAGATTTGCTTAGAGTATAGTAAATTAGATCACATGAGTCATTCTTACTAAAGTACGAGAGTCCTTCATCAGAAAGGCAGATTTGCCAAGAGCAGAATTTCGGTAATCACATGTGAAAATGGCATTTAGAGTTGAGGTGCTGCTGTGCGGAGTACTTGGAGCTTTTAATGACTCTGACTTTTTATTATCATGACATGTTTGATTAGCAGACACAAAAATGAGTGAAACAAGTTCCCTTGAATTACCACCCAGGTTAAGTAATAAAAGATTAAATGTAATATTGAAGTTTTCTGGGTATCCTTCCAGACTGATTCTCCCTTTTAAGAGGTAACCAGTGTAGTAAATTTGCTGTTATTATTTCTATGCATTTTCTCTTGAGTTTACTGTATATATTACATCTTTAATTCATATATAGTATTGTCTTAATTAAATAAATGAAATATTTGCCTAAATTGTCAAATATTGTTTGCATTCTTGGAAATTTTTTTATGATTAATTCAAGTTGCTTCAGGTAGAGTTACTTTATTCATATTCATTGCAATATAGTTTTCTATAAATACTATAAGTATATACATATATTATAATTTTAAATATATTATTATATATTTAGTAGATATGGTAAAAATATATACTATATTTTATATCTAGTATATATACTTCATATATAATATAGTGCATATATATTATAGTATATATACAGTATTCATATACATTATAATTTATGTTTTTCCCTTTCATTTATAGGTGCTTGCACTTTCTTACTTTAACAGACTGTAGCAATTTTTTGGCACATGTCTCACTGTGCACATATACTTTTTAGATATTTGCCTAGAAGTGAAGTTGCTGATGATGTGTAATGTTTTTCTTCTCTTTTTTGCCCCCAAACCCGTAATAGTACCTGTAGTATTTATAGTTTGCAAGCATACTTGTGAAAACCCCCATGAATATTTAATAATGTCGCATTTCATAATTTTGCCAGTTGAATGGTTTTAATTTGTCTTTTCTGATGATTAGTGTGGTTAGCATGTTTTCATAGAACATTCAGGTTTTTTTTTTTTTTTTTTTGCTGTGAATTGCTTAAACATATTTTTTACCCATTTCTCTAGTGAGACATTTATCTTTTTTCTTATAGATTTTAGAAATTCTTTATATATTCTGGATTCTATTTTTTTTTGGTATTGCATTGGAAATATATTTTTCTAGGCTGTGTTTTATCTTTTTTCTTCTTAATGAAGGAAATAATTTTATATCTTTTTTCAAATATGATATACACTGTGCTTTATTAAAATTGATTACCTTTTATTACATTTTTCCTTTTTCCATCTTGTTTTGGGAAACCAATCTTTATGGTGAAGTCATAAAATATTTCTGACATTTTTTCTGAAAATTTTTCGCTTGTGCTTTTTTTTTTTTTTTTTTTTTTTTTGAGATGGAGTCTCGCTCTCTTACCCAGCCTGGAGTGCAGTGGCACGATCTCAGCTCACTGCAACCTCCGCCTCCTGGGTTCAAGCAATTCTCCTGTCTCAGCCTCCCGAGTAGCTGGGACTACAGGCTCACGCCACCACACCCAGATAATTTTTGTATTTTTAGTAGAGATAGGGTTTCACCTTATTGGCCAGGCTGGACTCGAACTCCTGACCTCAGGTGATCTGCCCACCTCAACCTCCCAAAGTGCTGGGATTACAGGCATGAGCCATCACGCCCCGCCTCAGTTTTGCTTTTTACATTCAGGTCTTTTGATCTACCTGGAAATGATTTTTTGTTTTATGTGCTGAAAAATATGAGTGCCACTCATAAGTGTTCCATATGCGGGTGGGCTGGCACTGCTTTTTGTTTATAAGGCTGGTTGGCATCTGTCCTCATGTGAGACACTTGTTTCTGCTTATTGTCTGTCAGGTTGGTTTGTGGACAGTCATCTCACTGAATCATCACAATGTTAATGAACCAAAGTGAAAAGCATTAATTAAGACTTCAAACGAAATCGGATTATGTTTAGCCAGAATTAAAGACCATTTTTTTAAGACAAACTGTATAATCTCTTTAAATTGTATGTGAATTGCTCATGTGTAATGAGTCCTTAGCTATGCATAGCATCATTTACTTAGTTTTAGTTCTTTATAGAGAATATTAATGAATACTGTTTACTAAGGATGAATTTTCCTTGTGTATAGGACTATAGCAAAGGTAAACCTTAAAAATGGACTTCAGTATGTGGAAGGAAGAAGCATGACTCATTGTATGACTGTCGCATGACTGACCATTTGCCAGGTGAATTAGAACCTGGAGACAGAACATTTCAGCACAACAGCCAACAGCTTCTGATCAATGTGTAACCCTTGAATAGGCACTCAAAAATATTAATCCAAGCACAAAATGTTTCAAAAGGAAATTATTCCAGCATATTGTATATAGTATATTAAATTTTACCCTGGAATGAGGAACTAGGAGGATTGTAAAACAACTTCACTTGCTTATACGCAGTCATAGAAAGTATTCTGTAAGAATTTACTTTTATTCTCCAATTAACAACCTGATACTAAACAAGCATGCTTTGTGCTAAACAAGTATTGGATTATTTAAATATTGGGTATTAATTTAAGAGAGTGTTAAAAATGGCCTGGTTTAGCCAATGACAGATGCATAAATTCGTACGCTTACCTAAAATTAATCTCTATACCAAATATAAATTAGATTCATACCAATAATTTTGATTTCTTCCAGTTAATGCTTTTTGTCACAATTCTGATAAAGGAAAGAAATTATTTTGGAAAATGAACAAACTTATTGTGTGCTTTTATTCACTCTTTTTGGCCCTTTCTTATGTGACTTCAAGTTTCAGTTCTTCAGCACTCTGCCTTTCATAGACTCCGGGCTACTTTCCTAACTTCTTTCCCTTTCTTCCACCTCTCTCCTAAGTATAGTCTGTCTTACAGTACATGGTACACTTTACCCTCCCTCACACACCACTCTGTTTCCTGCTCATTGCCTTCAACTTCTGGTCTTCTCAAAATACCTTTCTGCTTTTCTATCTGTAGAGAGTATGTTCATCCTTCAAGATGTAACTTTATTGTTATAGACTTTCTGAAGCATATTCCTATAGAAAGATCATCTCTCTCTCATTCGTATTTGAATAAGACTGAGCACTTACCTGTATTACCCTTTAGTACAGCATTATTTGTGTCAATCTTAATAACCAGACTGTGACTAACTAGGACAAAGATGACAACAATATATCAGTGTAATTATCTAAACATATACTGTCTAATACTCTAACCACTAGCTACATGTGCCTATTGACACTGAAAATGTGCTAGTGCAACAAAGGAACTGATTTTTAAATTAAATTTATTTTAATTTAGAGTTTCAATTTAGATGGCCAATTTTATGTAATGAATATGTGGCTGGTGGCTACTGTCTTGGATAGAGCAGATACAGACGGTTTCCGTCGTCACAGACAGTTCTATTGGACAGCGTTGGGAAGAATAGACTCACAGTAAAATTAGAAGCAGATGAATTTATGAATAAAATAGTTTTACAGGGCATGGTAATAACATCAATGCTTTAATTTTCAGTGGATAGCCACCACGGAGTTGTATTATACTCATATTTGTGTTGGTAAGGATAATTTTGCAATTTTGCAGATTTTAGTATGTCCTGGAAAGACAGATAATCTCCACCTGATCAAGAAGGTAATGACAATGTGAACTATCAAAGGAAGTAAAAGAAGAGTTAAAGCTATTTTTGGTGAATTCTTTAAATATTCAACCACAACTTGTTTTCCTGAGATAAAAGTATAGTCATCATCATCCTTTAAGACACTGGGCTATAAAAAATGCGATTGAGCCAGTGGTCATAATTCCTTCCCTTAATATTTTGATTCCTTCACGTGAGAAGATAAATTCATGTCCTCTTTTTCAAATATTGGATTCAATTTGACATTAATATCCATTAGGATGACTATTATTATTATAGTTATTATTTAGAGATAGGGTTTCATTCTGTCACCCAAGCTGAAATGCAGTAGCACAATCATAGCTCACTGCAACCTCGAACTCCTGGGCTCAAGTGATCCTCCTGCCTCAGCCTCCCAAAGTGTGGGCATTACAGGTGTGAACAACTCTGCCCAGCCTAGGATGGCATATATAGCTAGCTAGCTAGATAGATAGACAGATAGATAGATAGAGATAGAGATAGATAGATAGATAGATAGATAGATAGATAGATAGATAGATAGAAGATAGATAGATAGATAGATAGATAGATAGATAGATAGATAGATAGATAGATAGATGGTATGTATTGACAAGAATAAAAAATTGAGACTAGAGCTGCCTGTTGCTTATAGAGTTGTTTGTCCTCTGTCCTCATTTGAGATACTTGTTTTTGGTTATTGTCTGTCAGGTTGGTATGTGGACAGTCATCTCACTAAATGATCACAATGTTAATGAATTATTAAGACTTCAAACAAAATCGGATTATGCATTGCTGTTGGAAGTGTGAAATGGTACAGGCACTGTGGAAATAATATATTGGTTCCTAAAAAAATTAAACATAATTGTTAAATAATCCAGCAGTTATGCTTCTGGGTACATACTCACAAGAATTAAAAGCAGAGACTCAAACAAAGTATTTGTACAGCAATGTTCATAGCATCCTTATTCACAATAGCCAAAAAGGAGAAAAGCCCCAATGTCTATGGATGAATGAATGAATAAAAAAAAAAAAGATCTATTTTGTACAATGGAATTTTTTTCAACCATAAAAAGAAATGAAATTCTGATACACACTACAACTACAATGTGGGTGAACTTTGAAAACATTATGATAAATAAAATATGCTAAAAAACAGGATAAATATTATGTGGTTCCACTTATATGAGGTACCTAGAATAATCAAAGTCACAGAGATACAAAGTAGAATGGTGCTCAGCAGGGATTAAGAGGAGGGAGAGATGGAAAGTTATTGCTTAATGAATACAGAGTTCTCAGTTTGGGATGATGAAAACATTAAGGAGATGGATCGTGGTGATGGTTGTACAACAATTTGAATGTACTTAATGCTACTGAGATAAACACTTAAAATGGTTAAAGGCATACATATATTTTACCTCAATAAAAATGACTTTGATAAATATTTATTATGGAATCATTTTTGCTTGGATATCCTCACCGCTTAGAAAAATATCTCTACTTTTTTTTTTTTTTTTTTGAGATAGTGCTTCGCTCTTTTTGCCCAGGCTGGAGTGCAGTGGCACCATCTCGGCTCACTGCAACTTTTGCCCCGCTTGGGTTCAAGTGATTCTCCTGCCTCAGCCTCCTGAGTAGCTGGGATTACAGGCACACGCCATCACACCTAGCTAATTTTGTGTTTTTAGTAGAGACAGGGTTTCACCTTGTTGTTCAGGCTGATTGCGAACTCCTAACCTCGTGAACCGCCCGCCTCCGCCTCCCAAAGTGCTGGGATTACAGGCATGAGCCACTGCACCCAGCCTAATATGTTTACTTCTAATGAGGCCTGTCAATGTCCTTTAAAAATGTTCATTTTAAAGATAGCACCATAGAATAAGAGACTCTTCGCCTATTAATATTAGGAGGAAGGCAATAAATCAAGAGATTTTATGGAAAATGAACATACCTGCAATGCATCTGCCTATGGACTGTAATATACTAAACAAGTATATTTAATAGAGAAAATAAAATATTTAACAGTGAATATTGTGATTCTGGATATGAGAGCTGGCGAGTATGATGGAAGTTTTGGAATGAAATGTAAAACCCCAGGAGGACTTCCTGTTGAGTATGATACAAAGTGGTCAATAAGGCAATGTCTCAGCCACCTGCACATGCAAACTGCCAGATCAAAGACTAATATGATCAAATGGGATTACTCCGGTGACACAAATGTATGCTGAGATCGTGAATTGCAGATTATGGAGCATCTGCTCCCTTTCTGACTCCTTGGGGGGCAGGATATGTACAAGGAAGGGTCTTGTGGTGACGTTGAGAGCACTGATTGCTCTTGGTGCTGGAAATAAGCCACAGTCACATCCTCTTCTTTTGTTTTTTTTTCCTTCTTATTATAATGATTCACATTCTGATTATAATATCTCTTTAATCCATCTTCCTATTCCAGTGTCATTAAATTTTTTAAGTAGATGTAATTTGACATCCTACAGATAAAACTCTTCAGATGAGGTTTGAGGGTACTCAAAACCCTCCCTGAGATTGACTGCTCTTTTTACATTACACAGAGATAAGGCTTTTCATCTAACACGCAGAGGGCATGAGCTGTGAGGGCTTTTTTTTGTTTTCGGAAGAGTAACCCATTGGGCTAACTTGCTTGTACTCTTTTGCTTGATGCTGTTGCCTGCAGATGGGTTTCCATGGAATTAAATTCAGCTTAATAAGCACAAGAGGGTAGAAAGAAGATCTTGATTATCTATTAGAATAATATTCTAATTAGACAAATTAAGCAATTATTTTCATTCTAAGCATCGTGAGATAATTTGAGGATATAAGAAACTATTATTAAAGTGGTATCAGGGCCTGGAACAATGGCTCACACCTGTAATCCCAGCACTTAGGGAGGCCGAGGCAGATGGATCACCTGAGGTCACGAGCTCGAGACCAGCCTAACCAACATGGTGAAACCCCGTTTCTACTAAAAATACAAAATTAGCCGGGCATAGTGGTGCATACCTGTAATCCCAGCTACTTGGGAGGCTGAGGCAGGAGAATAGCTTGAACCCAGGAGGCGGAGGTTGCAGTGAGCCGATATCACACCATTGCACTCCAGCCTGGGCAACAAGAGCAAAACTCCATCTCAAAATAATTAAGTAAATAATTAATAAATAATTAAAAGTGGTATCGGGTAATTAGAGCTTGGGTAGGGGAAAATATCAAGAAAGAATTGTTTGTGCTTTGTCCAGAGCTATCGTCTTAGCTAACAGACTAGTAAACATGGTCTTTATTTTGCCTTAGTTGCTAATTCCAGAGCAGCAAAGAAAGATTTTGATTGGAAAACTGAAAAGCATTGCCTGTTTTTCTGCAGTCTGGGCACTTTATATTTCATTCTATTCCTTCTCCATTAAGTCTCTCCAACCTGCCTGTGAGGAGAAAGAATGCTGGGGTGGGAACATAAACATGGAGTTAGTGTGGCTGAGATGCTCGGTCATTCGCAGGATCTTCTTCTCATTGGTTCCTATAGCCTTGTCTTCATTCACTTTGGCATTCTTGTCTTCTGTTACTTACCGTCTTAAAATGAGCAAGGGACTGACTTGAACAAGTTATAGTTCACTTCAACAGGCATCTATTAAATACCAATCTGTATAAGGCAGGGTGCTAGACACTGGAAGGCACTGAAGGGAATACAAGGGATTTCCACCCTCAATAAATTCAGGTTACAGCATAGACCAGTCCCACAGCTTCAGTGGGGTTCTCTCTCTCTGCTTCCCTGTCCACTTCTAGCATTGCATGTAAAACCTGCCTATATAATCAGGTTATTTCAGAATAATCACTGCTTATCTTCAGAGACAACCATTTCCTTGGGGCCACGGCTCATCAAATTTCCTCCTTCGTGTATTTCCAACCTCTTTAATAATTGACTTCTTTACCTATTTTTATAATTATTTCAATCCTAGAAAGAACATTTGTGGAAGTTTTCATAATCCTTTCTCACAAGTTATTTCCTCATATCCTTAGACCACCTGCACCCTTAAAAACCAAACTTTATGAAATAGTGTCCTTTTTGGCTGTCTCCTGTTCTTCACGCTCAACCAATGGTAGATTTGGGCAGCTCTAATCTGATCACGTTTAGATCCCATAAATTTTTAAAGTTGCCACATCAACAGTCTAGCTTCAGACTTCATCCTATTTCAAATTTTTGCATCATTTAAAATTTATCAAATAAGTTCAAAACACCATTCTCTCCCAGATTTTCTCCAAATCTTTGACCTTTCCATTTCCTTTGCTGCCTCTTTCTCCTCTGTCAGTGTTTCAAAAGCTGTGTATTCCCCAGGTTCTACCCATAAAGCCTTTCTGTTAGGATTTGGTGGATTCTGTCTTAATGCTCTTCTTTACATCTATGACTTCAACTTTTATATAAAGGAGAACAAAATGACATGGTATTAATAATAATAATTGGCAAAGATATTTCTAGATGATGTCTGTAGAACACTTACTGCTTGCTCAACATCAGGAGAAGCACCTTTATAATTTTTTGCACACACTCCTGCAAATCACTGAGTGGACAGTATCATCACTGATTTGCAGATAAGTCTATCATATACAAGGTTTCATGGCAGAGCTTAGGTTCAACCCTGTTTTGTTTGACTTCTGAGTCCAGGCTCCTAACATTAAAAGACCTTCTTGCAAATAGATCACCCTGACAGAGGCTCTCTATTTAGCTATATTCTAAAATCACCTGGGAGAGTTTTTTTGTTTTTGTTTTTTTTTTTGGAAAATCCCAGTATCCAGTTTGCACCCCAAATCATTTAAATCAGAATTGCTGGGAATGTGAACTGTTAATATTTTTAAAAAGTAATTTAGGTGATTTGAATAAGCAGCAAAGTTGAGAACCACAGGTCTATACTAAATATTTTGATGGTACTCAAGTGTATTTATTTTTCTAGCACTGATCTCTCTCCCCAGCTTTATTTTCATTTTACAAAATATTTTCCAGGTTTTACTGTGCCTCTTCATTTGTCTGCCCTCATTCCTACCCAAATGAACTAATGATCAGTCACTCTCTACCTAAATATTAATAGTTGCCTTCTAAATCCTAACTTGTATTAGATTTTTCCCACTCCCTACTCCCTCAGGTCTTTTAAATTAAGCCTGTGGACTTAATTGAGATTTCCCTCAGTCCTTATAGTTGATAATCCCTCATTTTTAAAATTGTATCTCAGTCGTATTTTTTCTGATATTCTTTCTCTTCTTCATTATCTCTGCAAGTAAAGTCTCTCAGGCTGTCTTCGTCTCCCATGTGGAATTTTGTAGCGGACTCCCTACCTATTTTCCATAATCATAGCCTCTCCTTGATTTATTTTTTCCCTTGTTTTATACTGTCAGTGTTAACTTTCAAATATGCCAATCACCTGTGCTGCTCTTTCAATAAAATATTTGCTTTACTGCCTGCAGAATAGGGTCCAAGCAAATTGCCATAATTTGTGAGACCTTTCACCCTCTGCACACACCTTTCTTCCTCACCTAATTTCTTTTCACTTGATTGAAACGCCCTGCATTCTAAAGCCCTTTCTATAAGCTGCCATGGCACCACTATGTTCCATTTTTTTAAAACGTCTTATCATACTTATTCAATGCCTGTCTTCTCTAATAGATTGCTAGCACCCAGAGAGAAGAATGGGTGACTCTATATCCATTGCTACCAGAGTGCTTTAAACATAGGTTTTATTAAAATATTATGTGTTGAGTGAATAAATGCATAAAGGAATGCATGCAGAAACTTCTCAAAACTGTCATTTCACATTTTTCCTCTGAGTGGAATTACCAAGTACTCTTCCTCTCTCTTCTTTATCTGCTAAACTCATATTTTAAATGTGAAATACTCAAATTCACTATTTCTGCAATTCACTTTACAGAAACAGTAGCTTTTCCCCTGTTGCCTCCATGGCGTGTTGTTCCTGCATCTGTCAGAATTGTATCAGATAAAAATGTGTTGGCTTGTTTCCCTTTCAAAATAAAGATACTAACAATAAAGGACATATTGTTTACGTTTGTAGCTGATATGCATATTATAGTGCCTGCTACAGGTGATAATTACATTCTTAACTTTGTTGAATGGGTGACTGGTTTCCTATATTATTGAGTGTATTTAATGACCCTGGCCAGTGACATTCTGGCAACTCTATTTAATGGTAAGATTGTGCACCTGTCTTCTGGATAAAATAAATGGAAAAATGCAACGGTTATCTAATACCCTGTGACTATTCATTAAAGATCCTATGAATGAAGAAAATTATTTAATTTGTTATCTGAATAATCAGATTTTCATTACTTGGTAAACCCATGCCCATGTTATTGTAGATAAAAATTGCAAGATACACTGAAATATAATCATCCTTAAATATTTAAGCCTTTCTTTTTAGTGAAAAAGAAATGATCTTCTACTTCACTTGTACATCTAACAGTGGGTAATAGTCCATATACAAACATCGGGATACTGTAGATATATATTTGCTTTATGGACTTTAATAATAGCACTTAGCTAAATTATCAAACACAGATAAGTGATTTTACCTATTGAATTTTATTAATCCCTCTTCCCTAATTTTGATGAGATTAATCCCCTTCCCTAATTTTGATGAGGATATATTGAAAACCTGAATTTTTAAATTTCTAGTAGATAATATGACTCCCCTACATTTAGATTGCAGTGCTATAGAATATTTTCAATCTCAAGATATTTTTGCAATTAATAGTACATTTTAATGATACAATAATACAATAACTGAATTTACATTTATTCAAGAATAGAAGGCAATATAAATCATAAACAGTATGCAAAATGTGTACTTAATTACAGGGAATAAATGACTACCACAGTTTATCCTTGTGTATTGAGATATAGGATATGGAAAGAATTTCCAAAACAAATTAAAATATTAAGATTTAACAGCAAGATAAATTTTCATTTGATTTGCAAAACTGTAAAACTAACATGATATCAGCCAATGTTTTCTCGGAGGAAAGAAGAATATTTCTTCAAGCTACTGTGCCATAGAATTAGACTACAAATCTACATGAAATTATTTATTTTAAAGTAATTATTTCTCTGCTTAATTTTAGAACAACCAAGTATATTAAAAAATTAGTAGTTTGTTTGTTTTAGCCACATTTTTTTCTGTGGTACTAGCTTCATAATACCTGCAGGTGACAGTAGACTCATCACCTGAAACAATCAGAGAATTTAAGAAAACAGAAAAGACCAGGTATTAGTTCATATTCAAGCTGCTGATAAAGACATACCCTAGACTGAGAAGAAAAAGAGGTTTTAATGGACTTACAGTTCCACATGACTGGGGAAGCCTCACAATCATGATGGAAGGCAGGGAAGAGCAAGTCACATCTTACATGGATGGCAACAGCCAAAGAGGTTGTGCAGGCAAACTCCCATTTTTAAAGCCATCAGATCTCAGGAGACTCATTCACTATCACAAGAACAGCACAAGAAAGGCCCACCCTCCTAATTTATTCACCTCCCACTGGATTCCTCCTATGACATGCTGGAATTGTGGGAGTTACAATTCATGTTGAGATTTGGGTGGGGACACAGCCAACCCATATAATTCTGCCCTGGCCCCTCCCAAATCTCATGTCCTCACGTTACAAAATCAATCATGCCTTCCTAACAGTCCCCCAAAGTCTTAAAGTCCCCCAAAGTCATTTTAGCATTAACTCAAAAGTCCACAGTCCAACGTCTCATCTGAGACAAGGCAAGACCCTTTTGCCTATGAGCCTGTAAAATCAAAAACAAGTTAGTTACTTCCTAGATACAATGAAAGTACAGGCATTGGGTAAATACGGCTGTTCCAAATGGAAAAAAGTGACCAAAATAAAGGGGCCACAGCCCCCATGCAATTCTGAAATCCATCAGGATAGTAGAATCTTAAAGCTCCAAAATGATCTCCTTTGACTCCATGCCTCACATCCAGGTCATGCTGATGCAAGAGGTGTGTTCCCATGGTCTTGGGCTGCTCCACCCCTGTGGCTTTGCAGGGTACAGCCTCCCTCCTGGCTGCTTTCATGGGCTGGCCTTGAGTGTCTGTGGCTTTTTCCAGGTGAACAGCGCAAGCTGTTGGTGGATCTACCATTCTGGGATCTGGAGGACGTTGGCCCTCTTCTCACAGTTCCACTAGGTGGTGCACCAGTAGGGACTCTGTGTGGGGGCTCTGACCCCACATTTCCCTTCCACACTTCCCTAGCAGTGTTTCTCCATGAGGTCCCCACCCCTGCGACAGACTTCTGCCTGGTATCCAGGTATTTCCATACATCCTCTGAAATCTAGGTGGAGGTTCCCAAACCTCAATTCTTGACTTCTGTGCACTTGTAGACTCAACACCACATGGAAGCTGCCAAGGCTTGGGGCTTGCACCCTCTGAAGCCATGGGCCAAGCTCCCTTTCAGCCATGGCTGGAGCTGCTGGAACATAGGGCACCAAGTCCCTAGGCTGCACAGAGTAGGGGGACACTAGACCTGGAACACAAAACCACTTTTTAGTCCTAGACCTCCAGGCCTGTGATGGAAGGGCTGCCAATAAAGACCTCTGACATGCCCTGGAGACATTTTCCACATTGCCTTGGGGATTAACATTTGGCTCCTCATTATTTATGCAAATTTCTGCAGGTGGCTTGAATTTGTCCTCAAAACTTGGGATTTTCTTTTCTATCATATTGTCAGGCTGCAAATTTTCCAAACTTTTATGCTCTGCTTCTGTTATAAAACTGAATGCTTTTAACAGCACCCGTGTCACATCTTGAATGCTTTGCTGCTTAGAAATTTATTCTGCCAGATACCTTAAATCATCTCCCTCAAGTTCAAAGTTCCACAATCTCTAGGGCAGGGGCAAAATGTCACCAGTCTCTTTGCTAAAACATAGCAAGATTCACACTTACTCCAGTTTCCAACAAGTTCCTCATCTCCATCTGAGAACACCTTAGCCTGGATTTCATTGTACCACCATTGGCCTTTTGGTCAAAGCCATTCAACAAGTCTCTAGGGAGTTCCAAACTTTCTCACATTTTCCTGTCTTCTCCTCAGCCCTCCATACTGTTCCAACTTCTGCCTGTTTCCAACTTCCAAAGCCACTTCCACATTTTTGGGGTATCTTTTCAGCAGTGACCCACACTACTGGTACCCATTTACTGTATTAGTCTGTTTTTATGCTGCTGATGAAGACGTGCCTGAGACTGGGAAGAAAAAGAGATTTTAATGGACTTACAGTTCCATGTGGCTGGGGAAGTCTCACAATCATGGAGGAAGGCAAGTAGGAGCAAGTCATGTCTTATATGGATGGCAGCAAAGAGCTCGTGCAAGCAAACTCCTGTTTTTAAAGCCATCCAAGCATGTGAGATACATTCACTATCATGAGAGTAGCACAAAAAAGGCCCATCCCCATAATTCAATCACCTCCCACCGGGTTCCTCTCACAACACATGGGAATTGTGGGAGTTACAATTCAAGATGAGATTTGGGTAGGGCACAGCCAAACCATATCAAACCAGAAAAGAAATGTAGAGATTTGCCATTTGGTAACATATCTTTTATTTCAAATAAAAACGTTGAAATAAAACTCATTATGTTTAAACACCATAACTTAAACTGTATGGAGATCCATATTAATAATATATTTCCACATGTAAAGACTACAAATGCCCCATAATCAATCTCTCCCATCTGCTATAAAGGTAATAAAATTATGTGTTTTATGATATAATTCAGGTTCATTTAAAAATATTTGTAACAGTATATCACAAGCCTCCCTTTTGTTCATTATTACTTCATAATAATGAATCTGAATATCCCAAATAACGTTTTACTAAGTGCATATCTCACTCTCAGGTAGCTGATGGTCTCTTGAATTCATTTCAATAAAAGATGAAGATTTATATAACTGTATTCTACTCTAGGTTTGTTATTTGAAATAATTTATGTAAAAATTATATGAAATAATTTATGTAAAAATTTTCTAGAAAATTGGAAGTACCAATATGCTTTAATCTAATAAAATCTGCAGTAGTAATTTTTTTTTTGGTTACTAAATAACCGTGCATTTTTATGAGCAAACAGAAATCCAAGTAAAAAAGAAAATATTAGGATAGTTTGGTCAACCATATTACAAATAATTTTCTGTATTCATCTATTTAGTTATACCAACAATTTCAAATTATTTTTCTTCTTTCTTGTTTTTGTTTTCTCTTTATGGTGGTGTTATTTGATCATTTATCCTATCTCCATTTTTTTGTCTCATTATTTTTCATTTCATATTTCCTCCAGCTTTGACACACATTTTCATTTTCCTGAAACACACTACATATGTCCTGTATATTTCTTAAATACTAGTTGCATCTAACATTTAGTCATTTTTATCACTCTCAGTTTTCCTGGGATGTCTTTTAGTTTGTGGGGTGACTATATAAATAAAATGTTATACCTGTTACTATACAAAATATTATGCTCAGAGGAACTATAATTTCTTGTTCAAGATATTCCTTATTAAGCAGTTTAAACTGGAAGTCTGCTTTCTGTTATATCACATCAGCCATCAACGTATACTTTCTCATTACTTTGAGCTCTCTGAGATGTTTAGTTCCCAATTTCTTCTATTAAAATTTTACTTTTGCTTAGGAGTATAATGTTTACACAGACAAATTATATTGTTCTTTCCATAAAAATATAATTTATCTAAGTTCATTAACATAGAGTGCTTTTAAAATCTGTATGTACATATATACACACATGTATACATACATAATCTCTATATTACCATTTCAAAGCTCCTTGTTGGAGTCCCGGTATCCTATTTAAATCCAGATAAACAAACATATTTTCAAAATAAATGAAAACAAAGAACTGAGCACTCTAAGATTCCCTGAGTGCATTGCATTTTCAGCTAGCATTCTCTCTAACCAACCGGTGAAACCTAGAAACACATCTGCTGAGTGC
>NW_026652279.1:77595343-77706440 GCF_009828535.3 Hylobates moloch
GTGAAACCTAGAAACACATCTGCTGAGTGCATTGCATTTTCAGCTAGCGTTCTCTCTAACCGACCGGTGAAACCTAGAAACACATCTGCTGAGTGCGTTGCATTTTCAGCTAGCGTTCTCTCTAACCAACCAGTGAAATCTAGAAACACATCTGCAAGCAAAATATACTTACATTTAAAAAAGGAAAACCCAATTTGTAGACTGAAAGTGAGTTTATATTCCCTACTTAGACCTGGATGATTTATGGGCTGGAATACTCCTTTACATTCCAAAAATAATATTGAATACATAGCTTAGAAAGTAGAGTTTAAGCCCAGCTTTCTTATTTAGCAAAGTATAACTGATTGCCTGAAATAATACTTTTTTACAAAGAAAATGATATTGAATTAAAGCTAAATTAGAAATTAAATGCTTTAATCTATGATTCTTTATAATTATCAACCAAGTCTTACGCAAATGTAAGCTATCACAGCAACAAACGTGTTTTTGTTAAAATTATTATTTTAGGCCATCTCTGAAAAAGCTAGGCTCCGTTGTAGGTTCAGTCATGTGTTTTGAATTATTTGTGGCATAAAACTTACAAATGAAGTAAAATATTAGGACAAAAATCTCAGAATATTAAAAGTGGAAGATACTCTGTGGTCTATTTCTCATCTCATTACTTTGTGGAATAGAAACTAGAGGTCCTGAAATGGAAATTGATATCAAGAGAGGAAAAGCGAGGTAGAAATTGAGCTAACATAAGTGTTATTATAAATTGGCCATTGAAATTACTTTTGTTTTGAAAATACCTCTTATTACAACATGTTTGTTTTAGAAGATGATGTTGGAAGAATTCCAAATTAGAATAAGAATTGTAAAAAAATTATGGTTTAAGCACTGTATCAGTAAAGTGGCCACAAATTAACTAATACTTGTATCACAAGTCAGCTATTCATATCTCTCAGTCATCTTAAAAAGTGGCTGATTTCTTTTTTTCTTCTAAAAATTAATGTAGATTTTTATAACATTTTATCTCCAAAATCTCAGTATTTTTAAAGATCGAAGAGGATATGTTAATCACATCTATGGTATACAAAAATGTACCATTTCATTCCTGGATGGATGCGTGGAAAGAATGGAACTGAAAACTTTCCCTAAAACTAATCCATGATAAACCTTAAAAAGGATGATTCCAAGTGAATATCCCACTTCTGATAGAAACAGGGAAAACATTATATCATGATTGCCTCAATTATTCACTTTCCCTTTTACACTTTGTTATAAAGTTTCAAAGCACATTCTCATATTCTGTGGCCAGTGTATCTGTAAGTTAATATGAAAGCAAACATAAAGCAATTTTTAAAATTATGCCCGTATGTGAAAAGAACATATAATTATATGAATAAAAACAGGGATTCATAATTCAGAGCATTTTTAAGGGGTAAAAAGCCACAAATGAAGAAAAAATGAATAAACTAACTTGACCTTAAGCCAATTATACACATATATAGTTTTATTAGTCCTTAATGAACTAACTTATTTCCTTATAATTGTAATTACAGTCTAATAGACTATACTAAAGTGTATTTTCCAAAAATGAAAAGGGACATGACCGTCTGTTACACCTTGGCTATCTCTTTTTACATGATAATGACACTTTACTTTTTTCTGAGTTTACAGGATAAATATTATTACACCCATTTTGAAAATAAAGAAAAAAGGCTTAATGCACAACCTGTAAGAAGCATAGGCAAGGCTTCAATCCTAGCTGTGTCTGGCTCCACATTCCTTATGACATACCGTCTTTGCATTGATTCTGGTAAATGTGAATGAATCTCCTTGCAGACTACTCTGATACATTTCCCAGTCAGTGGCAATTGTCATAAAAACTGAAGAATTACATGAATGTATTTCTCCTATTTTTTTAAAAAGTACAAGAACCAGATTATATTTTTCACTGTTTTTGGTAATTGGAGATCATATACATTAATACGATTATTTCCTCTGTGTTTTAACATCTTTAAGTGATAGTATTCTATTTAGATGTTATATCTCATACATACCAATGCTGCTGCTGAAGAATATGGTCTCAGTTTGAATATTTCAGGGCAGAGCAGGGACAACCAAGGACAATGTGGTGATTAGAACTTCTCTGTGACTGAGTGGCTATAGGTTAATGGATGTAAGATGTACTTAAGGCAAAAACACTGAATGGAGGCCTACAGAGGCAGCTTTTATTCTTACAAACCACAAAAACACTTAACTAGCACCCTTCTGGCTGAAATAGAAGGTTTGAACAGGAATAATCATTGGATACCATTTATATCCTGGATTATAGAAAAAATAGGCCTTTAAAGCATTCACTTTTAGAATATATACATATTTATATATATATATATTCTATTTTTGACCATATGTATATATGTGATCCAAAATATTGTAATTTTTTATCATTCATCACTTCATAAACTGGAATTTTTGTAAAAAATGTAGTAACTGTGTAAATTGTGAATAAGGGGCTCTTCGTTAGTATTTATTTTTCTTCACACATCCCCTATTTTATTGTGAAAATGGAGAGTATAAGTTATTCTTAAGATCAGGTATCTTAGTCACCTTGGCCTTCTATAACAAAATACAGTAAACAGGGTGGCTTTAAGAATAAGCATTTACTTCTCATAGTTCCGGAGACTGAGAACTTCGAGATCAGGGTGCCAGCAGGATTGGTCTCTTGGTGAGGGTCTTCTTGCTTTATCCTCACATCATGTGGAAAGACAGCTAGGTCTCTGGTCTGTTCTTATAAAGTTGCTATACCCATTCAAGAGGACTCCATCCCCATGACCTAATTATCTCCCAAAGGCCCTACCTTCAGACGTCATCACATTGGGATTATGGTTTCAACATATGAACTTTGAGGGGACATAATTATTCAGTCCATTGCAATAGGGTTTATTTCTTAACTATTTTTTCACACCCAGTACCTCATACACACACTAACTCTTAAATAAATGTTTATATACAGTCATGCACACCCTAACCATGATTCAGTCAGTGATGGACCATATACATGATATATACACAATGGTGGACCCACAAGATTATAGTGAAGCTAAAAAATAACTATTGCTTAATGATGTTATAGCCATTGTAGTGCTGCATCATAACATTAGTCACTTGCTTGTGGTGGTGCCGATGTAAACAAATTTACTGCACTGTTAGTCATGTAATAGTGAAGCAAATGCAAATATGTATGGTACAGAATACTCGATAATAAATGGCTATGTTACTGGTTTTATGTGTTTACTATGCTATACTCTTTACTGTTATTTTAGAATGAACTCCTTCTACTTAAAAAATAAGTTAATTGTAAAACAGCCTCAGGCAGGCCCTTCAGGAGGTGTTCCAGAAGAAGGCATTGTTATCATAGGAGATGACAGCTCCATGTATTATTGTTCTGAAGACCTTCCAGTGGGTCAAGATGTGGAGGTGGAAGGCAGTGATATTGATGACCCTGATCCTGGACCCAGGCTAATGTGTGTGTTCATGTCTTACTTTTAAAAAAAATGTTTAAAAGTTTAAAAATGTGAAAAATTGAATAAAAGCTTATAGACTAAGGATATACAGAAAGAAAATATTTCTGTGTAGCTGTAGAATGTGTTTGTGTTTAAGCTAAATGTTATTACAAAAGAGTAAAATAGTTATGTTGAAAAGTTTACACAGAAAAAAGTTTCAGTAAACTAAGGTTAATTTATTAGTAAAGAAATAATTTTATAAAATAAATTTAGTGTAGTCTAAGTGTACAGTGTTCATAAAGTCTACAGCAGTATATAGCAATATCCTAGATCTTCACATTAACTCACCAGTCACTCACTGGCTCATTCAGAGCAAATTCAGTCCTGTAACTCCATTCATGGTAAGTGCCCTATACTGGTGAATCATTGAAAAAAAAATGTATACCATGTTTTTACTGTACCTTTTCTATGTTTAGATATGTTTATATACACAAATACCATTGTGTAACAACTGCATACAGTATTCAGTAAAGTAACCTATTGTACAGGTTTGTGGTCTAGAAGCAATAGGGTATATTATATAGCTCAGCTATGTGGTAGGCTATACCTCCATGTTTGTGTAAGTACACTCTATGACATTTGCACAACAAAATTGCCTAAGGATGCATTTCTCATATGTATTCCCATCATTAAGTGATACGTGATCACTATCCATAAAGTCATGGTTGGATGGATGGTTGAGTTAAACAAGGCTCTGTCTCAGAAAGAGGAAATTACTTTTTGGGAATATGTTTGCTAGAAACAGAAAAGCACAATGGGCTAATACATTTTCAATCTGCTCAAGTCTCATTTACCCTAAAAATACCCTTGCCTGATTAAAGTCACTGGGTCACCTTTCACACTCCAACCCAAAGCCCAGAAATGTCTAAATGCTTTTTCCATCATCAAAGCCCAGAACAGAAGGCATTTTACCAAGCCTCTTTGCTTTTGAAGGAAGCTCTTGTAAGAACTGCTAATGTCACAATAATAATAAGAAAAGGAATTACTAGGGAAATCCGAAATGGCTGCTGAATTCTGCAGCAAGCTTAGAGAAACTCTTAGCTATTCTCACATGGCTATCAAGAACTACCTAAGACTGGATAACTTATAAAGAAAATAGGCTTAATTGACTCAGTACTGCATGTTATATAGGAGGTATGGCTGGTGAAGCCTCAGGAAATTTACAATCATGGCAGAAGGTGAAGGGGAAGCAAGCACATAGCACCTAGTCACATGGCCAGCTGAGGCGAGAGAGAGAGAGATAGAGAGAAATAGACAGAGAGAGAGAGAGAGAGAGTCTTGCCCTCTGTTCATCCTCAAGTTTAACACCACATGGAAGCCTTGGTGGCTGCCAGCTTGCACCCTCTGAAGCAGCAGCCTGAAACATATCTGGGGCCCTTTTAGCTGCAGCTGGAGTTGGAGCAGCTGGGATCCAGGACGCTATGTCCAGAGACTGCAAAGAACAGCAGGGCCCTGGTTCTTCTTTTCTTCTTAGGCCCCACGCCTGTAATGGCTGTTGAAAGAACTCTGAAATGTCTTAGAGGCATTTTCTCCATTATCTTGGCTATTAACATTGAACTCCCCTTTACTTATGGAAATGTCTGTAGCAGGCTTGAATTTCTCCCCAGAAAATGAGTTCTTCTTCTCTACCACATGGCCAGTCTACAAATTTTCCAAACTTTTATGCTCTGCTTCCCTTTTAAATATAAGTTCCAGTTTCAGATCATCTTTCTTCACACATATGACCATATGCTGTTAGAAGCAGCCAGGTCACATATTGAACACTTTGCTGCTTAGAAATTAAGCACCAGATGCCCTAAATCATCACTTGCAAGTTCAAAGTTTCACAGATCCCTAGAGCAGGGGCACAGTGCTGCCAGCCTCTTTGCTAAAGCATAGTGAGTGACCTTTACTTTAGTTCAAAGCAAGTTCCTAATTTCCATCTGAGTCCTCCTCAGCCTGGACTTTATTGTCCATATCACTATCAGCACTTTTGTCACAATCATTTAACAAGACTCTAGAAAGTTCCAAACTCTCTCTCATCTTCCTGTCTTTTTCTGAGTCCTCCAGACTGTTCCAACCTCTGCCTATTACCCAGTTCCAAAGTCACTTTCGCATTTTCAGGTATCTTTATATCAATGCCTTACTGCCAACACATGGCATTTTATCAAGCATCTTTGGTTATAAAGGAAGCTACTGTAAGAACTGCTAATGTTACAGTTACCAGGAACATCAGAAATACCTGCTAAATTCTACAGCAAGCTTAGAGAAACTCTTGTTTACAGGATAATTTTTTGATTACCTAGGAAACAAAATCTGAACTCTGGTGACAGAAAGCAGCCAGTTTGGTTTGGGATCAAAGCTAAAAAAAAAGTCAAATCTGAAACACAGATTTATATAGACTGAAATAGAAGATGTGGATGCAGAAGAACCAGGAAAAACACACCTCTATTACAATACCCTACTATGAGTTTTACCAGTAACATAAGGGAGTGGATATAATAGTTAACGCCAGAATGGTTGGCTGAGGGAATTGACTAGGCTGATATGGTTTGTTCTGCTGAAAAAGATCTCTCATCCTCCAGCAGGAAGCCCTAGCTCCTTGGGGTTCCAAAGAATAGTAACAGAGCAAGCCCCTAAGCACAAACTTTTCCAGCTTCTTGTATCAAGTTTTCCAATATTTCCTTGGCAAAACTAAGTCTTTATGTCCAACTCAAAATTTGGGGAAATGGATTTCACTTTTGACTGAAGAATCTGCACCATCTCCTTGAAAGGATGTAGATGTAGAGAGAATAGCATTTCACAACTATTTTTTATATCTACCACACAGTCCTTTCATATCTATTTAGCAATTATTTTAATAATTTTTAGATATGTTAATTCTGCTATGACTCACACAATGTTAATTGGCAGAGTGAAAATAATTTTAACTTTTGTGCAGAACAAGACAAATGTTTTCCATTCCAAATATCCAAGATTAAGTATTTGATATGCTTTGGTTCTGTGTCCTCAGCCAAAATAATCCCCACAGGTCAAGAGCAGGATCAGGTGGAGATAATTGAATCATGGGAGTGGTTTCTGCCACACTGTTCTCGTGATCGTGAGTGAGTTCTCATGAGATCTGATGGTCTTATAAGTGGCGTCTTGCTTTGCTCAGCACTCATTCTCAGTCCTGCCACCCTGTGAAGAGGTGCCTTCTGTCATGATTATAAGTTTCCTGAGGCCTCCCCAGCCATGTGGAACTGTGAGTCAATTAAGCCTCTTTTCTTTATAAATTACCCAGTCTCACGTATTTCTTCATAGCAGCTGTGAGAAGGAACCAAGACAGTTTTCCAGTAAAAATTAACAATAAAGAACACTAAAAGGTGAAATGCACTGGCATTTATTAATGGATTCCCATATACAATATCACTTATTAATAGGCACATTCATTTACATTATGTAAAATTTGAAAACTCACTAGAGTATGCAGTTCAGTATGTATATATATTTTTTTATCGGACAGAGGATGCATTAAAGAGAAGAGATTACTAGGTCTGAAGCAGTGCCTTAAATGGATTTAGTAGGACTCTTGAAGTGCATTTAATTGTGGAATTAAATGTAATTTACTATTTTATATTAAAGTAAATGATTAGAATTTTATATACTTTAGAAATGCTATGTCATAAAATAAGGAAAAAAATAAAAATTATATGAGATTATCAACATGAAACATGTCTTAGAGTTGATGTGGTTGTTCTGAACTGCATCACTTTATTTCTAATACATGAAGATAATTTGAATCTCAAGGAGTAGTCTGCAAACTTTGAGTTAATAGAACCAATTTGCTCTGATAATATTTCAAGATTTTATTATTGCTACATTGCTTTAACAGTGTGTCCTAGGAAAATTATTTACGAGTACTAAACTGTAAGCCTCCTCTTTGTGGAAGCACTCGACCAGAAGACCCTCTGTATCTCCAGTGCCTTGAAGAGTGGCTGGTCCTTAGTAGATACACCATAAAGATTTCTTGAACACCTTCCAAAACAGTAATCTTTTCCTTAGTTTTTTTCTCTTCTATGACTTAGGATTTTTGTTTTTAATCTTCTGTTTCATATATTTTTAAAATAATAAATGTGAAATAGCCTCCGTTTACCAATTGAAACATGTTCTTTTGTGTTTTGTGGCAATGTAATATATGAACATCATTTATGTATTACATATATTGATTTGATTATAATTGCTTTGATTTCCCCAAACTTGCGCTCCCCTTGAGGACTTAAACCCAAACCCAGAACATTTATAAGGAAAAGTTGGCAGATGGAGAGTATACAAAGGTTTAGCTCCAGGAACATCATGTTAAAAATTATACTTATTTCATCTCTTTGTCTCTATTATCAATCTTTAAACATTTTCCAGATATCATTTTGGTCAGCCCATCTAGCTTTGGATTCATGACTAATTGGCAGTCTTAGTGGCTTTTGACTTAAATTTCTCTTGTTCATCTCATACATGTAGCAGATGTCAAGATCAATGACTTAAAACTTTGGGAAATGGTCAATATCCTTTTTGTAAAACCTTACATTTTTTTGCCTCAATCCCATAAACCAGAAAGTATTACATCCTGCTAACAAACATAAACCTATGTGCATTCATTTCTTTTCTTAAACTCTGGGTGATTATGAGGAAATCAGAAACAATTTTGTGCCATTAAACCAACATATTTATGTGTTACTTATTCATTTCCAGAGACATCTTAAGTAAACTTGTACAGATTTTATCATATTCTCAGTATTTCAGTAGCAATTGGCACATCATTCTATAAAATGTGTCACATTGGGCTGCCCCTATCTGTTTTCGGAGTGTCTTTTTCACTAGACTAGAGTAACTTGTGCACAGGAAACACTTTCCTCAGGATGCAGTCTGCCAGGGATTGCTTACAAGTGAATGAAATATATGAACAAAAATTCTAAATAACATTAAATACACAATGCAGTAGCCTTAGTATTTTCTTGTAAGACTTGGTGGAAAAATATCAAGTCATATTTACTTTGAATACTTTTCCCCATTTTAACTCAGAACAGCATAATATAAATTATTGAAACTTCCTGTGAATAGATATCCTCCTGACTCAACTCTTCGTTGTTTTTAATGCTAATGAAAACGCAGTTCTCACTCGAGTAATGTTTTTCCTATGAGTGTCGATGCACCTACAGACCTTTTATTATTTTCTAACTGGAGAGCTGGTGAATAAGCTCAGCATGGTTGAGCAGAAAATGTTGGAGGATAATTGGATTTGCTGGCCAAGGTGGAGGGAATGTTAAAGATTTTATGCGCAACATTGATTTATATCAAGTTTACATTGTGCTAGATAAAAATTCAGATTTTATTTTGGCATTTCTCTTCTGGATTTTAAGACACTAGTTAATTTTTAATGCCTTTCGGGAGAGTCTTTTACTTCACATTGTCTTTAAATCTCAGTAAACTGTTTCTCTACTTGGTGGGAAAGTTGTTTATTGTAGATGCTGGGACTGTGAAAGAGTACACTGCTGAATTGAAAGAAGAACCACCCCATTATTTTATTTGGTGTTCAACTTTCTGAATTATTTTAGAAAGCCTTCTGAAAAAGTAAAATTGGCTCTGTGAAACTTTTACACATTCCCCAGGATGAACTGTACCCTCTGGCTTATTTGAAGAAATAAGTTGTCGCTCCTCAAAGGGATCCCAGGTCAGTCTCTAACCGAGTAGATGACAAAGAGACTGGTTTCCAGCGGGAGTATGGAAGTTGGAGGGAATAAGATGTGGAGGGAATAAGATGTGCTAGGTGGTGAAAGGAATAAGCAGCTCAAGTTAAATAAAGAGAAAGATTAAGATTCTTAGAATTGCAGAAAGACTGCAGGGGGAAATAATTGAAGCAGCTTGATTCCTTATGGCATTCATCATCTGGTGAGCGGGAAAGCACTGACAGCTTTGTCATGAGTTTCCTGTGCTTAACTCTGTCAGGTGGTTTTTATGAATCACTTACCTTCTGACAGACCTGTTCAAAAACTACAGGGTGTCGCACAGGTGGGATTTTTTTTTTTTGATAGGACAAAGAACATCTGTTATATTTTTACATTATTGACTAAACAGTGAGCTGGAAAAAACTGACTTGTTTGTCCATTGTTTGCCTCTCTGCCTTCCGATAGAAGTTAAGATCTAGAGAAATTCTTTTCTTTTGCTCACTTCTGTGTTCCAATTACTACAGCCTAAAATGTTGAAAGTGCTGAATATATTTGTTGAGTTGATTAACCTATGAATAAATTAATTTTTGTCTTCTTGCTTCACCACAGTAGGCTTAGATTAAGTATAAGGCATTTGATTACACTGAGGGTTCTAATGTGCATATTTGGGAAATATGGATGGTGGCATAATCTCTTTCACTTCTGATTATTTGCTTTCTCCTCCACTTTCCTTGTCCTACTTATTATGTAATTCATAGTTAAAATCATTGTTTCTATAGGAAGCTTGTCTGAACTTCTCTATCTCACATAAGCTTTCAAAGTACCCCAAGTGCCTCACATTGCACTCTCTTGGATTGTCTACATTTTGGGTTGTATTCTCCCAGTAGAGAGTAAGCTCTATGAAGATAATGACAATGTTATCTTTGTCACTGAATTTTGCTTAATGTTTAGTTTGGTACCTGGATGTACTGTGATAGCCATTAATAAGTGATTTTGAATTAATGAGCAATACATCCAGTACAAAAACTGAAATGTGTTTGAGAGACTGAAAGCAAAGAAGTCTATTGAAATATATTCAAGCTACAGTTAAATTACACTGAATTTATGTTGCTTATACAAGTCTCCAAATTACTAGTGAGTAAAATTAATAAATGATTCAGGGACATTTTCATTAAGTTAATGCCTGCTGGGTCACAAAGACTTAACCATGTATTTAGGGAAAACTTCGGAGCTCCACTTCCTGGCAGTTACTGGTGCAAGAATGTATTCAAGTCTGTCTTTCTGATAGTTTATCATAAGTAGATCATGGAACATCAACTTGGATGATCTCAGGAGTAGCCTGACACAGAATATGATTAACATTGCCCACTGAATTGTGAGGCATTTAAAACTTTGAGGAGGTACACCCAGGGAACACAGAGTGTAAGATAAATGTTGAAAGTTAGGATTTCTTTGTCTAAGCTATTATTACATCTCCCTTGTATTGGTATAATAACCTCATAATTGGCCTTATTACTTACCAGTTAGTTCCTCCCCACCATAGTCAACTCTCCTCATAGAAGCCAGAACAATATCTTAATAATAAAAACTAGATTATATCTTAATTGGAAATTCCTGTGTCTCACCTTTGCAATTAAGATAAGATGCAAACTTCTTACCATTGCCCCTGAGACTTCCAATTATTTGGCCCTTCCCTAAACCTTCAGCCTTCATTTGTTCATGTTCTCCTCTCATTAGCTTCAGCCTCAGTAGCCTGCTCTCTGTCCTTTGGATGCATCAAGCTCCCTTACACCTTCAGTCTTTGCAGTTACTCTGTTATCTACCTGGAATGCTTCTCTCCAGATTTTCAAGGGATGGTTTTTCTTATCATTCAGATCTCAGAGAGGACGTCACTGATTTCCTTTTATAAAGGAGTTGCTCACTCTTCTAAGCCTTCTCTGTCTTATTTACTTAATTTATTTCACACACACACACGCACTGTAGAATGGAGCTTTATAAAAAACAAAATCTTATTTTTCTTTTTTAACTTCTTATTGTTTATAGTTATGTGCTCGATAAATAATTGTTGGATAAAAAATACCTGAATGAATCTATGTGAGAAAGTGTCAGGCATAATTTTTTTTTTTTTTTTTTTTGAGACAGAGTCTCTCTCTGTCACTCAGGCTGGAGTGCAGTGGCGGGATCTCCGCTCACTGCAAGCTCCACCTCCCAGGTTCACGCCATTCTCTTGCCTCAGCCTCCCTAGTAGCTGGGACTACAGGCACCCGCCACCATGCTCGGCTAATTTTTTGTATTTTTAGTAGAGACGGGGTTTCACCCTGTTAGCCAGGATGGTCTCGATCTCCTGACCTCGGGATCTGCCTGTCTCGGCCTCCCAAAGTGCTAGGATTACAGGCGTGAGCCACCGCGCCCAGCCAGTGTCAGGCATTTTTACAAAAATTTTGATTTAAATTGAGAACAATGACATCCTCAAGACAGCTATTCATTTTAAAGCTAAGAAAGTACTACACAGGAGGTGGATGACTTTCTCCAAATAACAGAGAAGAGTAAGAATTTGAACCCATATCTTTCAGATTTGAACATGAATGCTATTTTCACTCCATCATGCTGCCTCCCAGCCATCTATTTCAATAAGAGTCAGCTTGCATTGTAACATGGAAAATGAATCATATGCATAGATACACTAGACACGCTCTGGATGAAATTCGTAAAAGAATTCCTTATTGTACTACTGAAGTTATTGCCCTCTAGCTTGATAATTCTTGAGATATTAGAGACCTATTTGAAGTAATAAGTTGCTTTAAAGCATTACTCCTCAAAGTTAATGTGCACACAAACCACCCAAATAGCTTGTTAAAAATGCAGTTTCTTCCAGGTGATGCAAAAGGTATGGATCCATCCGCCTTTGCTTTTTCAGAGGTAATGTCTAAGTGATCATTAATGCACACATATAATTCACATATTCCATTCTGTATCATTAGAAAATGGATTTTAATGCCAGAAGGGGTTGTTACGACTTAGAGCACTGGCTCTCAAACTTTGCTGCGTGTTAGAATCACCAAGGGAACTTTAAAAATTTCAATAACCAGGTAGCATCCGGATAAATTAAAACAATCTCCAAACATGCCCAGGGTTAGCTATTTTTAAAGCTCCCTTTTTATTCCATTGTGATTGAGAGGGTCATTACTGTAAGTGTGGTCCACAGACCGACAGCATTGGTGCCCATGAGAGGTTTTTAGAAAAACGGAGTTTGACGCTCCCACTCAGACCTATAGAAGTAGTGGCTGTATTTCCACAAAATCCCTAGGTGACTTGTATGCACTCTGCAATTTGAAATTTAGAGCAAGAAGTTTTTTGTGTGTTTGCTTTGTTTTGTTTTACTAAGCTCTATTCTCAGTTACAAGTAGGAATGCAGGAGTCCAGTGAAGCTTCTCAGTATGAAGAAAGAGTTTTAGGAACTATCAAAAGAACAGTGAATATAAATGCTTACTGCATTTGCCAAAGGCAATTTTTTGCAAAACTGTTTTAGTGTTGGAATGGAGATGGAAGTGAAATTACAGTCAGAAAAAAAATTAAATACAACACAAATAAAGTACAGATAGTATAATCTGAATTTTCATGAGGCTGGTTGGTGGTACAGAGCGGGCATTGGATTATGTTTTTTGTTTGTTTTGCTTTGTATGTTTTTTAGATGTGAGAGACTCATGCATATTTACAAACTATGAAGGAGTCAAAAGAAAACAGCTAAAATAGAAATGGGTGCTGGGCGCGGTGGCTCATGCCTGTTATCCCAGCACTTTGGGAGGCCGAGGCAAGAGGATACACGAGATCAGGAGTTCGAGACGAGCCTGACCAACATGGTGGAACCCCGTCTCTTCTAAAAATACAAAAATTAGCCGGGCATGGTGGTGCACACCTGTAATCCCAGCTATTCAGAAGGCTGAGGCAGGAGAATTGCTTGAACCCGGGAGGCGGAGGCTGCAGTGAGACAAGATCGCACCATTGCACTCCAGCCTGGGTGAGAGAGTGAATTTTGTCAAAAAAAAAAAAAAAAAGATGGGGGGGATTGTATGATGGTGATGATAGTGAATCTTATCATAAGGTAATAAGCCAGAACAGTGTTATGAAAGGGGGGAAAATGTCTAAGAATTTGGGATGTGTGAGAACAACATAGCCATGGATTCTACTTCCAAGAAAAGTACACAATAGTGGGAAATACAGGAAGATAACAGACAACCCCAAGCAGTGTGATAAATAATGATAGAGTAAGTACAGAGAATATGATAGTACAGCAAAAACACTCCTATACCATGACTGTGATTAGTCAAGGAGAATGTTTGGAAAAACTGACATCCAGACCTACACCTGAAGTGAAGTGGATGGTGGGAGACAGAGGAATGAGAAAGGAAATAGTCTGGAGGTGAGAAAGACTAAGGTCCACTTAAGGATTTAAATCCAATTCAGCCCATCTTTAACACTGATGGCTTACATGGGTGAGTCAGGTCTGGGAGGAGTAAAAAAGAGAGATAAGTATAGTGAAAGATTAGGCTGAGAAGAGGTGAGTTTGTGGAGCTTTCTTCTAGGTTACTCAGTATTTGAATTTTTCTCACAAGGGAAAAAATGTTGTCATCCTACATCCTAAGAACAATATCTAATTTTGTCATCCTAAAACAATATCTCAATAACAATGGAAATAAGATTGTATTTGCATATGAGAAAGTTTTTCTTTTTTTTTTTTTGATTACAGCATTTATTTCCCGAGTCTTCAAACATCTCAATCACGCAAGGTTCAATTCCAATTGAGTGTTCAGACCACACAAATAGTACAATGTTTAATACTTGGTTTAACAAAATAAGGGCATTAGCACTCACAATTTTGATTCTTTACATATTGACTACGCTCGTTAATGCAAAAGATCAAAGGCTCTTTTTTTAAAAAAGGGAAAGAAGAAAACCTCCATGCTAGAAAATAGGGAAAAGCTGAGTCTGAAATTCAATCCTAAGCCTCATAGGTTGGCTTTTCAACAGTTCAAACCTCAATTTTTCTTTGCTGTAACTCCCATTTGAAACAAAATGAAATTTTCCAAACCTAAGTACTGTGCTTTGCAAACCTTTTTTGTTTTCTTCATAATAGCATTTCTCTTTTTAAACAGTCTATCTCCTGCTTTTATTAGTTTTTTATCTCTACTCTCTTAATTTTACTCCTTTTTTTTTTTCTAACTGTATGGTTAATGGGAAATACAGAAGATAAGAAGATAATTGTTATCTGTGCAGAAGTAATGCGAGTCTAATCTAGATGAAAAAATGAGTGATGGTGAAATGGTTTCAAAGTTTTAGGAGGTAAAAAGTGTAGCCCTTGCGGATTTATCGATTGGGGATGGAAAAGACTTGAGAATGACACTCGGGTATCTGAAGCAAGTAATTTGATGGAAGATTCAATTCATAGAATAGGAAATCTTTGGTTAGTTATTTTGGGGAGTGCTATGCTGGTATAGACGATAATTTGGGTTTTGGAAATAATGTTGTTTAGTGGATAGATACAGGTCTAAAGCTCATGATTGAGATATGGAAAAGAGAAAGGGATTGGGAGTCTTCAGCATACATATTGAGCTTTAAAGCATGCAAATGTAAGCTAATCAAGGAGGATCACTTAAACTGAAATAAAGTATAAAAAACGCCTGGAATAAGGTCATTAGGAACATCGTCTTGTAAGTGATGATTGGAATCTGAAAGTAGAAAAAAGCAAGAGGAAAACATAGTGTCAAGAAAGTCAAAGAGAAAGAGTTTGTCAACTATGTCTTAAAAGTGAAATAAGAAAGGTTGCCAAAAGTGCCCGGTGAATTTTGAGTAAAGGAAATTTTTTCTCATAGTTAGAGATTTTCATAGAGCAGCAAGGGAGCACAGAAAATGCAAATGGACTCAAATTTGAGACTCATGAACCATAAACTAGAACTTTTTTTAAACACTTTTGGCTGAGAATGGGAAGAGACAGCAAGATTTGGTATATATAGTCATGGAAAAATTTTTATTCAAAATCCTTTCCTGTTTGATGTGTCTGACTGAGGAACAGTTATTCTATTTCCTTATCATAAAATAACAATTTAAGAAAATAATTTTGAAGTAAATATATTCATATCTTTTTTAAATTGTGTAATTTTTATATGTGATATATATGATGTTTATATTCTAATGACTGATCTAGTCTCAAATTTTAAACATTGTCATGCATAGCATGATATTTTTATCAACACTTGACTACATATATGAGAGTGGCCCCTTAAGATTATAATACTATATTTATACTGTATATTTTTATGTTTAGATATGTTTACATACACAAATAGTTATTAATGCATTACAATTATTTATAGTGTTCAATATAGTAACATACTGGATATTAATGCATTACAATTATTTATAGTATTCAATATAGTAACATACTGGATGGGTTTGTATACACAAACCTAGAGGGTGTAGACTAATACATACCTCATCTATATGGTATATAGACCACACTCTAGGTTTGTGGAAATTCACACAATGTTGTTCATATAGCTAAGAAATCACATAATAATTCAATTCTCAGAAAGAATCCCCACAATCAGATGATGCATGATGACATTTGTTTCAGTTTTTGTTCTCCCCCACTTCCTAGAAATTTCCTATGATAAAAAAACTTATTTCACCTACAAACTTACTTTCCAAACAGCTGAACAGATATGATTTGTATATTCTCAAGGCTGAATTTTATTACAAAACACATTTTGGAAATCGTTTAGGCAGAGATTATAATAACTATACCATTTAGGTTTGCTAGGGGCTTCATCTGTATTATATTCTCATGTCACAGTTTAGAATATTTGCATACCATCAATCTATCCTGAAGTATAGGGCTGGCTAATATTTCTGCCTACTCAATATGTAATGCTTTTTATTGTTTTTTGTTTTGTTTTTTTAATATGGCAGGAATTACAGACTCCTTACAGCATCTAGGATGTTTTGGGATAGACAGCATTGGGTAATTTTATTGCTTCATCTCTGCCTTACTTTAATCCAGTGGCTCCTAACCAGGGATCAGCACCAAATCACCTAGTTAGGCTTTTTAAAATTTAAATGCCCAGGCCTCATCCAAGCCTTGGAGAATTTGAGTCCATACGTAGATCCAAGGAGCTCAGGGACATACTTTACATGCTTTACAGATGATTCCGATGCAGACCTTTTGTTGCAAAACAGGGACATCCCATTAAAATACCATACAATTAATTATCTTGTGTCTTTCGAAGCATCTCATTTAGAAAAAATCATAGGCACTCAAACATTCTGCCTTCACACACATACTTTTTAAAAATATTACTTTCTTTCATTAATATCTGATGTCACAATTTCATTCCACAAGGGACAGAGATACATTAAAGTGGGGCAATTATATGAAAAGGACCATCACCATTATTTTAAAATCACCCTTCTAGCAAGTTTGCTGACTAAAATGTAGAAAAGGAAATGGCTCAACTTTGAAATACAGGAAACATGGATGACGAAGTCAGGAGATCGAGACCATCCTGGCTAACATGGTGAAACCCTGTCTCTACTAAAAATACAAAAAATTAGCTGGGCGTGGTGGCAGGCACCTGTAGTCCCAGCTACTCGGGAGGCTGAGGCAGGAGAATGGCGTGAACCCGGGAGGCGGAGCTTGCAGTGAGCTGAGACCACGCTACTACACTCCAGCCTGGGCGACAGAGCAAGACTCCATCTCAAAACAAAAAAAAAAGAAATATAGGAAACAGACATTTTCACAGTGATTACAAATTACAGTTTCAACGGCCATTCCTTCAAAGAACAGAACTTTTGGTACATGTTTCTGCCAGATGTTAGAGATCTGATGCTTTTATATTCACTCTAATGAAATGAAATGAAAAGAAAGCATTCTCAGATGAAATATACTTACCTATTAGCTCTTGGTACACCAATCCATTCATTTTGGGTTAAATTTTTTTATTGGCCCCCAAGTGGAGAGGGGGTGAAACTTGCTTTGTAGATATTACAAAATGAATGAAATGAATACCAAATTAAAATATAAGTGTTTATGAGTAAACATTAATTTTGATCATATATATCACTTTTGTTGCATTACAATGAATATTCAATGGGTGACTATATAATTACATAGGAATCAGATATATGTGATTTTGGCCAAATAGAGTGTCCTCAATATTTGATTCTTAATTATCACTCTTAATATTTAAAAAGCAAACATAATTAGGAAATCATATCTCCCCTCCCTTCATTTAGGGACTATGATTGTGAGAAAACACCTGTGTTTGTATATATCCTAGAGGAAAAAGTATAGCATTTCCTGGGTTACAGTGTATATGATAATGTAGCAAAGATTTCTCTAAACCGTGATTGTTAGGGAAAGATCCTTAGCACCTAGTAGATGAAGAAACAAAATGTTAACTTCGCATCAACTGGAGAATCATCAATGTGGATAATACACAGGTGAATGCTTGTTAATTTGCAATATGATTATCTCTCTAATGAATTTAGCAAAGTAAAACATTATGTAAAGGGCAATGGTTAGCAAGATCTTTCATAGAGAAATCATGGGCCATAAAATATGTTTCTGGGAGGTAATGGCACTTTATTAATTTCAATCACTCTATAATTAAATCTACATATGCAGCAGTAAAATCTACCAAATCATCAACTGATGCATATTTAGCCTCTGGACTCAGTGACATTTAATTAGTTAACAGACAGCCAAATGCCAGCCTTTCTTTTCTAGTGGCAAATAGTTAGTGTGTATAGATTTTTTCTTTCCAATCTCCTTCCCTCATATAATAAAACTTGACATAGTTTCAACAATGATGCAAAGCAGAATGAAGAGCAAATTATGTGTATAAGCTCTAGGCAGTCAGAAATGAGAAAAATACAGCAATTGGATTGATATAAACACAAAATACCCTCTTAAATTTGCTCTAATTTTACTGAAATATTGCTTTTCCAAGGATTGGAAACAGTCAATATTAAACAAATACAGCATTTTTTTTCTAAGTGAGATTGTTTTTAAATAGATATGTACTAACTAGTCTTAATTATGATTCAGTTTTCCTTTTACTTCATATGGGAATTTTAATTAGCTTTATATGAATTTCTGTGCATATCAGAGTGTGGGCTTTGAAGCAAGCCTTTTAGTCATAACCTCTAACTTTCCCTCAGCCAGAGCCGACTTCATTCCCTGGAACTAGGCCAAGTCGTGCTGTGAGAATTACGCAGTGGATCTAGCCGGCAATCTGACCCTCTGTTCAAAGTTAGTTGTAAAGAAAAAGCAAAAGGCTAAAATTTCCTGAAGAATTGGGAAAAAAGAACCTTACATTGAAAATGAAATGAACATAATACAAATATTCAAACCAAGGAACATTACCTGGCCATTTCCATATGGTCAACATTTGATTATATATTTCTTATGTATTTTAGAATTTTACCCAATTTAAAAAAATTTCCTAAAATAGCCAGCACTTTATTTTATATTATTCTTTATATAGTCTATGAAGAGTTTCAATCATCAAAAAAGGTAGTCATGCCAAATTATAGTGCTTTGTTGGAAAAGAACTTCCTATATGAAGGTTTTCATTAAATGGCTTAATATAGAAATTTAAAAAAAAAAAACAGTAAAATCATGATTTTTAACCGGAAACAACTTGAAGTGACTGAAATTAAGTCTCTTTATGGCTTATGCTATTGAAAATTAACCAGAGAAATGATTACATAAAATACATGGAAATTTTGTGTACATAGTTTTTACACCAAAAAAATTGTAGTCATATTTAAAAGGTATATAACTTTGATATGTGTAATTATAAATACTACTATTAAAATGTGGTTTATTTTTAAATTATAGTTTGTCGTAGTTGGTTTACAAATGTTTCACCTTTTACACTTCTCCTTATTGTCAGTCAAGGTTAACATTGAAGGTCAGAAATGATATAACAAAACGAAGAGTTAATAGATGAAATATGAGGGGGGATGAAATTAACGTAGAACTTTTTAGACTGTGACATTGGACATATATGTTTTCTTTATCAAGTGACAACCCAGTATTGGCATATTGTATTTGCTGCTGAAATTCTGAGGAAATCTGAGATTTTTTC
Source organism: Hylobates moloch (assembly GCF_009828535.3). Taxonomy (NCBI): domain Eukaryota; kingdom Metazoa; phylum Chordata; class Mammalia; order Primates; family Hylobatidae; genus Hylobates; species Hylobates moloch. The sequence continues at coordinate 77,614,724 of NW_026652279.1, forward strand.
AGCTCTCCATACTACCAAAAGGTGAGATACCTTTCAAGATTAAAGGAATTTCAGCTTATTTATATCAACGTCATGGAGAGCGGAGTTCTAGGAACAGCAAATAAAAAAAGTACAGTCTTTAGTCATGAATTAACATTGAAAAATGTCCTGTGGGGGGAATATATCTAAATATACAAATAAATATATATATATTTACACACACAAATACACACGCTCAGTTGTGTGCCTTCTGACATAACAAGATAAGCACTTGGGGCGTGATCATTTTTTCTAATTTTGAAGCCACTGAAAAATCTTAAAGAACACTAATCTAGAAATGACCCTGAATTTTAAAAATATGTTTAAAATAAAAAGCAGGTTGCTATACATGGGACCTTTGGTTTACATAAGAATATACAATACTACTAAATTTTATAGGTACTATGTGTTGTCTCTAAAATGTGTTTTGAAAAATGTTTGTTCTCTTTGTAAGAGGGACTGTGTACTGCATTTTAGTCATGTTCATAGGTAGAATCATGGCCAATATTTTATATCTGTACTGAGATTTAAAAAGGGTGCAGACAGGACATGAAGAATTAAAATACATGATATTTTTAAATGAAAAATGTTTCTATAGATTGCTACTATGGCAGGTTGCAGAAAATCTTTTTACCTGTTTGTGTAGTTAATAGATATTTCTTTAAAATAGCAGAGATGCCAAAATCCAAGACAGACATAGAAACACTCATGGTTTCAATTCACAAAGTAGGTATTTAATAAATATGTGGTCTTTATGAAAAATATTTATGTCTTCCTAGAATTTAAATTTTATTCATTTAAGTGATTCCAGACTAAATTTGGCCAAAACATTATTTTAAAGGTTTATTTTTAAATTAAAACCTTGTTTATGAATTGTAGTGCCAACATTATCACCTTTATTGTCACCTTTTTTTGAAAATTCTACAAAATTAATTGTATTAGCTACATTAATGCAACTTAAGAATTCAAAATATTTCACATATTTTTAAAGTAAAAATATGTTTGACTCTAGTTGGCAATTAATGTAGCAGCAATCCCTAGCTTTTTCACCTGGTTTGTTTATTGACTTCAATTAATGTTTGCCAGCAAGTAAATTAACATAGCACCTGAGGCATAATTCTCTAGTGGGTCTTGGACACCGAATTCTTCCCATCCTTGCTGGTTTAACTCCTCCTGAGCATATTGCTAGTAGGTACATTTTAATTCAGTCTAGACACGGACATTACCCGTGACATTAATGACAGGTCATTTACAGCAAACTCATGTTTCACTGCAGAGATGTCTCTTTAAGTGACATCTTATCAATAGCAAGTCAATTAGTCAAACCTAAGACTATGAGATGGTGCTTACACTGTGTCACAAAGTGCTCTTTGAATTTGCATTTGAAATGCCCCATTAGTCCCCCATTCCCCTCACATATAAACAGGAGTACTGAAGTTTTAATTTCAGACATCCTCTGTTTGGATTTTACTCTCTTTATATATCCTATTTTCAAAGGATTAGATGTCAATTGAAAAATGTATTTTTTCGCCTCATGAGAAATATAGGTACAAATATATCGGGCTTAACTAAAAGCACCAGCAAAGCCTTGCTGTTGGCAAAAAGAATGGAATATTGTAAAAGGTAATTTTTTTCAGAGATAATGCCAATAATCTCAAAACTAAAATACATGAGAACAAGAAAATATGGAATAAGCATACAATAAAATCAATTTTAATATTTCCTATTTATCAGCAGTATGGACTTGATTATGGCATAATCGTAATGATCATACAAGCTGCCCCATTATTATTTCTCAACATAAAGCATTTATTTAAATATATGTCAGACATTGTAATATGGATTTGAATCTCTATATGGTGTCGTTACAAAAACAATTCCAAAAGTATTGCATGCAAAGTGTAATCTCAAGATCCAAAGATTCAAGAAGGTTCCACTGTTACAGGTTTTGCTGGTGTTAGATAGATGGGGTTGGAGGAGGGCTTGAGGGACTGTAGATGAACTATGGGATTCACAGCCAGAACATCCTTGCACAACTGGTGTCCTGGGAGAGGATTATGTCCCAATGCCCTAAGGCATTCTTTGTCTATGGTGAATTAACTTCTTCCCTATGCAACTAGAATGACAATAGTGCAATAGTTATGGATCATCCTTGACAGAGGTAATAAAATCTTCATTCACATTACATTTTGTGTCCTTAAATTCTGACGAGGAACCCAGCTGAGAATGGCTGCTAGACTCTTTTGAATTTAGTCTTCCTCCATGATTTGACTTCTTGAGATCCTCTTAAAGTTCCAGAGCTACAACTTAGGGTTAAGATCAAACAAGTGCCAGATATGTTTTATTTTTTAAGAAAAGTTTTTTTTTAAGTGTCTTTATGTAAGCTTTATTATATTTAATGATTAACGTGGCAAAAGAGACTCTTAAGCTGTCCTGGTATATGAACAGAAGCTCTGCATATATTCATTATTAGTTAAAAGTCATACATTTTAGCAAGCTTTTGAGTAAAGATGCTTTTAGCTGCAGATTACAGAAGACATATAAAATTTGCTTAACTATGAGACGTGTATTCTACCACATAAAAGAAGAAACTGGAGATGAGGCGATTTGGGGGTGATTAATTTAGGGGCATTATAACTTTACCTGATTGGTATTGCATTCATCTTTCTCTGCCACTCTTAAAATGAAAATCATTCTCTTCGTTGGTTGCATGTTGGCTGCATCTCCTATAGATATAAGTAAGAAGAGAGATGTTTCTCATAAGGCATCTTTTACATAGCACTGGGAAACCAGAATAGAAGCCCTCTGGTAGTAGACTGGCATCCAGGTATCATTGGCAAAGACTGGGCCAAACACCAATGTCTTACCACTGGCAAGGAAAAACAGTCAACAATGAGTGTTTTAGCCTAACAATGATACAAACCCAAGGTACTGGAAAGAGAATCATCTTTCTAGAGCTTATAAGGTAGTAATAACTAAAGCAGAATTGGAGTCTAGGATAGCAAAGAAGAAGGGTAAGGAAGGACACTGACAGGGTTCCATCACTTCAGTGTAGGACTGTAGGAATACTCCATAGTTTTCAAAAGTAGCAGAAATTGATGAAGTAAAGACAGTTTAAAAAGTGTATTATGTATTGATAAGTAACAAATTACCCCAAAACTTTGTGGCTTAAAACACATTGATTTATCTCACACTTTCTGTGAGTCAGGAATTCAGGCATGGATTTTCTGGAACACTGTTTCTTATTCACTCACAAGGCTGCAATCAAGGTAATATCTGAAGCCTCAACTTTCAAGCTAACTCGCATAGTTTTTGGCAAGTATATTAGACTGAGGGGCTCAGTTTCTTGCCAGCTGTTGGCCAGAGGTGGCACTAAGTTCCTTGCCTTCTTGTCCTCTCTAGTATGGCATCTTATCACATGTAAAAGCCAAGAAGATAATAAAGAGAGTCTGTTAGCAAGACATAAGTCTCAATGTTTTGTAACCTCGGCATGGACACGCCATCCCCCTCAGTGTTGCCATATTGTGTTGATTAGAAGCAAGTTACTCAAGAAGAGAGAAGTATGCAAGGCTGGGAACACCAGGCGGCAGCGAATATCAGTGGCCACTTTAGATGCTGCCTGTGGTAGTGAGAAACATAATAGCTTAGAAACAAAAAGACCTAATCAATATGCTTAAAGTGAGTTTCGAGTTTCTTAATTGACTATATTTTAGCCAATTAACCATCTTAAAAATGTAAAATAATTGAAAATAATTCCAATGTTGTTCTTTACCCTAAATGGAGTCAAGGAGGTGAAATAAAAGAGCAAACAAAATACTACTATAACAGGCACAGGGGTCTAGATTTAAGCCTTAGACACAGCGTCAAATGTTAGTGACATGCTAAACAAAACAAGTGAACAATGAAGACTGTAAAAGATGAACACAGATTTAAGACACTTATAGTTTAAACCAAGATCCTTTATTAGTACAATTCACTAGAATAATACAGATATCACCAAAGTGGTCTTATAAAAACACTTATTTATTTCTAATCTATGAAAGGCAGTCAATTGCTTTATTTCTGTACTTCTGCCAGTGTTGGAGTAACTCAAGTCATATTTCTCATATAATAATTTAATCCTTAACTCAACATGGCTTATAATATTAAAGATAATATTTGTTACTGAAAATAAACCTTATAGAAACAAATCTTAAAATTACTTTTTAAGTTTAATTAAGTTTCATATTACTGAGAACTATTTTCTTCTAATTCTTATTGTGTGATTAAATTGAAATAATTTTTATTCATAGGACTTTTAATATTATTACATTGACCATAGATATCAAAGCATTAAAATATCTAAAACAATCAATTCCAATATGACTAGTGTATTATCTTAGTGTAAAATCCATAAAGAGTTAAATCATATCAAGCACAATATGTCAAATCTTCTTAAGTTGGGAAAACGTGATTTTAGGGAGTAGAGGCTAATTTTATTCACCTATACATTTATCTTGAGGATTTTGGGAGTATTATGAAGTGCATCTAATCATCTTCAAATTGCCTATAAAATATTGTCATTTTGTTAATTCAAGGTTCTTTTTATTATTAAAATGAATCTGATTAAAATATAGTCTGGAGGAACATCAACTCACATTTCAAAACCATCATATATTTCAGCAGAAATGTCAGAGAGTTGATAGACTTTGCCTCAGGACAAAGAGTTAGCATGGAAAATAAGTTCACCTTTGATCCCAAGGGAAAGAAGGATGCCTTCAGGTCATAAGTAAGGGCATTCCCATAACACATTCCATCTGTTCAATCCTTGTACGATCCAACATTGTCACGGGAATGGTGGCAGGGAGGAGGGCAAGTGGTATTGGTGTAGACTGTGCTTTCTTATAGACAGAAAAAGTTACCATACTAATTATATTTAACCAAAAATAGCTATGGTTCGTGGTTAAAATTATTTAAACATTATCTATTTAGCATATTGGCCAACAAATCACTATCTTTTTCAATATATTAACTGTACATCAAATGCGGTACTGTTGAGCAGTACCTGTGAGGATTATACATAAAGTCACTGGTACCTATTCTCCAGACTGGGCATATGTGATCTCTCTGCTTGGCATCCATGGTGATCTGGATCTTGGAATGTTCTGCCTGTTATTATACATATATAGATGCTGTTTTTTCCAGCTACTGCAGTAACTAGTATATATAAGCCGTTGAAACACTTCTGTGACAATGACAGTGGAGATAAAAATTTTAAATAAGTGGAAAGAATAGGAGGCCACACATAATAAGAAAAACAAAACCAACTGCTGATTAAGTGACTTCAATTTAAATTTGTTATCAGCGCTTCTGAAAGTTATAGATTATCTTTGACTGAGTGAAGAGGGCTTCACTGTGCAACAGGAGCTTTTTATGAAGAGGGTGATAATTAACTGGAATGACCAGCTACTCGGGGTTAACAAAATGTTAGATAAAAGCAACAGTTGGCAATTGAACTGTGAGGTCTTCATTAATGGCTGTGGACCTCAAGAGGAAATCACTATCAAAATGTATTTAGTAAACTCTTTTTGGGTACAAGGCATCATTGCTTTTAGCTCTATATTGTGTCAAGTGAAAATGGAACACAATAAAATGATAGCTGGAAATTAGAGAGGATGCAGTGAATTGAATTACTTAATTGCAAGCTTAGATTTCTAAAGATGTATGAGAGGTCAATTTATAGTGCAGTTTTCCCATACATACTTGAGCTACCAGTATATATCATTAGATGTATCACATCTTTGATTTTAACTTTTAACATTTTAAATTAGTTTTCCAAAGTAAAATATTATTGTTTCCTTAAAATACTTAGTAATATTACTTTTAAAGTCTGTTTCCTGTAGTCCATTTTCCCAATGAAAAACAATAAAAACATCTTCCTGACTTGCCCAGTGATTTCACCTGATCTTGAAAAATAATACTTTGCAAATATTATGAGTTTCTAAATGTTTCAATTAAAAAGCTGCAGAAAGAGCATTAGAATCATTCTCGTTAACTGGCACAGTCTGTTTTCAATGTGATTTTAAATTACTTTTACCTTGATAAACTTTTTTGGACAATGGGAGGCTTTACTTTTAAATTTTTAAACAATGGGAATTCAATGAAAGTTCTACACTTCACGCTTCGGATATACATGGAAAATATTAATGATTCATCATGTTATTCTTCCCCAGAACTCTGATCTCGTCTTCAAATCTTTAGCATTGTGTTCTAACTTGACACCACTAATTAGGGTCAGCAATAATGGTGAACCCTACTTCTCATCCTGCATTTCACTTTTGTAGGGGGAGAAAAGTTCAACATGTCAGGGATAGTGATGATGACACTATCATTTGGTATTTTCAAAGTTCTGTTTTAGTAAAATTTGAAAGTGGGCCTAGAAAAAAGTAAACATAGACATATGCTAACCATACGGATTTTTGTTACTAAGTTTGGTGACAATAATGTGTCAGTCCAGAAAGTTTGACAGTTTCCTCCTATTTGTAAAACCAATATTTGAATCACTGACTTGATTAAAGATTCATGAGTTTTATAAGGACTCATCATAAGAGACTGTTTTAGTACTTTTTTTAGTTTTTTATGACAAACAATAGTCTCATAGTTTTCATCAAAGTTTATATCAAATGTCCTACTGTAATTGTTTCTCTATTTAAAAAGAAATGTTTATGCAATAGAGGAGAGTAATTCTCTCCATAATTATGGTATGGCACGGCAATGACTTGGCACAGGGGTTCTTCACTTGGCATCCACAATCACTGTTTAGAATTCAGAAAAATGCATGAATTTGGATAAGGGGGAACAGAAGGTGCACTTTATTTTCACAAGTTCTCATTAAATTTAGCAACTCCTTGGCCGGGTGTGGTGGCTCACGCCTGTAATCCCAACACTTTGGGAGGCCGAGGCAGGTGGATCACGAGGTCAGGAGATCGAGACCATCCTGGCTAACACAGTGAAACCCCGTCTCTACTAAAAATACAAAAAATTAGCTGTGTGCGGTGGCAGGTGCCTGTAGTCCCAGCTACTCAGGAGGCTGAGGCAGGAGAATGGCCTGAACCCGGAAGGCGGAGCTTGCAGTGAGCCGAGATCACACCACACTGCACTCCAGCCTGGGCGACAGAGCGAGACTCAGTCTTAAAAAAAAAAAAAAAAAAAAAAAAAAAAGCAACTCCTTAATTATGTATGTGACTAAGAAACCACAGTATTGTATGGCAGGATCTGCGACTTTAGTAGCATCCATAGAAATCTCACATATTTCCAAAGAACATTATTGAATGTAACAGAAGCCTTGAGCATACATTATGCTCCTCACTAACTTGAAATCACTAGTTATTAGACTCTCTCTTATCTTGCTATTTAATGCAATAGTAGAGAAACACATTTTTCCAGTAATTTATGGCTAGGAAACCACACGAGAATTTAGTAGCTTAAAGCAATTTATAATTTCTTGTATTTCATTGGTTGGACTGGACTTAACTGAGTGGCCCTGAGGTCTCTCTCATGAGGTGCCAATCAGAATCAACTGGAACTGTAGTATGTAAAGCTTAGCTGGACTGGGTGTTCAGAGTGGCTCCCTAATTTGACAGGCAGTTGATGTTGGCAAAAGGCTACTAGTAGCTCAGTTTGTGCTGTAAACCAGAGCACCTACTCAGTATCTCTCTGTCCTATTGTGTCTGGATTCCTATAAGGAATGTTCCAAAAGGTCCCTTGGTCCATGAGGCCAAGGCAGAAGCTGCAAAGCTTCTTATGACATAGCCTTATCATTTCCTCCAGCTAAGAATCAAGCTGGGAGGAGTCTAATAAAGGGCACGAATACTGGAAAGTCTGATTCATTGGGGGCCATCTTTAAAGATTAGGCTCTTTCCTTAACACTTTTATTATCTTAATAGAATTTCAAAAACTATTTTTAAAACTTTATGTGATGTGATACAGTTTTCTTTGCAATGTTATATTTTTATAGTACACATTTGTAAACTTTATTCTGAGAAAAGTCTCTAGTCTTTACCCAACTACCAAAAGGATCTATCCTCTCCCTCAAATATGAACCCTGGTTAAACAGAAATATGATTTAATAGCACAATATTTATTTTTTTCTAAGATAAATATTTGAAAAGCTCATACCAAAATCATTTCATTAATTTTTAATAAACAACAAAAGTATCTGTTTTATTAATACAAATTCATTGAGCACTTAATTTGTGTAAGACATTTAGAAAATGTTGATTATTATAATGCTGTTTCTTTTTTATGAAGATCCACACTTTCTGCATGAGTTCATGTGCTTTTTGTAATATGATATGAAAGTGACATAACCTCAAAATTACATAGTCTCTATATTCCTTTGGCTGCCAGGAAGGTCAGAACTATACGTTGTGGTTAACTGCAATGATCATGTTCCCATCAACGTTGGATAATGCTTTTATTTCTGCATTATAAGAAGACATTGTATTTACATATTATGTAGAAGTTTACTCCTTCACAAAAGTTTTCCTTCTGAAAGGTTGAATAAAAATGCCCTTTTGTCTTGATATATTATTGCATGGGTAAATATCTCAGACTAATTATATATGGTTCAGAGAGATATAATAATTTTAGTCTATTATATTGGTGGGACAAGATTTAACGTAATATAAGTTTAATGGAAACTAGACAGTTCATTAAAATGAACCCAAATTAATGTTATTGAAAATAGTAGACTGCTTAGGCATAATTTTGCATGGATAGATGTTCTTGTTAGGAGGAATTAGAATTTTTCTACTTTTATTCTATCTTTTTTTTTTTTTTTTTGCAAACCAGTTCATTTTAGACTATTTCCTTAGAACTCTACTTAAATTCTCAAAGAAGCCTATACATCATATCTTTTTGACTTTTCTTGCCAAAAACCATTCTGGATCTGCCACTGAGTATAAATAACGTCTTTCTTTTTCACACACACTCAGCAAGACACTCTTATTTATGCTTGCTGCAGTGGCTATTAATATTCTCTCTCTACAGATACCTTCTGCTTAAGTATTTCTTTTAAACAAGTGACCAATACAAAACTAATGTATATCCAGTTTACAGAATCTTTTAGCTGAAATTAATTTTATTTAAATGTTTACAGTGGCTTGAAGTTTTAGCCATACATATATAATGTCATTAGTTTTCTCTCCAAAATTCAACATTATTATTTGTATAAGGGAAACGCCACATGTTCTTATTGCTTAATAAGAATATCTTTAAATTTTACTTCTAATCTTTTTTAACAAATAAGAAATACTCTATTTCCATGCCCATTTTCTATTTGTGGCTGCACATTATTTAATATCTTAAGCATGTTCAAATTATTTTATCTTTTATTCCTTAGACACAGTATGGAGGAGACAAATAATTACACTATGGTTTATCATTGTAGCCAATAGATGATTATAACACTACGATACGTATCATAATTAATGAGAAAAATCAAAGAATGGAAACATCCCATTATTGCTTGTTAGGACATTCTTTCCTGAATATAGTTTATAGTTATTTATCCCCTGGCACAATTTAATAACCCCAAAGTCAAAGCTAAATGCAAAAAATGTCATAAAGCTGGATACATTTCAGGAGGGACATACAATGTTAGAAAATATTATTTCTCAATGCTTAAATTATTTACTTTTTGACATAAATTTGGAACATATAGGTACTTCACAGTAATTATATTATGGCCTTGAAATTTGTTCTGGTCATTATGATTTATAAACATTTACTGCATTTAAGATAAAGACAGTTTTCTTAATATTAGAATTTCTTTTCATACAATAAATTAGCACTAGTAATAAAATAACGTTATGAGCAGATATTTGTAAGCAGCTCAAGTTTGTTGTTAATATTATCCATCTTCTTTTTGCTGTCCTAACTACAATCCCCTGAAACTCCTTTGACACTATCTCCACTTTCACTCCCTAATTTATTTTTTCCTTTGTTCCTTTGCCTTTTTCTGATGTTCCACTTTATCCTTCCAAGGATCGTGCTCCGGTAAGAATTGGTGGGATTGTCCAAAAATCAAAAAGCATTGAAATATACCTTCATTCTCCTTCCATTTATTTCCCACTTAATCCACAGAAAAATACACACACAAAAGACACACACAAAGATACACACAAAAACATCTGAATACATTCACACACAAACACATAATCTAGTGTAACTATTTGTGGTTGGTCTTTCTCTAAAGTTTTTCAAGAATAGCACTGTTTTAAAAAAATGAAACACACACTTCTAACATATATGCATTCTATAACATGCACAAAATAGCAGTAGATAGAAAGTTCTGTAGTACAGATAATAATTTTGCAACTGATGCAACCATTGAATTAAGTACAAAAAGATGTGTGAAACATTTGGGGAAAATGATGTTTTCTCAAATTATTTTCTAATTAACATTTTGAACGTGTGCATTTTCATTTTAAACAATGAGAGCTTAAATTGGTCAAACACACCTGCCAATTAATGTTTATTTCATGCCATATGTTTTTCCTGGCTCACCAAGATTGTTCAGGGTCTACAAACTTTTAAAGATAGCCAACCTAAAATGCAATTGTCTGGCATTTTATCATTCTAGCAGAAACAACAGTGTATGTTTTCTCAGTGCCTTTTGGAAGATTCAGCTTACCAATTTGAGTAGTTTCAGAGATGCTATCTATAAAATTGTATTCTCTTCAGAAAGAAAGAGTAAAACAGGCAAATGATTCAAACTATTCTGAGCTCTGAATTCAGAAAAAAAGCTTTATTGAGAAGATTTCAAACAAAATAGTCACATTTAAAGTATAAATATACAAATTTACTAGAGAAAAGTAATTGGGAGAATTCTAACACTTTTTTTTAAGATAAGAGGAATCAAAATCCATAACTTGCTTTCTTTTCTGCTTTGAGTTGTTATTAGCTGTCATTTTTTTCACAAATGATCTCTGCAAAATGGATTAATTAATTGTAAGCAGAATACAGTTCAAAATTTTCATGATTAGGTTTCTCGTTACTTCTTTGTTGAAAATTCTGAGTTGTATATTCCACCGGTAATATTTACATATTTTATTACGATTAAAATGTTTGCCTGGCACCTGGTTTTTTCACCCTTATCAACAAAATGTCATCGAATCATTTTTAAAATTCATGTGACTTCAATCTCTTTAATAACCTAGTCAGTTTTAGTCCTTATACTGGCATGCTGTGTTATTAAATTCTTTGCGGTTTATCAGTTTCACCTGCGGTCTCCATTGCTTGTGCAGCTGGTATTACTGGCTGAGGACCAGCATAGTTGGTGTCAGGTCATCTCATATCATATTTGCTACATCTTCAAATTTTACATTGACAGAATGATTATTTTTTTCTAATTTTCTATGCCACAACTGAAATACATGCAACTTGCTCCCATTATGGCCCAGAAATTTGAAAAATTATAGTTTTGTTTTGTTAAATAAATTAGTGAAAAATATATATATTTAGTTAAAAATCACCATTAATAAAAATGAGAATATACCGGTACCTTACTGTACTAAAACCTAGTCTGAAAACTAATCTTTGGGATTTACAGAATGTACTGTTCATTATATCTATATCACATGCCCAAATTATTCCAGAATATGTACTATTTCATAGTGCACCTATTATTCACAAACTTACTTAAACTGTCTTGATACTGGGTATATATTCTGGGGCACCTCCCTTAAATTAATATGGTTAATATGCTTATTTCCTATAATGTAATATAAAACAATAATACCATATGTATCTTAGCACTAATGACAAATCAGATATAATAATAATCTAATCATGATTAAATTTCCAGATATTTGAAGTTTACCACTTAAAAAACTGATTGGTTTTATTACAGCTTTTCTACACTGTTCGTAGAATGTTACCTCTATAACTTTTTATAAAGTGGAATTTGGCTAAAAACATCTTGAACTTTATGTTTATCTCCTTGGAAAAAATAATTTCATTCTATTTTACTCAAAAGGAAAAAGCAGAGTCACATTAAGATTCCTATACATATTTTAGAGTTATTTTCGTTAATAGGAATTGGGAATTTATACATCCAGAATGTACCTATATATTAATACCTATAGAAGACAAGTTAAATATATTTTGGTTATTCTATTTAAATGTAATTCTGTCTGGCCACTTGAAATGAATGTGGTTAAGAAATATTAAAATTGTGGCACATTTCTCAAAGTATAATTGAGTAAAAATAAAAGCGGAGCACAAATACACGACACATAGCATAAATTATATAATTATAATGAATTTCAACACTGCAAACAGACATACATTGGAGATACTACAGACTTGGTTCCAAACCACCACAATAAAGTACGTATCACAATAAAGTGAGTCACATGAATGTTTTAGTTTCCCAGTGCATGTGGAAGTTATGTTTATATAATACTGTACTACATTAAATGTGCAAGAGCTTTATTTCTAAAAAAGTACATATGTTAATTTAAAGTACTTTCTTGTCAAAAAATGCTGACCCTTCATAGGCTTGTAATTTTTGCTGGTGGAGTGTCTTGACTCCATCTGGGTGGCTGCTGATTGATCAGGGTGATGGCTGCCGAAGGTTGGAGTAACTGTGGCAATTTCTTAAAACAATGAGGTTTGCTGCATTGAAAGACTCTTCCTTTCACAAAAACATTGCTCTGCATCATTCAATGATGTTTGATAGAATTTTACACACAGTAGAACGCCTTTTAAAATTGAGTTCAATCCTCTCAAACCATGCCACGGCTTTATCAACTAAGTTCATGTAATATTTTAAATCCTTTATTGTCATTTAACAGTGTTTACAGCATCTTCACCAAGAGTACATTTCATCTCCAGAAACCATTGTCTTCGCTCATTCATAAAAAGCAATTTCTCATCTACTAGTGTTGTATCATGAGATTGCCGTAATTCAACACATCTTTAGATTCCGCTTCTAATTGTAGTTCCATTGTAATTTCTACTCCATCTGCAGTTACTTCCTCCAATGGAGGCTTAAACTCTTCCAAGTAACCCAGGAAGGTTAGAGTAAACTTCTTCCAAACCTTTGTTCATGTTTACCTTTTGACCTTCTCCTATGAATTAAAAATGTTCTCAATGGCATCCTAAATTGTGAATTTTTCCAGAAGATTTTCAATTTACCTTGCCCAGATCCATCAGAGGAATCACTATCTATGACTACCATAACCCTATGAAGTGTATCTCTCAAATAATAAGATTTGAAGGTCAAATTTGCTCCTTGATCCATGGACTGCAGAAAAAATGTGTTAGCAGACAGAAAACAAAGTTAATCTCCTTGTACGTTTCCATTAAAACTCTTGGGTGACTAGGTGCATTGTAATGAGCAGTATTTTGAAAAGGATCTTTTCTTTCCAAGCAGTAAGTCTCAACAGTGGTCTTAAAATACTCAGTTGGCGGGTGGGGGAGGGATAGCATTAGGAGAAATACCTAATGTAAATGACAAGTTGATGGGTGCAGTACACCAACATGGCACATGTATACCTATGTAACAAACCTGCATGTTGTGCACATGTACCCTAGAACTTAAAGTATAATAAAAAAATATACTCAGTAAACCATGCCATAAACACATGTACTATCACCTAGGCTTTGTTTTTTCATTTATAGGGCTCAGGGGAAATAGATTTAGCATCATTCTTAAGGGCACTAGGATTTTTCGAATTGTAAGCATTGGCTTCATCTTAAATTCACTGGCTGCATTAGCCCCAGTGAGTCTGTCCTTCGAAGCTTTGAAGCCAGTTATTGACTCATCTTCTGTAGCTATGAAAGTCCTAGATGGCATTTTTTTTTCCAGTTGAAGGCTATTAAGTCTACAGTGAAAATCTGTGGTTGAGTGTAGCACCTGCATCAGTGATCTTAGCTAGATCTTCTGGATGACTTCTGCAGCCTCTTCATGACATTAGCTGCTTCACTTTGCACTTTTATGTTATGGAGACAACTTCTGTACTTAAACCTCAGTAACCAACTTCTGCTAGCTTCCAATTCTTCTTCTATAGCTTTCTCCCCTCTCTCAGACTTCAGAGAATTGGAGAGAGTTAGAACCTTTCTCTAGATTAGGTTTTGGCTTAAGGGAATGTTGTGGCTTGTTTTGTCTTCTATTCAAATCACTAATATTTTTTCCATATCAGCAATAAGGATGTTTCACTTTCTTATCATCCCTGTGTTCACTGGAGTACTACTTACAATTTTCTTTAAGAATTTCTGTTTGTATTCACAAGTTGGATAACTTGTTGGCACAAGAGGCATAGCTTTCAGCCTATCTTAGCTTTTGACATGCCTTCCTAACCAAGCTTAATCATTTCTGGCTTTTTAATTAAAATAGGAGATATGCAACTCTTCCTTTCACTTAAACATTTTAGAGGTCTTTGTACGGTTATTCATTGTTCTGGTTTCAATATTGTTGTGTGTCAGGGAATAGGGAGGCCAGAAAGTAAGAAGAGAAACAGGAGAATGGCCAGTTGGTTAAGTGGAGCCATCAGAACACACACAACATTGATCAATTAAGCTTCCTGTCCTATACGGGCAAAGTTCATGGTGCCCCCCCACCCCCCACCCCCCGCAAATTAGAATAGTAATGTCAAAGATTACTGATCACAGTTCACCATAACGGATATAATAATGAAAAGTTTTAAAATATTGCCAGAATTACCAAATGTGACAGACAGGAAGTGAACACATAATGTAAGAAAAATGACATCCATAGACTTACTCAACACGTGTTGCCACAAAACTTCAACTTGTAAAAAGTGCAATATTTGTGAAGCACTATAAAGGAAATTTCAGTAGAACAAGGCATGCCTGTGTATGCGTGTGTGTGTATGTGTGTGTGTTAACAGTAACATTAGCAAGAGCGGTAGCATTACTAGAAGAAAGTAAGTCCACAACAGTATTATCAGTATTGTTAATGTTTATCAATATATGATTAGATGTGAGAATTTTAAATTTTCCTTTTTCATAATTTTCTATTTTAATTTTTGTCTAAAAAACTATAATTACTGTTTCTCATCAGAGTAAAAACAAAAACCAAAAAATTAAATGCAATTTAAATAATGATTTCTGAGCTATATTTATTCTTACACGTAATCTCTGTGTGTAATAATAATGCTTTACTTAACATCTTCAGTGATTTTCTTATAACTTACTAAACTTTTTATATACACTAGTTCATGTGCTTTTACAACATAACAAGGTGATGAACAGTATGGGTCAGTTATTATTCACTGTATTATGCACAAGGAAACTGAGCCACAGAGTCCAATGACTTCTATAACAGAATTGTAAATGAATCCAGGACTACAGAGGTCAAACTGAGTGCAAGATCCACTATGCCCCTTCAGGACTCACAAGTAGATTCATATTCTTTACATTTTATCTAAAGTAAATAAAACAATCCTATGCATTATGGTTTTTCAATTTTTCATAAGTAAATTATTATAGAAAAATATAGAAAAGTTATCAGTATTCATTCATTTTATTCACTCATAAATTCAGTAGATCATATTTACAACTCATTACCAGGTGCTCTACTCAGGGATAATGATTCAAAGATCCTTTATACACTGGGTCTGGCTTCACCAACTTCAAAGTACCAGAAGAGCAAAATTCATTTTTTATAGAGATGGTATTCAAACTAAGTTTACCAGATTTACTCAAATAATTGTTGACAAGTAGGTTCATTTACCTCTATACCAAATATCCACCATCTGATATATGACTTAGAATACGCCAACCAAATTTTATGCTACTCTAATCTAGTTTTCGGTTTCATTGTCTCTGAACACTCAACCCTTGGATATGATGATTAGTGTTTTACACAAGCAATATTACTGTAGTGTTATTTACATGCTTACCAATTCCCTTGCACTTTATTATGCTGTTTCAAACCTTCCTTCAGGGTCATAACCTTCATTTCAAACTGTATCTTTAAAAGTTCCTTTAGGCTATTTTCGGATGGGAAATGCTTGCGCATTTGGTTTATCTGCGTAAATCTTTATTTCGCTTCATTCCTGAAAAATGATTTTGCTGCGAATATAGTTTGGTGACCTTGTTAGACTGTTTTCTGGCTTCCGTTTTTGCTGCTGAGTAGTTTACTAATACTCATGTGTGACAGTCCTTAATTTCTGGCTGCTTTAAGATTATGTGTGCACATGTGTGTGTTGCAGTTTCACTACAAGATGTCCAGGTGTGGGTTTCTCTTTTTAATCATAACTAGAGAGATAGTATACGTGTAGCTTCATGTGTTTTACCAGTTTTGAAACATTCTAAGGCATTCTGTCTTTGAGCTTCCTATTAGGTCTATGCTAGAATTGATCAAGTCACCTTCCATATCTCTTTTCTTTTTGTTAATATCTCTCGTCTCCCTTACTCTGTGTGCTGTCAATTGTTTCTTCAACTTCTTTATTGGCTCATAAATTCTCATGTCAGCCCTGTCTTTCTCCATTCAGAGTGCTATAACAAATTTCATAGACTGGGTGGCTTATAAACAACAGAAATTTATTCCTCACATTTCCAAGGGCTAGAAAGTCCAAAGTCAATGCAGCAGCAGATGATTCCCCGCCTGGCGAGGGCAGACTTCCTGGTTTGGTATAAAAATGCATTCTTGCTGTAACCTCATATGGTGTAAAAAACGGGCAAGGCAGCTAGCGCTCTGGGGCCTCTCTTATAAGGACAGTGAGCCTATTTTAATGGTAATGGAAGTGATGATCTAATTGTCACCAAAGGCTCCTAATAGCATCACATTAGTGATTCGGTTTCAACATTTGAATTTGGGGCAGGCGGAGGGACACAAACATTGAGAGCATAACAAAAGTGTTTTCATGCAGAATCTAGTTATCGTGACATCCAGTATCTAGTGTCTAGTAAAAGTAGTTGTCTGACCCATTGACAGTTTATATCTCTTCATATATGTATATTTATTATATTAATGCCATTGTTGATATCAGTGTATATTGAAAACCTTTTTTTCTGAAACATTAATAATTGCCTAATATTTTAAAACCTTTCCTCTTTCCTAATTTATTCTCTCCCATTTATCTCACACCCATATGAAAATTCTTTGTACACATAGTTGCTAAAATAATTATGTAGCTACCGATTTCTCTATTCTAAATTAAATGTTTTTGAAACATAATAATTACATATTAGACTAATTATATAAACTATTAAAGAAGATTTGACAAGTTTGTACTTTTTTAGCTATAATATAATAGGCTAGGTCATTCTAGAGAACAAATTAAGATCTTGGAAAAGGAAATGAGATTATGTAGGATACATATTGACATGAGACAGTGGTTCTTAAATGTCAGTCATGAATGTTTGTTTACACTGATCTTATTTTGTTTTGCTTAAGTTAAAATGTGTCTATTTTGTAGATTATGTACTTCCTACTCTTTTACATTTAAAAGATTATTTTGTTTGTGTGTGCCCGTATGTAACGAAAGTTTGATATATCTTGGTGTTCTCTCTTTCCCTTTTGGTAACTGAATTGGTCTGGAAAATTTTTGACTCTGATAATCACTGGTGTAAAGAAAAACATTACAAAAAAACCCATGAGTTTAAATCTTTCTTCTCCTATTCATCAATTTTGTTTCTTTTTTGTTTTGTTTTTTATTTTTCGTTTTGTTTTGATTTGTTTTTCGAGACAAGGACTCACTCTGTTGCCCAGGCTGGAGTGCGGTGGCACGATCACAGCTCACTGCAGCCTCAATCTCCTGGGCTCAAGAAATCGTTCCACCTCAGCCTCCTGAATAGTTAAGACTCCACATGCACAAAACACCATGGTTGGCTAATTCTTTTTAATATTTTGTAGAGACAAAGTCTCACTCTGTTCACCAGGCTGGTCTCAAACTCCTGGGCTTAAAGCAAGTCTTTTACCTTTGCCTCCCAAAGTGCTGCGGTTACAGTGTGGAGCTGTCATCCCCTGCCAGTTTTGTTTCTTGAACAAAGTACTTGTTCTTTCTTTTCTTCATGTTGAGGAGGCAAAATTTTACTGCTATTCTCTTAGGATTTTCACCTGGGCTTGAAAACTAAATTGACATATAACAGATCAAAATGAGAAAAGCATACAAATTTATATAATTCATGTTTTATGTGGCAGAGGCACCTTCATAAGAAAATAGAGATTCAAAGATGCAGTTAATGTTGAAACATTTTATACTGAATTGGAAAATGAATACTATATTGTGAAAAGATAATTTAATTATATGGGGAAGCTAAAAGAAGAAAATAGTTATTTTCTCAGTCTGTAAAGAATCCTCTCCATCTCATCTTCCCAATCTTGATAAGAATGTTACTTTAATCCTTGTTTAGGGAGGACAGCTTTCATGTGAAATTTCCTCTCCTGCTTTTAAGAAACAGAGTGAACCTCAGAGTGATGTTGTGCCTGCTGTTTATCAAGTGCCATTAACACAAAATGGTCAATATGCCCCAGCAGCATATTTTATGGTGGCGTATTCTTAACTCTTTCATCAGTTTCTTAAGAGGAAAACAGAATACCACTCCTTGTATGAGAATCTAACATTGACAAAAAAAGTCATTTAGTGATTGTTTGGAGCCAATATAAGTTACGTTATACTCTTCTTAGTTTTGAAATTTAAAGATTAGTTATTTATATTTTTTCCAAATAATTTTGGATTATTTATGTAAATTACTAGTGTTTTGACTGGCTCAGTTAAATTTCAGCATTAAAAAATTCTTTACAGCCAGGTGCGATGGTCCACTCCTGTAATCCCAGCACTTTGGGAGGCCAAGGTGGGCAGATCACAAGATTAGGAGATCGAGACCATCTTGGCTAACATGGTGGAACCCCATCTCTACTAAAAATACAAAAAAATAGCTAGGCATGGTGGCATGTGCCTGTAGTCCCAGCTACTCGGGAGGCTGAGGCAGGAGAATCACTTGAACCCAGGAGGTGGAGATTACAGTGAGCCAGAGATTGTGCCACTGCACTCCAGCCTGGGCAACAGAGCAAGACTCTGTCTCAAAACCAAATTATTTTCAAAATATGAATATAATTTAAATGTGATATGTAGGAAGTCAACAGAGAAAAAGGAATGAGAGCAAAAGCAAATTATTTGAAAATATTAATAAAATTTATAAACTTATAGCCACACAGGTTATAGACACAGGTTAATAGTGTCATAAAGGAAAAAGGGGACATAACTCGAGGTCCTATGGACATTAAAAGGGTAATAATGGGATACTATAAATAACTCTAGGCCCACAAATTTGATAACCCAGATGAGATGGACAGATTACCTGAAAGACACCATATGTCAGTACTCACACAAGAAGAAAGAATCAATCAGTATAGACCTAGATCTATCAGAGAAATTGAAGCAATAATAATTAACTTTCTAAATCTGAAAGCACCATGCCTAGATGAATTACCTGGTGAGTTCCAGGCAAAGGAGGAAATTTCTCCCAGTTCTCTACAATCTTTCTCAGAAGGGAGAAGAAGAGAAAATAATTTCTTAATTATTCTATAAGACCAGTGTCACTCTATTATTAAAAGCAAACATAGCACAAGAAAAAACCTACAAATAGTTATTTCTTATTAATATCAATGTAAAAATCCTCACCAAAATATTAGCAAATTGAATTCCACAAGGTAGAAAAAGTGTTATACAACATGACTGTATTACTACATTTTCATGCTGTTGATAAAGACATACCTGAGACTGGGCAATTTACAAAAGAAAGAGGTTTAATGGACTTACAGTTCCAAGTAGCTGGGGAGGCCTCACAATCATGGAAGGCAAGGAAGAGCAAGTCACGTTTTACATGGATGGCAGCAGGCAAAAAGAGAGCTTGGTGCAGGAAAACTACCCCCACTCCCATAAAACCATCAGATCACATGAGACTTACTTACTATCATGAGAACAGCACGGGAAACACCTGCTTCCATGATTCAAATACCCCCCACTGGGTCCCTCCAACAACACAAGATCAAGATGAGATTTGGGTGTGGACACAGCCAAACCATATGTATTACCAAATAAGATTTATCTCAGATGCATAAGAATGGTTCAACATTTAAAATTTAATTAATGTAATCTATCACATCAACAGGATAAAGATGAAAAACAACATGACCATATCCATAAATACAGAAAAAAATTGTCAAAATCCAACACCCATTAGTGATAAAAATTCAGTTAAATAAAAATAGAGGGCAACTTATTCAACTTGATAAAGAGTATCTATAAAACATTTATACACAAACTCATACTTAATCATGAGAAACCAGAAGCTTTCCAGTTAAGATCAGAAATAAAGCAATGATGCCCATTCCCACCACTTCTTTTCAATATTATTCTTGAAATCCTAGCTAATGCAACAAAACAAGAAAATAAAATAAAAGTTGTGCTGATTGGGGAGGAAAAAATAAAACAGATGACAGACATGTTTATCTATATAGAAAATGTGGAAGAATCAACAAAAATGTTCTGGAACTAACAAGCAATTGTAGGCAGATTTCAGGACACAAGGCTAATATACAAAAGCCAATTATTCTATATGCCAGCAAAGAACAAGTGGAATTTTAGATTAAAAACACAATAATATTCATATCAGCACCAAAAATGGAATATGTAAATATAAATTTAACAAAATATGTACAAGATCTGTATGATGAAAACTACAAAACTCTGTGATAGAAAACAAAGAAATAAATAAATGAAATGACATTCCATGTTCATGAATATGAAGACTTGATACTATCAAGACGTCAGTTCTCCCCAACTTGTTCTATAGATTCAGTGTAATCCCATAAACCCCCATTAAGTTATTTTGTAGATATTCTCAAACTTATTCTAAGGTTTATATGAAAAGGCAAAGGACCTAGCATAGCCAACACTAAAAAAAGAAAGAAAATATGGGATTGACGCTATCCAAATTCAAAACTTACAGTAATCAAGACAATGCAGTATTGGTGAAAGGACAGACAAATAGATCCATGGGAAAGAAGAGAGAGCCCAGAAATTAAGCCACATAAATAAATATGGCAAGGAGCACAAAGACAATACAATGGAGAAAAGACAATCTTTTAAACAAATGTTGCTAGAATAACTAGACATCCCCCTGAGAAAAAATCTAGACAGAGACTATGCAGTATTCAAAAAACGTAACTAAAAATGGATCACAATATAAATGTAAACTGCAAAACTAAAACTCTTAGAAGATTGTAAGAGAAAATCTAAATGACCTTGGATTTGGTAGTAACTTTTTAGATATAACATCAAAGGCACAATTTATGAAAGAAAGAACTGATAAGCTGGATTTAATTTTTTAAATTATATTTTAAAATTAGGCTCTGAAAAAGAGACTTTGAAGATAATGAGTAGACAAGCCACAGAGTGGAAGAAAATAGTTACGAAAAAAAATCTGAAAAAGGATTACTATCTTAAATATATAGAGAACTTGTAAAACTCAAGAAGAAAAGCAAAACAACCTGATTAAAAATGGGACAAAGACCTCAACAGACACCTTATCAAAGAAGATATACAGAAGGCAAATAAGCACATGAAAGGAAGCTCCATATCATATGTCATCAGGGAAATGCAGATGACAACAATGAGATACTGCTATACACCCATTCATATGGTTGAATTACAGAACATTGGCAATACAAAATGCTGATGAGAATGTGGAAAAACAAGAACTCTCGTTTATTGCTTGTGGGAAAGTAAAATGATATAGCCACTTTGGAAGACATTTTGGTGATATCTTACAAAAGTAAATACACTCCTATTATATGACCCAGTGACCCAGTGATCTTGGTATTTACTCCAAAATCTTAAAAGTTCATTTTCATGCAAAATTCTGCACATGAATATTTATAGCATCTTTAGTTCTAATTGCAAAATCTTGGAAGCAGCTAAAGTCTCTTTCAGTAAATGAAAGGATACATAAAAGCATTAATCCAGACAATAGAATACTATGCAGCATTAAAATAAAAAACTACCAAGTCATGAAAAGACATGAGGGAAACTTAAATGCATATTACTAAGTGAAAGAAGCCAATCTCAAAAGGCTTCCAGCTGTATGATTCTAGTCGTATGATATCCTAGAAAAGTCAAAACTATGGAAACAGTAAAAAATGATTTCAAGGAGTTAGAGGGGATGGGAGAGATGAATAGGTAGAGGGATTCTTAGGGCAGTGAAAATACTCTGTATATGTATACAAGGGTGGATTCATGCTGTTATAAATCTGTCTAGAATATAATATAAAACACCAAAAGTGAACTCTAATTTACACTGTGGACGCTGGGTGGTAATGATGTGCCAGTGTAGGTTTATCAATTGTAGCAAATGTACCACTTTGGCGGGAATGTTGATCCTCCTGGATGCTATGCCCGCATGCAGTGGGCATAGGAGATATCTCTGCACCTTTGTCTCAATATTGCTGTTAACCTAAAACTGCTCTATAAAAATTAAATATTAAAAAATACAAAAATTCTATTCATAAAAGCCACCTTAACTGTAGTATGGAAAATATTTTCATATTATGACTGTAGGTGTCATTATATAAAACAATAAATCTGTCCAACATAAAAATATCTGCCACAAAACACCATCTATTCATTTTTCTTCATCAAAGACTCTCTTTGGAATTTTCAACAGTGATAGTCACAAAAATCTAAGTGGTCCAATGAAACCCTAAAAGATTTTCAAAAACAGAAGTATTAGGCCAATTTACCATCTAGTTTAATTATAAGCAAAAGTTTAAAATAATTTCATTCTTCTAAGATGCCCTATACTGTTTTGTTTCTCTAAGCATTGGCATTACATTCATTTATCAAAGAAAACATAGTTTAAGTTAGTTCATATAAGAGATCACATAGATTTTTACAAATGAAACTTTCTATAAGTAAAAATGGAGACATGGCATTAATAGAGTACACATGCTAAAAACTGCTTAGCTATATTTATTGTAATGAATTGTTCAAAATTATGAAGATGATAAAATAGCAGTTTCTTATATAATGTTTCATATTTTTTCCAGGAACACTCTTTGGAACAAAATGTAGATAATTACTAAATTTTTATGCCCCAGGCATTAATACAAATAGTTATTATTTTCATTATATTAAGAGATTCAGGATTACTTAAAAAGCTTATCAGATACACATTGAACTAAAAGCTGTATTTTGGAAGATGTATAAATTGTTCTTCTTAAATAGATATAATTAAAATAAAAAGAATGTATTCTGTTCTAAAAATATGGATACTAATTATGATAGAAATGATACATTTTAAGACATTTTCATATGTTATATGTTAGGACATATGAAAGTGATAGAAAGCATAGAAATGATCAATTTTAAGACATTTTCGTATGCTAATAGGACACAACTATTTAGATTTTAGACCCTTTAGAATTTTACATTAGCCTTTAAGACTTGATTTATTTCTGTTTTCTCTTCTTTTCTTGATGCCAATGCTAAGGTTCCTAAAATCACATGCTTCCTAACTTATATCCAAGGGAATAGTAGGTCACCATGATCTCAGTAAAAGTCCTTTCAGATACCCTGGTTGATCTGCTTTAGGCCACATGGCCGCTACTGGGAGAGTTGTGGCCAGAAGCCACGAGTAGGATTAAGAGCAGACTCAGATGTACAAGATCCACAAGGATTCCAAATTACAGTTGAACTCTTAGTTTAAAAACATGGGGAATGGATGCTGACAGGTAATTCATATCTGGCTATTACACCACTGACAATACAGCATAAATATTAAGTGTTTGAAGTTAAAGCCATTTTACCTGGGTTGGAATCTGTCTCTGTTGCTTACTAGTTGTGTGAACTTGGGTGATTGTTTTTAGTCTCTTCATGCTTTGGTTTTCACATCATTAAAATAGAGATAGGCACAATAAGCCTATCTCTTAGATTTTGTGAAGGTTAATTGAATAATCAATACCAATGCCTGAAGTGGGAAGGATTGGAATGGTTATTGGATCCCAGGAAAAGTAGCGGGTATGCTGTTGTGAACTGAGGGGATCAGTGACCTTCAATGGATCAGAAAATAACCAGCACGAGATTTAAGTTTGAAAAAGAGGCAATGAGTTATAAATTTTTGTCAATTATGTTATGTGAAGTGCGTTAACTCAGGACTTTATAAATCCCCTCACCATGTCATATCTTAGCATCCTCACTAATTGTCCACCTGAGCAAAACCATATCCATTTATGCCAGTTAGACATTGTCATTACTTAAAATTTTACCAACTCAGAAAGCTGCTTCTTCCAGATTATATGCTTTTACCATTTCAGCTATAGATTTTGCTTCAAATATCCTTAGAATTGTTCACATCCTTCTGAATTTAGCCATTTTCTTTTAATTATGTATGGTATGATTTTTATGTCACTAGTTTCAATGATGATATTTACTTGATTATATTTAGTTTTATTTGTGTGCAATGTAACTCAGTTGTACATCTTACCACACCAACAGCAGTGGTGTGATCTGACGGGAAGAGCCTATACATGGTAGGATGAAGTTTAGATATATAGTCTACTTTATATAATCTGCTTTGTATAGTCTACTTTCAATAAAAGCCCTGCCCATAGTCATAAAGTGAGCCATATGGATAATTTAAGATGAACTTAATTTTAGTAGCATATTTGACATAATATATCCAAAATATTATCATTTCAAATATAATCAATACAAAAATAATTAATGGAGCATTTAAATTATTTTTGTTCTAGGCCTTCAGAACACATTGCATATGTTACATATACGTCTCAACTGGTACTAGACAATCACTCAATATCCATGTGTTGCTGTGTATTGGGCAGTGTATTGGCTATCATGTGGGGCAGTGCAGCTCTAAAGCTACTTGATATATTCAGTTTTGTTTTTTCATCTGAATAATAATAATTAGAATTACGTTTGGCAGCAAGTTTTAGAGACTGAAAATAACAATGGCTGACAAAGTGCAGAAATTTATTTCTCTCTTTTGTAATAAGGTTAGCTGGCTCTGTTCTACAGACTCCACAGGAACTCAGGCCCGTTTTAGCTCATAGTTCTGTCAACTCGGTAGTGTGAACCTTGGTATGATTATGCAAAATGGCAACATGTATGTCGAGGTAATAGGATAGAAAAAAGGACATCATTTTTTCACAGGACTAGAAAAAACTATCTTAAAATTCATAAGGAACCAAAACAGAGCCCAAATACCCAAAACAATCCTAAACAAAAAAAGAACAAACCTGGAGGCATTGCATCACTTGACTTCAGACTACACTATAAGGCCAC
Source organism: Hylobates moloch (assembly GCF_009828535.3). Taxonomy (NCBI): domain Eukaryota; kingdom Metazoa; phylum Chordata; class Mammalia; order Primates; family Hylobatidae; genus Hylobates; species Hylobates moloch. Next base: position 77,640,061 of record NW_026652279.1, read on the forward strand.
AGTAACCAGAACAGCATGGTACCAGTATAAAGACAGACATATCAACCAATGGAATGGAATAGAGACTCAAGAAATAAAGCTGCACATCTACAGTCATCTGATTTTCAACAAAGTTGACAAAAATAAAAAAAATGGGAAAAGGACCCTCTCTTCAATAAATGGTGACGGGATAAATGGCTACCATATGCAGAAGAATGAAACTGGACCCCTACCTTTTACCAGGTACAAAAATTCTCTCAAGATGTATTAAATATTTAAATGTAAGATCTTAACTATAAGAATCCTAGCAGAAAACTTAAGAAACACTTTCTAAAATGGTGGCCTTGGGAAAGAATTTACAGCTAAGTCCTCAGAAGCAATTGCCATAAAAACAAAAATTGAAACTAAAGACAGCATTAACAGACAACCCATAGAATGGGAGAAAATATTCACAAAGTATGCATCTGACAAAGCTCTAACATCCAGAATCTATAAGGAACTTGATTGAAAGAGCAAAAAACAAATAACCCCATTAAAAAGTGGGCAAAAGACACGAACAGGCACTTCTCAAAAGAAGACATACAAGCGGCCAACAAACATGAAAAAGTGTTCAGCATCATTAATCATCAAAAATACAAATCAGAACCACAATGAGGTACTATCTCACATCAGTCAGAATGGATATTACTAAAAAGCCAAACAACAACAGATGCTGGCGAGGTTGAAGAGTAAAGTGAACACTTTTACATTGTTTGTGGGAATGTAAATTATTAGTTCAGCCACTGTGGAAAGCAGTTTGCAGATTTCTTAAATAACTTGAAACAGAACTATCATTTGACCCAGCAATCCCATTACTGGGTACATATCCAAAAGAAAATAAATTGTTCTCCCAAAAAGGCACACACACACACACACACACACACACACACGTACACACACACACACACACACGTGTTCATCACAGCACTATTCACAATAACAAAGACATGAAATCAACCTAGCTACCTATCACTTGTAGATTGAATAAAGAAAATGTAATACACTATGGAATACTATGCAGCCATAAAAAACCAAAATCATGTCTTTTGCAGCAACATGGATGCAGCCGGAGGCCATTATCCTAAGCAAATTAACACAGGAACAGGAAATCAAATACCGCGTGTTTTCACTCATGTGTAGGAACTAAACACTGGGTACTCAGGGACATAAAGATGGCAACAACAGATGTTGGGAAGTATTAGAGAGAGAAGGGAGGGAAGAGGACAAGGGCTGAAAAACTATTTGTACTATGCTCACTACCTGGATGACAGGATCATTTGTACCCCAAACCTGAGCATCATGTAATAAACCTATATGACAAACCTATACATACACTCCATAACTCTAAAATAACAACTAAAATTACATTTAAAAAATGGACCAAAGGCAAACAGTAACTACCTTTCAAGAAATGTTCCCAGAAGCTGCCGCATATGATTTTCACTCATATCTTATTGGCCAGAACTTAGATCTAGAAAATGTCTGTATTGTAGTCAACCAGTTGGTTAACTAAAAACTGTGAGCTCTATAATAAAACAACAACATACGTTTTAATAAATAGTAGCTCCTATCCAAGGCTTTCTCTGAATCCTCACCTATGGATTCAGGATAATTGCAAAAATTGGACTCCTGTTAGGGGTGCCTTTGGAAGAGACAGTGAGAGGATTCAAGAGGTCTCAACCTTTAATATGTTGCTTTATCCATAAAAATGCATATTTATATAGGGGTAAATTTATCAGTTTGATTTAGAATGTTATTGTATTTATGGTACTTCAAGATTTTGAAATGTCCGAGAAATCTGCTTTTCAGATGTCAGACAAACCGGGAAGGTACACAAATCATGTTCTGTTGCCAGGTAGGGGGGTTCCCTGTGCTTGTACTGTGTTGTTTAGTAACATATCATGGAATCTCAGGAAAATTCCAAACCATATATTATTTTCACGCCTCAGGAAGGAAAAATAATAATCAATTCTAATCAAACTTTTGAAATTTGAGCCACAGATATCCATTAGAGGTGGCATTTGTTCACTCAAATTTACTTTTTTTATTTTAGATGGTTACACCTCGTACTCTACCCATAAATGTTAATGTCATATATATGTATATATAAATCACTAAATATATATCTTAGTTATAAACATCCTTTAATGATCTCTCTGAAAAAAACTACACAGTGCATAATTGATGTTATGAATAGGAAGGTATGTTCTAAATATACAGACCTTTATTAAACTTTCATTTTGTGATCAAATATGGCAAGTGTTTAGAGAGGTCAAAAAAACCTACTATTTTAAAACTTATCAGCACTTTCAACATCTCCTCAGTAGATTTCTTAATTTATTCTTCAATGGTCAAGAGTCAACTCTGTCTGCTTTATGTGTTGAGTTCTTTCATAAATTATTAACGTTCTCGCTGCCTGACTAAACACTTCAATTTCTCAAAAAATTTTATTGTGCCAGCAACACTTTCTCTCTATTAATGGTGGTTCCCTTTAGGAAGATTTTAAGATTGAATTAAGTAACTTCTTAATGGTAGTTTAGCTACAAATCTGCTTCTTTGTTAACTAAATGAAAATTAATTTATGAGGGAAATAAAGGCAAATTTCACAATTGACCCGTTAGGATTTCTTCAATAGAAGCATATTCTGGAAGAATAGCCCATATGAAAAATAGTCTAGAATTTACTTCTAAGTAATCAAATTATTATCTATCATATATATTTATCTATATGTGGAAAAGCAAAATTTAAAGAGGTGAATCTGTCTACTTCATCTATCCATTTACCTTACTGATATATCTATCTTACCTATCTTATCTATCTGTGATTGTTTTTTAACCAATAATAAAGGTAGAATGAGCACATGAGAAAAATGCATGAAATTAATAGTTATGATTTCATTAACGACAGCTGCTCTGACAAGTTTTACATTCTCCATTATTTACTGCTACTAATAGTTATAGTTGTACTGTATGCTTTGGAAAACAAATTTCTACTAAGTTCATGTCAATGAATATTTTGTGCCACATCAGTCTTCAAAGTCCTTATATTTAATTTGCTGCCTAGTATATCACTGAGAAAAAGTTTTACTATTAGATATCTCCTAATGTATGGAAATTCAAGTGGCTCCTAATTTTTGATGCTTAATGCTGCAATAAAGTATCAAAACATTTTTAGAACATTTTTATTTTTCAATAAAAAATCTTTAAAATCGAATGTTTTTTAAAAAAATTTATGGTTTAAAAATATTAGATATTTTAAGATAGCGATTTTTCATTTAAATGGAATGTATGTATGTTTAACTCTTGTTTTATACTTTTTTCACAATGTTGGCCGTGTTTGCTATGAGACCTCACTGAACAAAGTTGGGCGGAATTATTTCCAAGGTTTATAAATTAATCAACAAAATGCTAACTTATTGCGCTTATTACCGAGTAATATTTTTTCATTTCTGATTACATTTTCTGCTTCTTGGTTATATTTCCTTGTTATGAACTACATTTTCCAATCCATGGAACTTTAAAAATTATTAATATATCATCTTATCATATGTCTTATTGTGACAAAGAATTTTAAAATACTTGCCACAATATATTTTGGTCATTTTTTTTCTTTTTATGTATTTGTTTCTTTTTATGCATTAAATATTTTGGCTTTAGGCAATAATGTCTATATACTACTCCATACTTTGATATTTATTCTCCCTTTCTGCATGATCCATAATAATTGAATGTAATTTTATTCCCTTAAAATATGATGACCATCTCAAAATTAAATCTAGCTCATTGGATATTCTTTTGTCATTTGTATGGGTGAATTATGTATCTAATTTTTTCCTAAAATATTCTCTAATTCTTGAATTAACATTGTTATGCTGCAGAATAGATTATTACATCTAACCATTGACTTGCTCATTCTTTTTTAAGAATATTTTTCAATGACTCTTCCAAACTTTCTCTTATTAGAAAATGATAATTATATATAATTTTGAACCATTCTTAATTACTCAGGTGGAAATTGCCCTGTTCCATCTGCCTTCCCAACACCAGTTATTACTGACTGACTGGGTAGTCCGTACCAAGGGAAGCCATATGGACCATGTTAGGAACACTGAGCTTTTATATTTTTGCATGGTTACCTTTATTTTCCTTTATTTTTCTCCTACTCGTAGCACGTCTCTGTCACTAGATACCCTGGTTCTCTACACAGAGAAATGAACCCAATATCCTTTTTGAGACAATATATTTATGTCTGATTTTTTTCATTTCCTAATGAAACCAGAAACAGAACGATTTTGAAAAGAAGGCAAAAGCAAAATTGGATCAACTTCCCAGTCGATACATTAGAAGGTGGTATTGACTTTACATAATCTTGATCTGAACATGTCTCTCAAACTAATACAATTGCCACTTTTTTCGCTGTCATTTTTGAAGTGATGACAGTCTATGAGAAAGTAGAACATTTTAGAAGACTTGAAAAAGAGACTAAATGAGAAGGTAATTTATCCAGTGGCCATTTTCCTTTACCTCTGCCTCATTTTTTAGAGATCAGTTTAATTAAAAGTATTTCAGATATCATGATATTATCCTTATTAATTTGAATTAGAGCTTAGAAAACAATACAAAACTCCATATGCTATTTCCAATTTGTTATACAAGATTCATTGCCATGGTGTCTTTTTTCCTTCTATACCTCATATATATCTGTATATATATCTGTGTGTGTGTATATATATATATATATAATTTAGATATATTATTTTCATTTAAATAATTCACTTATGCCAAGTTATAGATCAATTCCTAAGTATAATTTCTTATTTTAATAAGATTTATTAGTTATATCTGATAAGCAACAAAAAGTAGGCTTCAAGTTTAATATTACAATAGAGCAGAATCTTTTTAGTACAAATAAGTAATTAGGAAAAGTAACGGAATCCAGAACAAGAGAGAAATTAAATATGCAAGAACTTGGGAATCAGCTGAAGGGATTTCCTCCAGAGAGAAATCAGTCTTGGGGGAAAAGTTACAGGCTAGAAAAATATACAATTGAAATATTTAGAAAGCAAAAATTATCAATATATCACAAATACATAAATATACTCATGTATTAACATTTTAGTGAACAAAAAAACCCCAAATCCCTCCCACATTCTCGTTTTTATTACAGTGTTCAAGAAAGTAGATAATGTCAGTTCTAACATACAACTCTCTCCCCAAGGGAAAAATGACGCTATTCTTTTGTTTCGATTGGGGAAAAAAAAAAAACCTATAACTGTGTCCACTTAATTTTTACTGAAACTAAACTTTCTAAAGATATATTATTTACTCATGGTGTTTTAGACTGTAAACATAATCACAGCACAAAATGCCTCATACACTTTTTTTTTTAATGTATTCCCAGTACTTTACTCTAGATTCTGTATTTAGCAGTAAGGCATTTCAACATAATTTCTTCTTAAAAGACTTAATTCCTTCAAAATCACATGAGTATAGTTCAGTAGCCATTTTTAGGTCACTGGAGTTTTTTGCATTCTCCACTCCCAAGGTAGTTCTTATTCTGTTCTCGGTTTTAAGTGCTTGGTGTTTTCTGTTTTGTTTTGCTTTGTTTTTTAATCAAGTAAAGGAAAGAAGAGAGAAAAAACACCACAGTCTCAATGAAATAAATTAAATTGATAATCAATAGCCCATATTGGATTAGTGTAATTAAATCAAAATTCAAAGTAAAGTCATAGTAATTCTGAATCAGACAGAACAAGCCAACACTGGTGTATTGAATACTTACATCGTCAAAGAGGTTGTTTAATGTTGCATTGATTACAAGAGTAGATTCTCTGTACAAATAAGTAATTAGTACTAGAACAGAGAGGGACTAAATAGGCAATATAATTAAAAACCTTGTCTTTTATTCATCTTATTGTTAGTTTTTATTTTTAATTTTTAAAAGACAATATATATCAGTTATCAGATGTTCATATTTTCCTCATTTTCTTCAGATATCTTTGAACAAAACATAACACATAGCTGGTGTACTTAAGCTTCCATCTCCTTCTTTTCCTTGAATGTAATCAGTATATTAACATGTTCTACAGTTTTAAAAACTGTATTTTTCTTCTTTTGGTTTTAAAATGACAGATTTTCCTCCAAAAAATGGGAAAACAGAGAAAAGTACCAATATTTTATTATAATTATTTTCATAAGAGAGAATCCTAGAATCAAAATTACATGGCCAAAGTTTATGCAATGCTTTAAGCTCATATCACTGTCAAATTGCTTTTCAAAAAAACTTAAACAAGTTATACGTCTGATAAAGAATTTTGCATTTTTTTGTATTCTAAAAATAATTTTTCCAATTTTATTTCTACACACTTGTTAATATGAAGAAATGTTTCATATATTGCATGTTGTTACATATATCATTGCTAGCAACACATGATAAGGTAAATGAACATGGCTTTAAAAAGATGTAATCTAGAACTTATACATACCCAAAAATGTATGAATGTAAATTATTTACTAATCCCCCTTCAAACATTACTTTAAGGATAACATTTAAAATTAACCTCCGCTTTATTTTCTTCTTTAATTTTAACTTGATGGTGAAAATATAAGCCATTTATTGCATTAGTATGAATCATTTTGCTTCAGAAAGAAGCAGAATGTAAGAGCAGAACAGAAAAACTGAGGTGGAGATAGTCCAGAGTTGGGTGATAAACCACACCTTCCACCTTTCACAGCATACATCACTGTATCAAGAAGAAATTTAGCTTAAAAATCTATTAAACTTTCTCAAGACATTATAAAACAGTCGACCTAACAGAGATAAGTAAATAGGCCATTTTTTTGTAAACTGTGGCTTATAAATTATTTGTAAGACATAAATGAATGCTGATTAGACATTCTACTGTCAAAATGAGTTCATCTCTGTAAGGAATTTTTATTACATTTATATAACTAGAATGCATTTGTACATCCTCCCATCATTCCAGGGTGTGGTGTTGTTTTTTCCTGAAGACTTTATGAATCTTAAGGCAGAATATTCTTTGTGTGTGATTACATAGAAGTTGTTTCAAATACTTATTTTACTTATTTCAGAATCCAATATTAGGCCTCTATTTTTCTTGTTACAACTTCTTTTTTTTGAAGTTAACACTTAAATTCTAAATTTGGCCATGCCCAAAACTTAGAGTTGAATTTTGAAAAAATATAATGTCTGAATTTTGAAAAAATATAATGTAATTTATGTACCTACTTCTCATGATATTTATTTAAATAAATTCTCAAGATAATAATCTAAAGTTGGTATTTGATAAACTTAACTAGAAGGTAGTACAATTTACAGTATCATATTTGGTGTCCTTGAGAAAATGAATGTGTAAATTAAGTTATTTATCTTAGATTTGTGTCCTCATAAAAAAGCAAATCAGGGTTGGGCACAGTGGCTCACACCTGTAATCCCAGTGCTTTGGAAGGTCGAAGAGGGAAAATTGTTCGAGGCCAGGAGTTTGAGACCAGCCTGGGCCACATTAGCAAGATACAATTTCTATGAAAAAATAATTATAAAAATTAGGCAAGCATGGTAGTGTACAACTGTAGCCCTACCTACTTGGAAACTGAGGAGGATTGATTCAGACCAAGAGTTCAAGGTTACAGTGAGCTATGATCGTGCCACTGAACTCCAGCCTGGGTTACAGAACAAGATCCAAGACCCTGTCTCAAAACAAACAAACAAAAAAGCAAGGACACACACACACACACACACACACACACACGCACATCTCTATATATTGATGTGTATTTTATTAACGGGATGATCTGCTTGTATATTTCAATAAAACTACTTTAGAAAGACCACATTTCCTGTCTTTCTTTTATAATTTTATTTTTTAATTGACAAAGTTTGTATGTATGTATGCTATAAAGGATGATGCTCTGATGTATTTACACATTGTGAAATGCTAAATCAAACTAATTAATACACAGATATTATCTCATACACTTATCATTGTCTTTGGTTAGGGCCTTTCGAATCTATTCTTTTAACGATTTTCAGGTATACCATACACAAGCTGAACATCCATAATCTGAAAATCTGAAATCTTAAGTGCCCCAATACCTGAAACTTTTTGAGCACCAACCTGCACCCGACCTTACGCAATGGATCAAAGTAAAAACACATTTGTGACATGCACAAAAGTATTTAAAATATTGTATAAAATTACTTCATACTTTGTGTATAAGGTCTATATGGAACATAAATGAATTCTGTGTTTGGGCTTGGATCCTATTCCCAAGATAACTAATTATGTATATGCAAATATTCCAAAATCTGAAAAAAATTATAAACCCAACACACTTCTTGTCCTAAATATTTTGCATAAGGAATAGTCAGCCTATTAATAATGATAGTCATATGATATACAATAGATATCTTGAACTTTCTCCTAACTGAAATTTTGCATTCTTTGACCAACATCTCTCCAGTGCCCCCATTCCCATCCTCTAGTAGTCACCATTCCACTCTCTGCTTCTATGTCGTGGACTTTTTTAGAACCCACTATACGTGAGATCCCACAATACTTGTCTTCCTGTGTCTTTCTTTTGGAATCTAGCTGAGAGAATAGTCACAATGGGGTCTTTGAATGGATCAGTGCTTTGAAGAGTTTCTCTGGTCTTAAGTTTCCTTCTACTTGCTCCTGTCTGAGGACACTAATCACCCTACTGTCCTCTTGGATATGCACATAAGTATCCTAACTAGTTTCACTGAAATCTTTCTCTAACTCTAAGCTAGGGTAGAAGAACAAATCTGATTACTTTATTCTCAGCTTTCTTTATTTTTATGGTGCCTCCATGCTCTCAAGATAAGCATGGTCCTATAAAGCCTGTTAACATTATAATCTATACTTAACTCTCCAGCTTTGCCTATGGATACTTCCTGCTTTGCATTTGTTCTAAAAGTATAGTTACTTTTATTTCTTCTAAACATTCCACCTTCCCTCTTGCTGTTCTTTCTCTCTATGCCAACAATATTTCCTCTCCTCAACCTCCTTTTCTTCTGGATAATCCCTACTCTTCCTTCAATCATCAGCTTTATAGTCCTGTCTACCAGAAGGTTTTCTCTGACTTTCGAAAATATACCTTGTACTTCCTCTATACAAATTAATTATGTCTGTGTCTCACACTGGAAGATACACTTGATAAAGGCAAGACTCAAAACAATTGTGCTGTCTGCTCTTCTGTACCTAATATAAAACTAAGCCAAAAATGTGCTTCATGATTGAGAAATCAAAAGAACACATGAATCGTCTATGACTGAAACAGCAACACCAGGTTCATAGAAAGTAATTTTAAAAATACAGCAGAATATTACAATTTGAACCTCTATTACGTAGAAATAATGACAATGTTAAGAATTCTTGGCTAGAAATTAACTTTTACTAGTTATTAAAAAAGAACTTGCTAACAAGCTTATGGTGATAAAATTAGAAAGAAGCTGGTTAACATAAGAAAGAAAAAAAATTTCCAAATACTTACATTTACGTTAGATGCACAATTGGTCTTAAGAATAGAAAACAAGTCAATTAATTTTATGGTTTGATTTGTGCTGAGAAAACTAATTCCCCTTCCTTGACACTTATTATCCGAAATAGCAGTAATGCATTGTTCAATGCTCTAGTTATATCTCATGGCTAAACATATATTTTTATATATTATATAGATATAGATAACTACATATTCTATATAATGCATGTACTCTATTATGTAAATAATAATATTTTACACCTTATCTACTATTGTCACGTACTATTGTTTCTCTCATAAATTTTGAAGAGTTAGGCTTCTTGCTTTTTCTTCTTTGGGGACCTGGAATATTGAGATAGTAAGTAGTGATTTGGGGAAGGGGCAGAGGATGGTTCCAGTTCCTCTGATATCCTGTTCTATAGCTGTAAATATCTGGCATTAGAAATGTCACTGCTAGGTGGCTATTATTTGGGTTAAGAAACCATCTCATTAATGCAAAAGTGTTATAAAATACAGGGACTTGTTCTCACGTGTGTTAGGGATTTCCAGACCTGGATTTATATCCTGCACTTGATTCTTACTGGCAAATTATTTCTGTTAAACCCACAGTTTCTGAACCTTAAAGATGTTTATAAGAATACGTATCTCGAAATTGGCCATGAAAAGAGTAAATTATATGTGCAAAGTGCCTGGAACATAGTAGACAGTCTGTAAACAGTAGCTATTTTTTTTAAGAGTTATTACCCAATGCTACCTTAGTTTTTGTTATTTTACTTTAGAACTCACACAAGGATATGTACTTGAGATATTTTGAAAAAGATGACAAATTATGTTAAGAGATGGAGCACCTGAGATCTGTCCAATTTGGATAATATTCATTAAATGAATAAGTGAATCATTGTAGGGACACTGAGGTAAAAAGTGCTGCACAGCTGGCAGTCAGTAAAATGGTTCTAGTACTGGGAAATGTGGGATTACAGGATAAAACATGACTAATGGAAAAAGTTTATTTATATTAGTTTTCTATTGCCACTGTAACTAATTTAATGACTTAAGGCAAGTAAGTTTAGCATCTCACCGTTCTGTAGGTTGGACATCTAACACAATTTCACTGAACTAAGAGCATGGTGTCCATAAGTCTGTGTCCCTATCTATGGGCTCTAGGGGAGAATCTGGTTTGGATTTTGGTATTTTGTTTGGTTTTTGCCTTTTCCCACTTCTAGCGGTCCGTTCCTCTAAGTTCAAAGACCGCCGGAGCAAGCTGAGTCCTTCTCACACTGCCTGTTCTCTGGTTGTCTCATCTCTCTTCACATCTCTCTCTAACCACAGACAGGAAAGGTTCTTTGCTTTTTAGGATTTGTGTGATTAGATTAGGCCCATCTGGACAATCCAGGAAAACTGCACATCTCAGTGTCCCTAACCTTAATCACATCTGGAAATCTTTTTTTTTCCATATAAGGTAGTGTATTTACAAGGTTCTATGGATTAGGACACAGACATTTTTGGGGTGGGGGGAGCAGTGCATTACTTTTCCTAATACTTTTGTAAAGATATTTGGAAATGATAGGAAAAGAAAGACAGTATCACAACTGTGCCAGGATACAAATAAACTATTGATTAACTGCAGGTGAAATTAATTATTTAAATCAATTTGATTTAGGAGGATCTTGATTAATCACTTAACTGATTTACAACTGAAGAAAAATCAATTTTATAATTAAGAACTATTTTTAATTTATACACTGTCCTGTAATCAATTCTTAATAAGATTTTAGGTTTGAAATTTTATTTTGAAATATTCTCAATATTTGTTATTTCTATGTAGACATTTTGCTACCAAGATATGTTTTAAACCTGGAAAACATGAACGCAGACTTTATAACTCCATAAAAGTAAGGATAACACTATACTGGGGAAAAGTATTAGCATATTGCTAATATATTGCTAAAATTAAATAGAATTATAGATGGAAAAAGCAAGATAGTTTCCAGGAATAACTATTTAACTAATTTTAGTCTCAGCTGTTTTTCCTTATTAGTTGATTTCCTGCTGTTACAATTGGCTCTCTTCCTGATCTGTTTTATTTGCCTCATAAGGAAAAGGGGATGGTGATTAACAGCTAGTGTGCTCCTACAGATGTCCCATATATCTCACTTAATTCTTAAAGCAGCCTCGTATAGCAAAATTATTCATGTGATTATAAATCTTAAATGTAAATAATGATGAAGACATAATCACGAATAAAGATTTACCCAATAGTATAAAACATAAGTTGTATATTGGCACCCAGCATTCGTTTCTAAGGTTCCAAAGCCTCAGATTTCCCAATAAGTCATTGCGTCTAATTACTTCACAATAAAACAGATTTTCATATCATCTAAAATTTTAAATCAAGTTTTCAGGAACATTTGTTAATTTTAAAATTACTTAAAAGTGAGTAGTTAATTGTAGGTACTTTAAAATCAAAGTTTTGAGATCCTGTATTAAGCTTAGTGTTTTTGAGTTTTTTTCCAGGTTTCATCTACTGTTTATTAATTTATTACAAGTTAATCCAATTTTTCCATGACTATATATAAAAAATGCGTGTTCAGTAAGTTAAGAAAGATATAATGGGGAAATTGAAACTTGGCAATGTTAAATAGAATAGCTAGCTGAGAAAAGAATCTAATAATTATAAAACAGAGAAGACATCACAAAATAATGGGGAAATTAAAGAATAATATAATAAATGTTGATAAATTGTAGATAATTTGGTTAGTTTTTGTCTTTCACATGTGCGTGTATGTGTATCTTACAACAACTATTTCCAGATGTACCATAATCAAATGCAAAATATCAGAAGTTATAAATAGAAGAAAATATAACCATTGAATTTTAGGACTCTGGGAGAATTTTTTTTAATAAAACTTCTGTCAGTCCCAAGAAAACAAGTGATAGTTTTGATTTGAATTAAATTAACCCAAATAAAATTCTAGTTCTTATAAATTGTAAAATAGAGTTCCTGTTTGGTAAACTTAAAAATTTAACATGCAAAAGTATAATTAATATGCAACCAACATTACATTGCTTATAAATGGGTGCTTAGAAAACAAATGTCAGTGGGAATGGTGGAGTAAGGACTTCAAAAATCCACTGTTTCAGTAGAAATGATTAGAATACTGGCAAAAAATAGTCAAAGTAATAATTTTCAGAACTCTGAATATTAATCAAAAGCTTGCAAAAACTGGAAGAGTGTTTAAGAGCAATGGCTGAATGTCAGAAAGAAAAAGCTGTGTAATTTTTTTTTTAATTATACTTTAAGTTTTAGGGTACATGTGCGCAATGTGCAGGTTTGTTACATATGTATCCATGTGCCATGTTGGTGTGCTGCACCCAGTAACTTGTCATTTAATATTAGGTATATCTCCTAATGCTATCCCTCCCCTCTCCCCTTACCCCACAACAGGCCCCGGTGTGTGATGTTCCCCTTCCTGTGTCCATGTGTTCTCACTGTTCAATTCCCACCTATGAGTGAGAACATGCAGTGCTTGGTTTTTTGTCCTTGCGATAGTTTGCTGAGAATGATGGTTTCCAGCTTCATCTATGTCCCTACAAAGGACATGAACTCATCATTTTTTATGGCTGCATAGTATTCCATGGTGTATATGTGCCACATTTTCTTAATCCAGTCTATCGTTGTTGGACATTTGGGTTGGTTCCAAGTCTTTGCTATTGTGAATAGTGCCGCAACAAACATACGTGTGCGTGTGTCTTTATAGCAGCATGATTTATAATCCTTTGGGTATATACCCCGTAATGGGATGGCTGGGTCAAATGGTATTTCTAGTTCTAGATCCCTGAGGAATCACCACACTGACTTCCACAATGGTTGAACTAGTTTACAGTCCCACCAACAGGGTAAAAGTGTTCCTATTTCTCCACATCCTCTCCAGCACCTGTTGTTTCCTGACTTTATAAAGATGGCCATTCTAACTGGTGTGAGATGGTATCTCATTGTGGTTTTGATTTGCATTTCTCTGATGGCCAGTGATGATGAGCATTTTTTCATGTGTTTTTTGGCTGCAATAATGTCTTCTTTTGAGAAGTATCTGTTCATGTCCTTTGCCCACTTTTTGATGGGGTTGTTTGTTTTTTTCTTGTAAATTTGTTTGAGTTCATTGTAGATTCTGGATATTAGCCCTTTGTCAGATGAGTAGGTTGCAAAAATTTTCTCCCATTCTGTAGGTTGCCTGTTCACTCTGATGGTAGTTTCTTTTGCTGTGCAGAAGCTCTTTAGTTTAATTAGATCCCATTTGTCAATTTTGGCTTTTGTTGCCATTGCTTTTGGTGTTTTAGACATGAAGTCCTCACCCATGCCTATGTCCTGAATGGTATTGCCTAGGTTTTCTTCTAGGGATTTTATGGTTTTAGGTCTAACATTTAAGTCTTTAATTCATCTTGAATTTATTTTTGTATAAGGTGTAAGGGATCCAGTTTCAGCTTTCTACATATGGCTAGCCAGTTTTCCCAGCACCATTTGTTAAATAGGGAATCCTTTCCCCATTGCTTGTTTTTGTCAGGTTTGTCAAAGATCAGAGGGTTGTAGATATGCGGCATTATTTCTGAGGGCTCTGTTCTGTTCCACTGGTCTATATCTCTGTTTTGGTACCAGTACCATGCTGTTTTGGTTACTGTAGCCTTGTAGTATAGTTTGAAGTCAGGTGGCGTGATGTCTCCAGCTTTGTTCTTTTGGCTTAGGATTGACTTGGCAATGTGGGCTCTTTTTTGGCTCCATATGAACTTTAAAGTATTTTTTTCCAATTCTATGAAGAAAGTCATTGGTAGCTGGATGGGGATGACATTGAATCTATAAATTACCTTGGGCAGTATGGCCATTTTCACGATATTGATTCTTCCTACCCATGAGCATGGAATGTTCTTCCATTTGTTTGTATCCTCTTTTATTTCATTGAGCAGTGGTTTGTAGTTCTCCTTGAAGAGGTCCTTCACCTCTCTTGTAAGTTGAATTCCTAGGTATTTTATTCTCTTTGAAGCAATTGTGAAAGGGAGTTCACTCATGATTTGGCTCTCTGTTTGTCTGTTATTGGTGTATAAGAATGCTTGTGATTTTTGTACATTGATTTTGTATCCTGAGACTTTGCTGAAGTTGCTTATCAGCTTAAGGAGATTTTGGGCTGAGACGATGGGGTTTTCTAGATATACAATCATGCCATATGCAAACAGGGACAATTTGACTTCCTCTTTTCCTAATTGAATACCCTTTATTTCCTTCTCCTGCCTGATTGCCCTGGCCAGAACTTCCAACACTATGTTGAATAGGAGTGGTGAGAGAGGGCATCCCTGTCTTGTGCCCATTTTCAAAGGGTATGCTTCCAGTTTTTGCCCATTCAGTATGATATTGGCTGTGGGTTTGTCATAGATAGCTCTTATTATTTTGAGATATATCCCATCAATACCTAATTTTTGAGAGTTTTTAGCATGAAGCATTGTTGAATTTTGTCAAAGGCCTTTTCTGCATCTATTGAGATAATCATGTGGTTTTTGTCTTTGGTTCTGTTTATATGCTGGATTATGTTTATTGATTTGCATATGTTAACCATTCTTGCATCCCAGGGATGAAGCCCACTTGTTCATGGTGGATAAGCTTTTTGATGTGCTGCTGGATTCGGTTTGCCAGTATTTTATTGAAGATCTTTGCATTGATGTTCATCAGGGATATTGGTCTAAAATTCTCTTTTTTTGTTGTGTCTCTGCCAGGCTTTGGTATCAGGATGATGCTGGCCTCATAAAATGAGTTAGGGAGGATTCCCTCTTTTTCTATTGATTGGAATAGTTTCAGAAGGAATGGTATCAGCTCCACCTTGTACCTCTGGTAGAATTCGGCTGTGAATCCATCTGGTCCTGGACTTTTGTAGCTTTATTTCCATCCCTTTACCAAGCTTGAGTGTAACCTTGAAAACCAACAGACAAATCAGTCACTGTGGAAGCCTTGTAGCCACTGGAGTGTGCACAATGGGTTTGTAACTTGCCAAAGACCCATTCTCAGAGAACTTTCATTAACTGCCCTGTTTGGTAGTTTTCTGGAAACCTGCACCCATATGCTTATCTTTATTTGCTTTATTCCAGGACGTTGTGCAATAATCAAAGGCAAAAGTCATCACATGTGCCTAGGCAGGGATAGCCATTGGAACAAGTGGGCTGACAAAACACTTAAAAGCAAAAGCTAGGTTTTTCATCTGTCCATAAAGGCCTTTAAAAAACTTCCACATATTCCTGAATTCAGAACAAACTTAGAAGGCCATGCTCATTTTCAGAGCTGTGCACATGCCTACGAAAGACCTGAGAGTTCCATAAGCTCTCACCCCTGGCTGACCTTGAACCCTGCACAAGCAGGAAGTGTTTCCCAAGGTGCACACAGAGGCCCTCAGAAAAGGCTGGTGGATTTACTGATACATGGCATCAAGGAAATTTCTGCCAATCATTAGCTGACCATTAAGTGAATTGAGCAGAGACTTCAAAAATCATACACAACAAAGAATACAGATGTTTTACACAATTGGTTTAGAAAGTCACTATACAAATAAATGGCATCTACCACAAAACAATTAAAAAGAGCAACAATATCAAACTCTGGGAAGGCTGTTAGGTGGAGGTCTGATTTCCAGAGTTGCCACATTATACTACTTAAAATGCCAGGAGTACCTGTAATCCCAGCACTTTGGGAGGCCGAGTCGGGGGGATTGCCTGAGCTCAGGAGTGTGCGACCGGCCCGGGCAACATGGTGAAACCCCGTCTCTACTAAAATAAAAAAAATTAGCTGTGCATGGTGTCGGGCACCTGTAGTCCCAGCTACTCGGGAGGCTGAGGCAGGAGAATTGCTTGAACCCGGCAGGCGGAGGTTGCAGTGAGCCGAGATCACGCCACTGCACTCCAGCCTGGGGGACAGAGCAAGACTCCATCTCAAATAATAATCATAATAATAATAATTCAGGAGTATGCAACAAAAAGTTAAGAGACATGCAGGTAAATAAAAAATGTATGACCCAAACAAAGGAAGAAAATTAGTCAAAATAACCTTTCCCTGAGGAAGTTCGGACGTTGAACTTACTGCGCAAATACTTTAAATCATCTTTTAAATATATTAAAAGAACTAAAAGGAAACCACCTGTAAAGAACAAAAGTTACGTGGGAAAATATGTCTCACTAACTAGAGAATATAGGTAAAGAAAAAGAAATGTAGGAAAGAACCATAAGGAAATCCAGAAATCAAAAAAGCAAAATAACTGAAAGTTATTTATGTATATGTTTATGTATATTATGTTTATGTAAGGGAAAATAACCCAATAAAACTGGGCAAAGGGTTTTAATAGATATTTCTCCAAAACGAAGTGCTGACAATGCTCAATGTGCATTTGAAAAGATGCTGAACATCGTTAATCATTAGGGAAGTGCTCATCAAAACCACAGTAAGATACAAAAAAGCAAAATGACTGAAAGTTTATTACTAGAGTGGCTGAACAGCAGAGCAGAAGTGGGAGACAAAATAATTAGTAAACATTAAGATAGGTTAATGATGTTTTTTAGTCTGAGCAACTGGAAAAAAAAGATTAAAGATAAATGAATTGAGCCTAGAGACATGTGAGATACCATCATGAATATCAACATGAGCAAAATGGGCTTCCCAAGAGATTAGTAGAGAATAAAAATACAGAAAATCATTTGAAGAAACAGTGGTTGCAAACTTTCACAATAGGAGGAAAAGTATTACTCTTATTATCCAAGAAGCTGGATGAACTCAATGTAATATCAACACAAAGAGATATATAACTAGACACATGATCAAACTATTGAAAGACAAAGACAATCACGAAAGTAGCAAGAGATCACCACTTGTGTACAAGGATCTTCATTAATATTACAATAATTAAGATAGGCATACATTTTTTTTTTTACTATTATACTTTAGGTTTTAGGGTACATGTGCACAATGTGCAGGTTTGTTACATATGTATCCATGTGCCGTGTTAGTTTGCTGCACCCAATAACTCGTCATTTAGCATTAGGTATATCTCCTAATGCTGTCCCTCCCCACTCCCCCCAACCCACAACAGTCCCGGGAGTGTGATGTTCCCCTTCCTGTGTCCATGAGTTCTCATTGTTCAATTCCCACCTATGAGTGAGAACATGTGGTGTTTGGTGTTTTGTCCTTGTGATACTTTGCTGAGAATGATGGTTTCCAGTTTCATCCATGTCCCTACAAAGGACATGAACTCATCATTTTTTATGGCTGCATAGTATTCCATGGTGTATATGTGACACATTTTCTTAATCCAGTCTATCCTTGTTGGACATTTGGGTTGGTTCCAAGTCTTTGCTATTGTGAATAGTGCCGCAACAAACATACGTGTGCATGTGTCTTTATAGCAGCATGATTTATAGTCCTTTGGGTATATACCCAGTAATGGGATGGCTGGGTCAAATGGTATTTCTAGTTCTAGATCCCTGAGGAATCGCCACACTGACATCCACAATGGTTGAACTAGTTTACAGTCCCACCAACAGTGTAAAAGTGTTCCTATTTCTCCACATCCTCTCCAGCACCTGTTGTTTCCTGACTTTTGAATGATGGCCATTCTAACTGGTGTGAGATGGTATCTCATTGTGGTTTTGATTTGCATTTCTCTGATGGCCAGTGATGATGAGCATTTTTTCATGTGTTTTTTGGCTACATAAATGTCTTCTTTTGAGAAGTGTCTGTTCATGTCCTTCGCCCAATTTTTGATGGGGTTGTTTGTTTTTATCTTGTAAATTTGTTTGAGTTCATTGTAGATTCTGGATATCAGCCCTTTGTCAGATGAGTAGGTTGCAAAAATTTTCTCCTATTGTGTAGGTTGCCTGTTCACTCTGATGGTAGTTTCTTTTGCTGTGCAGAAGCTCTTTAGTTTAATTAGATCCCATTTGTCAATTTTGGCTTTTGTTGCCATTGCTTTTGGTGTTTTAGACATGAAGTCCTCACCCATGCCTATGTCCTGAATGGTATTCCCTAGTCTTTCTTCTAGGGTTTTTATGGTTTTAGGTCTAACATGTAAGTCTTTAATCCACCTTGAATTAATTTTTGTATAAGGTATAAAGAAGGGATCCAGTTTCAGCTTTCTACATATGGCTAGCCAGTTTTCCCAGCACCATTTATTAAATAGGGAATCCTTTCCCCATTTCTTGTTTTTGTCATGTTTGTCAAAGATCAGATATTTGTAGATATGTGGCATTATTTCTGAGGGCTCTGTTATGTTCCATTGATCTATATCTCTGTTTTGGTAGCAGTACCATGCTGTTTTGGTTACTGTAGCCTTGTAGTATAGTTTGAAGTCAGGTAGCGTGATGCCTCCAGCTTTGTTCTTTTGGCTTAGGATTGACTTGGTGATGTGGGCTCTTTTTTGGTTCCATATGAACTTTAAAGTAGTTTTTTCCAATTCTGTGAAGAAAGTCATTGGTAGCTGGATGGGGATGGCATTGAATCTATGATTCTTCCAACCCATGAGCATGGAATGTTCTTCCATTTGTTTGTATCCTCTTTTATTTCATTGAGCAGTGGTTTGTAGTTCTCCTTGAAGAAGTCCTTCACCTCCCTTGTAAGTTGGATTCCTAGGTATTTTATTCTCTTTGAAGCAATTGTGAATGGGAGTTCACTCATGATTTGGCTCTCTGTTTGTCTGTTATTGGTGTATAAGAATGCTTGTGATTTTTGTACATTGATTTTCTGTCCTGAGACTGCTGAAGTTGCTAATCAGGTTAAGGAGATTTTGGGCTGAAACAATGGGGTTTTCTAGATATACAATCAAGTCATCTGCAAACAGGGACAATTTGACTTCCTCTTTCCTAATAGAATACCCTTTATTTCCTTCTCCTGCCTGATTGCCCTGGCCAGAACTTCCAGCACTATGTTGAATAGGAGCGGTGAGAGAGGGCATCCCTGTCTTGTGCAAGTTTTCAAAGGGAATGCTTCCAGTTTTTGCCGATTCAGTATGATATTGGCTGTGGGTTTGTCATAGATAACTCTTATTATTTTGAGATACGTCCCATCAATACCTAATTTATTGAGAGTTTTTAGCATGAAGGGTTGTTGAATTTTGTCAAAGGCCTTTTCTGCATCTATTGAGATAATCATGTGGTTTTTGTCTTTAGTTCTGTTTATATGCTGGATTACATTTATTGATTTGCATATGTTGAACCAGCCTTGCATCCCAGGGATGAAGCCCACTTGATCATGGTGGATAAGCTTTTTGATGTGCTGCTGGATTCGGTTTTCCAGTATTTTATTGAGGATTTTTGCATCAATGTTCCTCAAGGGCATTGGTCTAAAATTCTCTTTTTTGGTTATGTCTCTGCCAGGCTTTGGTATCAGGATGATGCTGGCCTCATAAAATGTGTTAGGGAGGATCCCCTCTTTTTCTATCAATTGGAATAGTTTCAGAAGTAATGGCACCAGTTCCTCTTCGTACCTCTGGTAGAATTCGGCTGTGAATCCATCAGGTCGTGGACTCTTTTTGGTTGGTAAGCTATTGATTTTTGCCACAATTTCAGAACCTGTTATTGGTCTATTCAGAGATTCAACTTCTTCCTGGTTTAGTCTTGGGAGGGTGTATTTGCCTAGGAATTTATCCATTTCTTCTAGATTTTCTAGTTTATTTGCATAGAGGTGTTTGTAGTATTCTCTGATGGTAGATTGTATTTCTGTGGGATCGGTGGTGATATCCCCTTTTTCATTTGTTATTGCATCTATTTGATTCTTCTCTCTTTTCTTCTTTATTAGTCTTGCTAGCGGTCTATCAATTTTGTTGATCTTTTCAAAAAACCAGCTCCTGGATTCATTAATTTTTTGAAGGGTTTTTTGTGTCTCTATTTCCTTCAGTTCTGCTCTGATTTTAGTTATTTCTAGCCTTCTGTGAGCTTTTGAATGTGTTTGCTCTTGCTTTTCTAGTTCTTTTAATCATGATGTTAGGGTGTCAATTTTAGATCTTTCCTGCTTTCTCTTGTGGGCATTTAGTGCTATAAATTTCCCTCTACACACTGCTTTGAACGTGTCCTAGAGATTCTGGTATGTTGTGTCTTTGTTCTGATTGGTTTCAAAGAACATCTTTATCTCTGCCTTCATTTCAATATGTACCCAATAGTCATTCAGGAGCAGGTTGTTCAGTTTCCATGTAGTTGTGCAGTTTTGAGTGAGTTTCTTAATCCTGAGTTCTAGTTTGATTGCACTGTGGTCTGAGAGACAGTTTGTTATAATTTCTGTTCTTTTACATTTTCTGAGGAGAGCTTTACTTCCAACTATGTGGTCAATTTTCGAATAGATGTGGTGTGGTGCTGACAAAAATGTATGTTCTGTTAATTTGGGGTGGAGAGTTCTGTAGATGTCTATTAGGTCCACTTTGTGCAGAGCTGAGTTCCATTCCTGGATATCCTTTTTAACTTTCTGTCTCATTGGTCTGTCTAATGTTGACAGTGGGGTGTTAAAATCTCCCATTATTATTGTGTGGGAATTTAAGTCCCTTTGTAGGTCACTCAGAACTTGCTTTATGAATCTGGGTGCTCCTGTGTTGGGTGCATATATATTTAGGATAGTTAGCTCTTCTTGTTGAATTGATCCCTTTACCATTATGTAATGGCCTTCTTTGTCTCTTTTGATCTTTGTTGGTTTAAAGTCTATTTTATCAGAGACTAGGATTGCAACCCCTGCCTTTTTTTGTTTTCCATTTGCTTGATAGATCTTCCTCCATCCCTTTATTTTGAGTCTGTGTGTGTCTCTGCACATAAGATGGGTTTCCTGAATACAGCACACTGATGGGTCCTGACTCCTTATCCAGTTTGCCAGTCTGTGTTTTTTAATTGGAGCATTTAGCCCATTTACATTTAAAGTTAATATTGTTATGTGTGAATTTGATCCTGTCATTATGATGTTAGTTGGTTATTTTGCTCATTAGTTGATGCAGTTTCTTCCTAGCCTCGATGGTCTTTACAATTTGGCATGTTTTTGCAGTGGCTGGTACTGGTTGTTCCTTTCCATGTTTAGTGCTTCCTTCAGGAGCTCTTTTAGGGCAGGCCTGCTGGTGACAAAATCACTCAGCATTTGCTTGTCTGTAAAGTATTTTATTTCTCCTTCACTTAAGAAGCTTAGTTTGGCTGGTTATGAAATTCTGGGTTGAAAATTCTTTTCTTTAAGAATGTTGGGCCGGGCGCGGTGGCTCACACTTGTAATCCCAGCACTTTGGGAGGCCAAGGTGGGTGGATCATGAGGTCAGGAGATCGAGACCACGGTGAAACCCCGTCTCTACCAAAAATACAAAAAATTAGCCAGGCGTGGTGGTGGGCGCCTGTAGTCCCAGCTACTCGGAGAGGCTGAGGCAGGAGAATGGCGTGAACCTGGGAGGTGGAGGTTGCAGTGAGCCGAGATCGCGCCACTGCACTCCAGCCTGGGCGACAGAGCAAGACTCCGTCTCAAAAAAAAAAAAAAAAAGAATGTTGAATATCGGGCCCCACTCTCTTCTGGCTTGTAGAGTTTCTGCTGAGAGATCAGCTGTTAGTCTGATGGGCTTCCCTTTGTGTGTAACCCGACCTTTCTCTCTGGCTGCCCTTAACATTTTTTCCTTCATTTCAACTTTGGTGAGTCTGACAATTATGTGTCTTGGAGTTGGTCTTCTCGAGGAGTATCTTTGTGGCATTCTCTGTATTTCCTGAATCTGAATGTTGGCCTTCCTTGCTAGATTGGGGAAGTTCTCCTGCATAATATCTTGCAGAGTGTTTTCCAACTTGGTTCCAATTCTTCCCGTCATTTTCAGGTACACCAATCGGACGTAGATTTGGTCTTTTCACATAGTCCCAAATTTCTTGGAGGGTTTGTTCGTTTCCTTTTATTCTTTTTTCTCTAAACTTCCCTTCTCACTTCATTTCATTCATTTCATCTTCCATCACTGATACCCTTTCTTCCATTTGTTCACATCAGCTCCTGAGCCTTCTGCAATCTTCGTGTAGTTCTCAAAACTTGGCTTTCAGCTTCATCAGCTCCTTTAAGCCCTTCTCTCCATTGGTTATTCTAGTTATCCATTCGTCTAATTTTTTTTCAAAGTTTTTAACTTCTTTGCTATTGTTTTGAATTTCCTCCCGTAGCTCAGAGTAGTTTGATCATCTGAAGACTTCTCTCAACTCGTCAAATTCATTCTCCATCCAGCTTTGTTCCATTGCTGGTGAGGAACTGCATTCCTTTGGAGGAGGAGAGGTGCTCTGCTTTTTAGAGTTTCCAGTTTTTCTGCTCTGTTTTTTCCCCATCTTTGTGGTTTTATCTACTTTTGGTCTTTGATGATGGTGATGTACATATGGGTTTTTGGTGTGGATGTCCTTTCTGTTTATTAGTTTTCCTTCTACCAGACAGGACCCTCAGCTGCAGGTCTGTTGGAGTTTGCTAGAGGTCCACTCCAGACCCTGTTTGGCTGAGTGTGAGCAGTGGTGGCTGCAGAACAGCAGATTTTCATGAGACCACAAAGTCAGCTGTCTGATAGTTCCTCTGGAAGTTTTGTCTCAGAGGAGTACCTGGTGAGTGAGGTGTCAGTCTGTCCCTACTGGGGGGTGCCTCCCAGTTAGGCTGCTCAGGGGTCAAGGACCCACTTTAGGAGGCAGTCTGTCCATTCCCAGATATCCAGCTGTGTGCTGGGAGAACCACTACTCTCTTCAAAGCTGTCAGAGAGGGACATTTAAGTCTGCAGAGGTTCCTGCTGAATTTTTATTTGTCTGTGCCCTGCCCCCAGAGGTGGAGCCTACAGAGGCAGGCAGGCCTCCTTGAGCTGTGGTGGGCTCCACCCAATTGGAACTTCCTGGCTGCTTCGTTTACCTAAGCAAGCCTGGGCAATGGCGGGCGCCCCTCCCACAGCCTCGCTGCTGCCTTGCAGTTTGATCTCAGACTGCTGTGCTAGCAATCAGCGAGACTCCGTGGGCATAAGACCCTCCGAGCCAGGTGCGGGACACAATCTCCTGGTGTGCTGTTTTCCAGGACCGTTGGAAAAGCACAGTATTAGGGTGGGACTGACCCGATTTTCCAGGTGCTGTCTGTTACCCCTTTCTTTGACTAGGAAAGGGAACTCCCTGACCCCTTGTGCTTCCAGAGTGAGGCAATGCCTCGCCCTGCTTTGGCTCATGCACAGTGTGCTGCACCAACTGTCCTGCACCCACTGTTTGGCACTCCCTAGTGAGATAAACCTGGTACCTCAAAAGGAAATGCAGAAATCACCCGTCTTCTGTGCCACTCATGCTGGGAGCTTTAGACTGGAGCTGTTCCTATTTGGCCTTCTTAGATTAGACAGATATTTCATAGACATGACATGAAAAACGCAAATGATAAAAGATAGATAAATTAGGCTTCTCTAAAATGAAAAAAAAATTTATCCTTTAAGGGATACCACCAAGACTGAAAAGACAGCACACAGAATGAAGGAAAGTTGTTTGGCTGATAAGGGACTTTTATCCAAAATGTATAAAAAATACTTATGACTAAATGATAAAAGGGAAAATAACCCAATAAACTTGGCAAAGGGTTTTAATAGATATTTCTCCAAAAAGAAGTGCTGACAATGCTCAATGTGCATTTGAAAAAATGCTAAACATCGTTAATCATTAGGGAAGTGCTCTACAAAACCGCGATAGGATACAACTTAAAGTGCATAAGTTTGGCTATAATTTTAAAAATGGACCATAACATGTATTGGTGAAGATCTGAAGAAACTCAGTCCTCATATATTGCTGGTGAGAATGTAAAATGGCGCAAACACTTTGGAGAACATTTTGGCAATTCTCACATGAATAACGAACAAAATTCACTTTGAATTTGGAGACATTAAACTATCGTTTTTTCCACTTGGAAAGCAGGGGTTTGCAGGGTTTACCAAAGATAGAAAAAAATCAAACATATTAAATTTTTCTTTCGTGTTAAATCAGTAGACTAAAATAAATCAGATAATACTACAAGATATTTAGACTAGCACTGATATGGTTAAAAATACTTCTAAAACTATTGCTGTATCCTATATATGTCTTTTACGTTTATACATGTTCTGAATGAGATCATAAATTTGATTTTTAGTTCATTGTTTCACTTCCTTCAAGACCCACACAGCAATAATTTGAAGCCACTCTGAACTTAGATGACTTGATTTTCTTTCCACCTCTTCTACTGGCTAACTTCATGAACAATTTGAAGTGATCTCAATATTATTTAATACCTAAAAATTGAAAGAAATGTAAAACATGCAGTTATGCCCAAGTAAGGGCAATTATGTAATGAGGAAGTTCTATTTTTCTTCTCTATTATTTAGAGCCATCTACTATAACCATCTTGTTTACTTTGTAGTGTGTGTGAGTTTGTGTGTACATGTGTATGTATAAATCAGGAGACCTTCTCTGGGGAAGGTACTTTTCTTAAATTGACATGTAGACATTAGAAGTAATGAGGATATTCCTCATTACTGGGTATATACCCAAAGGACTATAAATCATGCTGCTATAAAGACACATGCACACGTATGTTTATTGCAGCACTATTCACAATAGCAAAGAGTTGGAACCAACCCAAATGTCCAACAACGATAGACTGGATTAAGAAAATGTGGCACATATACACCATGGAATACTATGCAGCCATAAAAAATGATGAGTTCGTGTCCTTTGTAGGGACATGGATGAAACTGGAAAACATCATTCTCAGTAAACTATCGCAAGGACAAAAAACCAAACACCGCATGTTCTCACTCATAGGTGGGAATTGAACAAGGAGAACTCATGGACACAAGAAGGGGAACATCACACTCCGGGGACTGTTGTGGGGTTGGGGGAGGGGGGAGGGACAGCATTAGGAGATACACCTAATGCTAAATGATGAGTTAATGGGTGCAGGAAATCAACATGGCACATGGATACATATGTAACAAACCTGCACATTGTGCACATGTACCCTAAAACCCTAAAGTATAATAAAAAAAAAATTATTATGAAAAAAAAAAGAAGTAATGAGGATATTCTATTTTTTAAAAATCCATTTTTCCAAGATTGACTATTGATACATGGATCTGATATATGATTTTAGGAGTCCCTCTGGCAGAGTGGTGTCTATAATTTGTTTTTATTAACGCTTACTTTCTACAAGCAATTTCTTGGTTAATTAGCCGGACAGGTTAAAATTAGTAAGGACAGAAATTGGAGAAATTCCTTTGCTTTTTTGGAAGTCAAAAGATGTTATTTATGTTTCATATTAGGTTGCCACAGGTCTTTCTCAAAGGCTTTTTAACATTTTTTGATTTTCAGAAAGTATATGAATTATGCCAAATTTTGAGCTAAAATGCTAAGTATTAGAGTATGAGTATTACTTTTCTTTTGTAGGAAATAACTTTCTGAAAATGGGTATTATTTATTCTATGTGCCCTTTAGGAATTTGTCTGCTTAATTGAAGATATAGTATTAATTTTTGTATTTATTGGATAGAAACTCTAACAAAATATTCAATGCCTGAGGCAGAGATTTACTTTAAAGAAGAAAATTACATTTTGCTTGATTGATCTATGTTCTGCTAAATTAAGGCCCCTAAGTTTGAATTTTAAAATGTTAGGATGAAAGTGATGTATATAAGCAGTAACAATGAAATAATATAATAAACAATTGATGTTTTACTTTCAGCAAGCATACAAACATAAATAAAAATACTTCTAATATTACGTACTGTTTCTGATGAACTATTTTTATGATTTTTTCTGATGATATCCATTATCTGTTTTGTTGTCTGTGAATGACACTATCCCTACAAAAGTCTACTTGTAAGTATTTGAAAGAGCCAAGGGGAAGCCCAGTGCCCCAGAATAGGCCTACTGAATCTCCAGGATTCCATGTCTCCTTCGGAAGGAGTTTGAGATCTAAACATGCATTTTCCTTGTCCCCCAAACCTTCCCTCTGCTATCTACCACAAGATCATCAGAACAAATTTGATTATGTATTATATCCCCCCAATACAAGGTAACACTCAGATTTCATATTCGTATTTTTCACACTTTACATTCCAAATAACTCACGTTTTTCTATTCTGATCCTATCGCCCACTCATTTCCCACTTCTGGATTCCTTTCCCAGTGGCCTCTGGCACTTACTGCCCATTTTCCTTAATATTCTCTATATACTCAACTGCTTCTCTGAAAGCTATTTATTTTCTAGTTAGGGCCAAAATCTGGATTTTCCCTGAAGACATTAAAATAGGCTGTTCCTGCTTTCTGCTCTGTAACTCTCAAATCCCAGAGCTTGGAAATAGTGGAGGCATCCTCCATTCTATTCTTTGGAATTTTTGAAGCCATAAAGCCATTCCTACCCAAATCTTTGGATCACATGTGTTCATACAGCTACCACTCCTTCATCGTTATCTATCAAAATATCAGCTCTTACTCAATGTTAGTCTCTTCTAAACTGCACAGAGTGATTTGGTATCCATGTAAGTAAGGGATTGTTCTAATACACCGTTCTCTTGATTTCTTGAACTCATTTTCTCCAAAGATCTTGCTTGTGCTGCACTCAATCACTATGTTCCAGTCATTATCAATAAACACTTCTTCAACAACCTCAACTTCCAGCATCTCACTCTCTGACCACCATTTCTACCATTTCCATTTCACTTCCTCTGGCATTCAAACTCCATACATTCTTTGACCCCCCACCTCCTAGAGATTCTTCATTACTTTTTAAATAGCCACTCACCCTCATGTCATTTCTTCCTGCTTTATCTAGGTTGTTTTCTATGCTATGTCATTATAATACAACACTCTCAATTCCGTTGCCTCATTCTTCCTTAGACACACTCTCTTGGGAAAAAACAAAAGTGTAAACTTTGTTAAATATGACCGTCATCATCTTTGCACCAGCGGAATGTGATTGGATGAAGAACACCCAGTCCAGCTGATTGGCTCCCATTTAATTTATGACTCCTTACAGGAAGTAGACACTTTATGTTGACCAACAATCAAAACCATAATCACTTCTCTAGTTCATGTACCTCACTTTTCAGTTCCATTTTATGTATTTTCCTTTCCCATCCAATAATTCATACCACTTCTACACTCGGATGATAATTCTTTCTCATGAAGTAATCAGGAGAAAATTTTCATTAGCAAGTATGAGTATGTTTAATTGTTCTTTGACATTCTTCCTGTTAAAGAAATGACCTGTGTCTCGTAGTCACTAGTACTATTTTCCAAAGACTCATGTTATTGCTTCACCTTGGTACATGGTAGCATTGCATGCTCCATTAGAGTTGGGTGAATTTATACACTTAGCTCTGACCAATGAGCTGAGAATGAAAATGATAAGTGTCACTTCTAGACAATGACAATGGAGATACTCAGATATCTCTTTCCTTGTTATTTGGAGAGAGGAAATGTTTTCTACAACGGCTGCTCTGTGATCCTAGTCACAGTGTGAGGACCATCACTAGCTAACTAGTGATGAGCATGTAGCATATGCAAGAAATAAACTATTTCTCATTTTAAGCAATGGAAATCTGAGGGTTATTGGAAGCATAATCTATGCTGAGCTGATTCATTATTTTTCCCAGCGTGACATGTGACGTGCTTCAGATCCCATTTCGTTAAACTCAAGAACGTTGGATCCAGCACTATTCCCCTTGATGTCCTGCATATCTCTTACTTTCCTTTACTAATGGATTTTCTCATAAAGCCTGTAGTCTATGTTTGAAAAATATATTTGATTGTCATCCCGATTCTTTTTTTTCCTTTTTCTCACATTTGTAGAAATCAAAGGGATACAAATGCAATTTTGTTCTCACTCTTGCATTTGCTCTCTCTGCACTACACTGATTCAGGGCTGCAACTCTTATCCTAGGAAAAGGAGAACAAATTGAAATTCAAAAGATGATTTAAAAACTACCTGATTAAATATATTACTTGTTAAACTGAGTTAAATTAACACACAGAAGAGAAAAACATTACATTTGAATATTTAAAAAAATTTAGTTTTTATACTTAAACATATACAGATATCTTCAAGTAAAATTGTTCATAACTTTAATACTTCTCACGGTAAATAATGTAATTGTTCCCTGATATATTTGAAAAATGATAGTCATTACCACCAAGTATTTAAGTAAGAGAATACTTGAAATAACCTAAATGTCAATTAGTAGATACTCAAAAATCATTACATACCTGTAATATGGAATGCTATGTAGAATCGTAAAGAAATGAGGGAGCTATAAAACAGCTAATATAAAATAAAATCAAAGATATGTTGTTTCAAAATGCAAGAACTTTTTATAACTTAAGCATTTCTCTACTCTTCTATTTATAAAATAAAAAACATTCAATATTCACACACACACAAACACATACCTGCCTAGAAAATGTTTCTTAAGTATTATATCAAAATGTTGCTGATTGTTAATTAGAGGAAGTAGTGTAATTTGTGGGATTCAGGTGAAATGAAAGTCCAACTCTATTGACTATATGTCCATATGATTTTAATATTCTATATGAGAATATTTTCATGCATTATTTGCATAATTTAAAAAAAGAAAAAATTACCTTTTTTCGTAGTATTCATTAAGCGTCAATTTTGTGACACTTTCTGAAGTGTTTTATAAAACAGCATGGAACAAAATATACAGGGTTGTGTTAAATAGTATTAAATATGATCATCAAAGCAGTTGGTTGCCTGGAATTCAGCAGCAGTTTTAAGATTCCTCACATTAGAACTAAGCAGTGGCTCTCTCAAAAAACTATAATTGCTTGCAATCTGTGCTCTATTGTGGTATAATTTATACGAATTTCTTCCATGTACTGGAAATTAAATGCCTTTTTGTAACATTATCAAACTACTTCAGTGAAGTCAAAGAAGCTCCTACTAAGATATTGAAAATGTAAGATTTTCTTATTCACAAATTCCTAATGATTTCTAAAATTTCAAAGGAATTTCTATCTAAAAGAGGAATTGGAGATTTTTAACTCTCTGTCTGATAATGTTTAATAAGTACTCCTAGTATTCTTTAAAGTTTCTACAAATTATTTCTTTAAAGTTGCTAAAATTACAAATTTTAAATAGTTTTATCAAATATTTTATCTATTAGAAAAGATAAGAAAGTGACAGACTAAAAGGAGTCTTACCTTAGTGGCTATAGTAAATGCTTATCAATATAATAGTAATATTTCTAATATGCATGACATTTGTATGCACACAACATTGTTCCGGTGATTTATATTATTAGCTAATCTGCTCCTCATGTTCAACTCCATGTTGCTTTAATTACCATTATACATACTGCTCTAATTTCCATTATACAGAAGGAAACTAAAGGTTTAGAAAAGTTACCCATCCACTGTTTAATGACCAGTAACTGATACAGCCAGATTTTTAAACCAGGATCTATCTCTAGAATATTCTGTCTGTGAACTCTGCTATTATATTGCCTCTGTGAAACCAAGTATCAAGAGCTAATATTCATTGAATTCTTAATATGAATATGTTGCTTTTTAAATATTTCATATGTAACTCTTGTTTCTTGATATGTAACAAATTACCACAAATTTAGCAGCTTAAAATAACGTGTATTCATTATGTGAATGTTTCTGTGGCGCAGGCATTCACTATGGCTGAACTGGGTCCTCTGCTTAGGATCTCACAGGAAGCAAACAAGGTATTGGCCTGGCTGTGTTCTCATTTAGCACCTCCACTGGGGATGAATCCATTCTCAAGATCACACAATCTGTTGGCAAAATTGATATCTTTAAGGTTGTAGAACTGAAGGCCTTGACTTCTTGTTGGCTGTGGCCTGCAGGTCACCTTCGGCCTCTACAGGCCAGCCACAGAGGCCACTTGCAGTTGCATGCTGATATGGTTTCGCCCCATGTCCCCACCCAAATCTCATCTTGTAGCTCCCATGATACCCACATGCTGTGGGGGAGACCCACTAGGAGTTCATTGAATCACAGGGGCAGGTCTTTCCTGTGCTGTTCTCATGATAGTGAATAAGTCTCATAACATCTGATGGCTTAAAAACAGGAGTTTGCCTGCACAAGCTCTCACTTTGCCTGCCGCCTTCCACATAAGATGTGCCTTTCTCCTCCCTGCCTTCCACCATGATTGTGAGGCTTCCCCAGCCACGTGGAACTATGAGTTCCCTATTAAACCTCTTTCCTTTGTAAATTGCCCAGTCTCAGCTATGTCTTTATCAGCAGCATGAAAACAGACTAACACATGCCATGTAGATTTCTTAACACAGCTTCTTACATCAAACCAGCAAGGAGGTTGTCTACAAGTCAGCTAGAAAGACAGTTTTAGGTATGTAGTTTAATTATGGAACTGACATCTCTTCACTTTCAACATAGTATATTGCATAGAAACAAGTCACAAATCTTTGTCACACTCAAGGAGAGGGGAGTCCACCAAAGTTTTAACACCAAGAGTTGGGAATCATGAAAGGGCCACCTTTGAGTCTGTCTATTACAGTATTCCATCTGGAACAAAATAATTAACATCTTTCTTATTTGAAAAAATACCTACCGAATCCCAAGGTTCCCAAGGGTCTCATTCCATTACACTATCCATTCAGAGTCTGCAATCTCAAATACTCAGTAAGGTTTAGATATGATTGGGATCCTAAGTATGGTTCCATTTGTTTTGTGAGAGACAGAAGCTAAAATGACTCCCCATCATCCTCATCTCTTGGTGTTCATGTGTATGTGTAACCAACTGTCACCTCTTGAGTATGAACAGGACCTATACCTTTCTTCTAAACAATAAAGTATGGCAAAGGTGGTGAAATGTTACCTGCAAGATTCCAGGATACGATATAAGCCTCCTTCTTGTTGTCTAGAGACCTTCTGTAGCTGTATTTGAGGAGGAAGGGGCCATGTTACAAGACCATATCACAGGGAGGTCACTGCAGTTTCTAGGAGCCACCTAACAATAGTCAGCCGAGAAACTCTAAGAAACCGGAGTTCTCAGTCATACAGCCACAAGAAAATAAATTCCTCCACAACCTGAGTGAACGTGGAAGCAGATGCTTTCTCAGCTGGGCCAGTAAATGAGAATGCAGCCTGCAAACTCCATGATCACAGCCTAGTGAGGTCCTCAGCAGAGTACCCAGTTAATTCATGCATGGACTCCTGACCCATTAAGACTGTGATAGTGAAATGGTTTCCTTTAATCTGCTAAATGTGAGGCACATAGCAACAGATAATACAATATGTATTAGTTTCATTAATTCTCTCAACAACTCTATAAAGTGAGAAATATGGCCATTCTCATTTTACAGTTAGCAATATCAAAATTATATAAATCATTAAGTTATTTCCTCAAAGTCACCTGGGCAGCTGTGACAAAATGGGATTTAGTCTGTAGGAGATAAAAGTAATATCTTTTCCTCCCCAGCCACAAGGTTCCTGGCTAAGGCTCCGTAAAAACCACCACCACTGCCAACACTACCACCACCACCACCACCACCAACACTACCACCACCACCGCCACCACCGCCAACACCACCACCACCTCCACCAACACCACCACCACCACCACCGCCAACACCACCACCACCACCACCAACACCACCACCACCACCACCACCACCGCCAACACCACCACCACCACCGCCACCACCGCCAACACCACCACACCACAACCACCACCACCACCACCACCACCAACACCACCACCACCAACAACAACAACAACAAAATAGATTTACAAGAGAAAAGCATGCAAATTAAGTTACTAAGTTTTATATGACACAGGAGCCTTCATGAGGAAATAAAGACCCTCCCCAAACACAGAAAGCTATACCTCTTTATGGACAATTGGCAGATGTATGACGAAGAGAAAAGACAATGATCTGCTGGACATTAGCTGGCATAGCATGTTCTGAACCTGATAGAAACCTTAGACTGTCTTCAGAATTTGCATTATTCTCTATGACACTACACAGTCACTTTTCCTTTGAAATTGCATAAGCATCACAAAGATTTAGTAAATATTTTGCGGATTGATATCTGTCACTTGTGACTACAGTTTAGTAAAGATTAAACCTGTTTTTCCCCCATTTTCTCAGCAATCAAAAGAAATGATATTTTAAAATTAATTAAATGTTACCTCTATTTTCTCAATTAAATTATTAGTACTGATTATTCATATATAGATTATTCAGATCACCTTGGTATTTCTCTTTACCCTCCAGCTACCTGTCATTTTGTCATTTGTTTTCTCCCTTGGAAGTTGTCCAAGTTCACGAAGAGGAGGGAAAACTCAAACTGATCTTAATAGCAGCTCCTGCACATGCAGCTGTGAGGAGAGTGAGCAACTATTCTCTGACATCTGTATCATCTTTGAATTTCAGTTATCCATATGAGCTCCATCCTCCATTAGACTGTATAATTGAGAGTTGGATTCAACAAATCTTAGACATACTTTTGCTTTCTTTAATATTTAACACTAAACTAATGCAATCATAAGTATATAAAATTTCAAAGCAAAAGCAAACATATAAATAAAAAAACACAATCATTTTCTCTTGTTTCATCCCAATTCCTGTGGGATGTATAGGTTCATACACACACAGACTGTAATATTCTAATGACCAAATGCACGTTTAATGTTATTTTCCATAGCTACTTGGAATTTTGGCTCAAGCTTGATATCATTAAATAGTTGTAATGATATCAACAGAAGCACTGTGCTGAACCAGAAGCAAACATAATTGGAATTGAAATACCATTTTTACTTTTTGTTAAGAAATTTTTACCAGGAATAAATTTAAGAATATTGTCATATTAAAATTATAAAAAGGCTGGATCTGTATGTAAGAATTACTAGCTTTTTAACTAAAAATTACTTTGGTGGAATAATGTTTCTTTATTTCTGTAAATAACACACACACAGACACAGACACACACACACACACACACACAGACACACACAGATATAAATAGATTGATCTATTACCAGATACAAAGATAGGTAAAAGTGTGTTTTTGTTACAATTTCAGAATGAAATGCAAAAGTTTCTCTTTCATAAAGCTTTGCATAAAGAATATAGAATATTTAAATCATTGCCTAGGAGAGGATAGTGTTGCATAAAGACAGAATGACTCTAAAGTTTATTTTGTCCTGTGCAAAGATTATAGGTTTCGTAACTACAAAATTATATATTCTGATTGATCCTCTCTGAAGGGGTGTTCAGGAAGGATATGAACATTGTAAGCAACATATTAAACAATACTGTAAAAACCTCAGTACTGTATAAGCATGGGTTATTCTATTTTTTCCACTTTTTATTTTCATTTTCAAAATTTTTTTTTTGTAAAACATACATTCCTTTTTTATTTATCAACAAAAAAGAAAATAAATTAAAAATGCAAATTTTCAATAAATAAAAGTGAGACACTAAAAGTCTGATTCTTCATGAGTGGGATTGTCAACTGGAGGATTTCTCTTTAAGATGATCAATTGGAGAACTGACAATTCTAACAAAGTCTGCAAAATGTCAGCAAATTAGCAGACTTTGTTAGAATTGTCATTTTCAAAAATTTTTGCAACAAACATATATTAATTTATAAACCAAGAACAAAACCCAAAATGTTGTCTTTAAAAGAATGAAGGTCAAAATAAATGTATGCTTTAAAATATGAATTATTGACATGCATTGAGAACAGCCATGTGTTCTTCAGTATTAAGTCCTTTACAAACATTACCCTATAAGGTTATATCAATTTTCAGTTGAAGAAATCGAGCTTAAAAATAGTTTAAATAATCTACCCAATTTCCCAGAACTGTGTGTCTCAATTGCAAGTTCTTCGTTAATCTGGATATCATAGTATAATAGTAGAATATAACAGAAACTTTGGCTACTTGCTTATTGTTTCATAAATATCATTAAAATATCAGCACTATATTTTCAGAAAAGCAGTAGATTATTGCCATGTGATTTTTGTTTATTGGTCACTGAAAGAACTTTCTGGAATCTTTGATTTATAAATGCTAATTCTTTGTGAAGATAATTTTAATTTGGTTGGTAATAAATGCTTCCCCTGTAGGGAAAGTTTAAAATGGGGAGAGTTTTGTATGTGTCTTTCTTTACACCTGAGCTTATGGTAATCCGCTCACTGGTGTTAAGCCCATAAAATGCAGTGAGTGGAACAGGGTCAGCAGTCCCCAAAGGTAACTTTTCTTATTGATAAAACCCCAGATGTCTTCAAACATGAGAAATGAGGATATGTTAACATGAAACTCTGGTTTAGAAATGATTGAATTAAAAAGCCAAAAATACCTCAGATCAAAGAAACCTTAAAGTTATTCTTGCTATTCAAAAATAAAGAACCAAATTTTTTACCTAATATAATTTCTAGAAAAACAGCTCGTTCAACCCTTTTTCTCAGTGCTCAACCTCTCACACAGGACTGTGCCTCCCACACAAAAAGGGCTTTCTAATATAGAGATAGTGCTTGTAGCAGGTACTTTAAACTAAACCCATTGAACACATATTGACACTGGCCACATTCATAATGCTCAAGTTCAACCTAGCCAGTACCTGTTATTTACACCTGGGACCATATCTATGTAAACCAGTTCCAAAACATTAAATCTCTCATATTTCTTTGTTTACTGGTTACGATCTAAAAAGTATACACACACACACCCACACCCACACACATATAAAAATTCATGTTTTACCCTCAAGAGAATTCTTGATGAATTTATAAAAATTGTTACTGCATGATTAAATTGCATCACTAATTGTTAAATCTGCCATTTAGCAGAAATATTAAGAAATCTATAAATGTTATTACATAAAACAACAAATCAATTTTTTTGGCTTTCGAGAATAATTCTATCCTTTATTTCTTTATGTAAAGTGACTAGCTTTCAGGCAGATTGGAAAAGGGAATAGAGAAGAAAAATGTTCTTTGATGGTATGAATGCCCACAAGCATCAGCAGCTGTGAAGCCTCCATAATGAAGCATTTGGCCCTCATTTGGCATTGCTTGCTCTTGAGAGGATTTTCTTACAAAAGATCAGTTATTTGATGAGTTCACAGGCTATCACTCTGAACTTCCACGTCTTGGCATCCACACGCTGTTGAATTTGACCTTGTACCTTCTGCATGGCACAGTGCCCTTCTCACAGATGGGCCCAGGTGTTGGCATGACATAGAGAAAATATTGTCATTACATTCAAGTTGCAGAAACTAGATTTCTGTCCTTGCGTGTCAAATTGCCACTTTTGAAGCAGTGTTATCTTGTGGGGAATAATAGCAGGACTCATTTAGGTTTGCATACTGGTTGAAAGATACAACAGCCAACAACTACAGAAATTATTAATAAAATGCATCCTTATGTCCCCCCAATTTAAAGTATGATAGTACAATGAAATTATTCCTCACGCAGTCTTCTAGCTAAAAAATAAAAAGAGTTTATATCTAATCTGATATTTATCCTGTGTACTTAGGTTCCAGATTAATTCGTATACCTTACATGAGTTAAATAAAATACAAGAAATTAACTTATTGGATGAGTTATTAAGCATTAAATAAATCAATGTTAGAATTCTGTCTAAAGGCAGAGGAAGACACTTCAGCTAGTTTCCTAAATGAAGATTGTAAATTTAACTGTCTTCAAAGATTGACAGGGAGAACATTATTTGAAGTCATCTTTCATTATAAGAGTGTCCCAGCTGTGTCACTGGTAAGGTTAAAAGGTGTTAGTGTGTGTGAACCTTTTAAATGAGCACAGTAAATGAAAGTGAACAATTCGTTCAGAAATTTGGCCCACTGTCTCTGCATGCTGTGCATTACTGTGGTGTTGCCAGCTTCTCTGAATGAAAATACAAGAGCAAATTAAATAGCTTTATGAACTCACAGGGTGAACAGTTGTTCTAGTGACTTTTATGCAAATGTCTAATTAATTCTTGAAGTAACCCAAATTGTTCTTTTGTGATCTATGAATGAGAATCTTAGAGAAAACCTCTGCAGAAGAAACTGACTGAGGAATGGGATTTCATGATTAGGTTGCAATTCGCAGTTGTTGGGACCAGCACAATTTAGTTATTTTCCTCATTAATATTACATTAGTAAGCTAATGAAACATTTGGGTGAATACATTATGAGTAATAAAGGCATTAATTTTATTTTTCTGAACACTCAATTATGCTAATTGGCATCTGTTATTGTTTACTGTGTATATTTATCTGTGAAAATCAAGAACAAATATAGAATACACGGATGATTTTAAATACCAACAGTACAATAAATTTCAATATGTTGTATACTTTTTTATAGTTTTGAGATTATGGCCAACTTAAGAAACTTAACCATATCAAAATTACATTTCTATTTAAGTTCAACTTCGTTTTTATTTCTAAATGTATTTTTGTTGTTTCAATGTTAACCATAAGTTTGTGTTAAAAACAAATGCCATTGTTTTATGCATCAATTCAATACAATATATAGAGTATACACTATTTCTAAGAATGTACTGTTGAATTTGTCAAACTGGGTTGAGTTGGGGCTTTTATAAAATCATCCTATTTCTACTCAATGAGTGTTTAGAAAAAGAGACTTCCCTGGTAAATGTTATTAAATATTCTTATAGGGTACCTATTTGTTTTCTCTGTGCTTTTCATTCTCTCTTACGTCCGTAGTACCTCTCTTAAATGCAGAGGATTTCTATTTAAAAGAGAATTAATTTCTACATTTTCTTTGATTCCCTTGTAATATTCCATTCACAGGCATAACAAACACAGAGACAGAGTATCGAGGCTTTTCCTTCTAACATAATGTATGTAATTAATTGCCTGTCACCCAATGAGCGTGTTACAGGTGGTAACTCTTAAACATTGTATATCAGTATCTAATTTTTATACCTGTCAATATGTTGACTATTTTAATTCCATATACCTGCTTCATGGTTAATTAGGAGTCAGCTCTTTTTCCACTCTCTCACAATATATTTGCCCATGATATAAAACGAAGCACAGAAAGCTAATTAAACAACCTGGGTGAGAGATTTGGCTGTCAACACTAAGACAGTTATTCAAAGCAATTACATTAGTTCTTCCTGTATTGTTCTCCTTGTGAATTATAGAATCAATATAGTGAAAATATTGCAGTAAATTGCTTCCCAAATTCGCTCCAGGGACTTGGGTCCTAAATTACTTTCTAACATTAGCAGAGCCTGTTTATCTCTTCTTTACACTTATTTGGCCTAAGTGGCTGTACATGAGTTTCTGTCCTAAATAACTTCAGTCTGAATGGTGAGTCCTCTTAGTGCTCTATGCTTCTTACGTCTTAATAGAAAAATGCCAATGTTTAGCTAAAAGTTAACCTTATTAAGTGAATGTGTGCCATTTCAATGTGCTTTTTTCAAATAATAGAAACCAGCAGATCACTTTGATGGTTTAGCTAGGTTTCACGGCTTCTGTGGTGTAGTCTGTAAAGTCAAACCTGATGAGTGTGTTAAAGGTAAAGTTTAGAGTATGAGTTGATACATCATTTTGAACGTTGCCATCAATCACCAGTTAACTGTTATACTTGTTTAAATTACAGTTTGAGATATTATTTTGCTGTGTAGATAGAATTTTTTGCTTAAGATGCTGTTGCCCAATCTCATATAAAAGACCATTAACCATAATTCCCTTTATTCTGCTGTATTTATGGCAGGTTTAAATCTATTTTATGTACTCACTGGAAGTACAAAATGCACATCTTTGTGAAAATTTTCTAAGTAAACTGAACGTGAACCATGACTTAGGTTAAATTACCGGGCTATAAGTAAAACACATATCATGAAAATATTCTGTATTTTATTTATGGCATCTATGGATAATAATATAGATTCTTATCCCTACTGATGAAGCAACATTTTCTAAAACTTTTCATTCCCACTGCTATCCAAAATTTGCTTACTTACTTCAGTTTGTTATTGTTCAAATATTGACGAGTTTTTAAATATCTCCTGGAATGTAAAGCTGTGTACTCAAATTTATGCACTTTGAGCACTTTATATTTTGGGGAAATGTCTCTTGTAAATTCTGCCCAGCATAAGAAGTAAAGTGCAAAAACCATAAATTATATGAACAAAAATTTATTTTCTCTAACTTAAGCCCCTATTCTACTAAAACTTAAAAACATTCTTCTAGTTAAATTTAGGAAATGTCTTTCATGACAATGGTTTCTCAGTAATTTGAAATGCCATTAAGTCAATTAAGATATTTTTTATCTCCCTTTTATCCTTTTTTCTCCCTAGGTATGATAATGACTAAGGTCTCTTATGTATACAGTGATGCATCACTACAGACAGAGATATATTCTGAGAAATGTGAGCTTCGGTGCTTTCTGTCATTATGCAATCATAGAGTGCACTTACACAAACGTAGATAGTAAAGTCTACGACATCCCTAGGCTATATGGTATAGCCTATTGCTTCTAGGTTACAAACCTGTGCAGCACGTTACTGTACTAAATACTGTAGGCAATAATAACCCAATGGTATTTGTGTTTATCTAAACATATCTAAACATAAGAAACATAATGTGTTGCCTTACGATTGTAGTACTCAGTTTTCATGCTGCTGATGAAGACATACCCATACAAGACTGGGAAGATATACCCATATGAGACTGGGAAGACAAACAGTTTTAATTTACTTACAGTTCCACATGGCTGGGGAGCCCTCACAATCACGGCAGAAGGCAAGGAGTAGCAAGTCACATCTTACGTCGATGGCAGCAAGCAAAAAAAGAGAGCTGGTACAAGGAAACTCTGTTTTTAAAACCATCAGATCTCATGATACTTATTCGCTCTCATGAGAACAGCTCTGAGATGATTCAATTATCTTCCACTGGGTCTTTCCCACAACACGTAGAAATTATGGGAGCTACAAGGTGAGATTTGGGTAGGGACTCAGAACCAAACCATATCAATGACATTAAGATGGATATGATATCACTATGTGATAGAAAGTTTTCAGCTCTATTTTCAACTTATGATACCACCATTGTATACGTGTTGACCAAAATGTTATCACGTAGCACGTGACTATAGTACTAGACTTTACAAAGTTCTGTTCATGATCTCCATCTATACTCTCTCTGCCATTGGTCTTTGGCTGTTGATATCTACTCCCATTTTCTTTGAAGCCGAAATTTCCAAGGCTATTCAATATCCCATTCAAATTATAAAACTCAAAAATTGTCTTTCTTTTTCTTACATTTAGGTTGCCAAGTCAGTCTGTTGAGCATTTCTCTTTTTATATTTATGTATCTATATATACATGTATAGTGTGTGTGTGTGTGTGTGTGTGTGTAAATTGCTTAGATTTCTTTGAGTTGCTTATTTCTAGGTTTATTTGTTTTTGGTGTGTGGAACAGAAGTGGGGGTATTGGTCTTTCCCTGGGCTGAATGATTATCCTCTGATGCAAGGAATTGCATTGATTGACTGAAAGAAAATAAATAAAAATTCTTAATAACTTCTAATTAATTAGATTTTTAAATTTGAAGGTTGCTTGGAATCTTTCCGCATTTATTCTTTCACTGTTTTTTTCCTTGCTTCACAGAGACTTATTTATAATCTAGTCAAGAAACTTAATATGAATTTATAAAAATACTGAGTTAAAACAAACAAAAAAAACCACCATGTTTTAAAAGGATGGTGTTTAGTATGGAGAACTGTGCTTTTTCATGGAAGGAGCCATGCTTCCCAAACAGTAAAACCCAATGTTACTTCAGCTTTTGATTTTAAATAATATTCTACCCGTAGAAAGTCAATTTAAAATATATTTATCATAAAAGCTACAGTAATGAATAAAATAAAGCCTTACAAATATTTTGTATTTAAGAATTTATCGTAACATATTTTTAAAAACAGACTTTGTCAGTGTCACCTGTCTGTTGCATCATATAAGGATTGCCATCAATCAATTTACAGAAGAGTTAGCTGTGTTCATTGTGAAGGTGCTATAGAAATATTTCTTGATTGTAATCGAGAGCTACAAGGACTAAAAAGCAGTATGTCTTAATTCCTAAAGCACAGCATGTTTCTTCATATGTTATAAATGTAATTTTTTCCAGTTTCCAAATGAGATCTTTCTTGAGGGGGGAGGAATGTAATTGTTAAACATAAAGGTAAGTTATTTTAAGGATATTGGAAAGTTTTACTTGAAAATTTATTTTAATATAAGGAACAAAAATACAAATGAAGGTAATGATATTCTAAGAATATTCACAATGATATAATGACAGTGATTGCTCGATCAAGACATCGTATGATAAAAATCTCTGATATCTTTACATCCTTTAATTATATCAGATTTTCTCTGAAATAAAATAGGGCCTACATAAATAAAACACACATTTATCTGGTTTCACTTAAAAGGTTAAAAATTTAAAAGTTCCCATGTCTTTGAAATGGTATTAAGATACTTTAAAGTGGTGTTGCCCAGTATTCACACTGTGCTGTTATTCCTTAAGACAACTCTCTCACAACCAAAATCCTGTGAGTGGGTCATTTTTACACAATATCACAAAGACACGAAGAATGTTATTTAGTTATAATATATAACAACATATATTAAATACAAAGAACAATTACTTTACCAACAGACTGGAATAGAAGAAAATGCTCATTTGATGATCAGTATATTATTCTGAATTTGGTTTGATGTGGAAAGAAAGAATATTCATATCATATCTCTGGAGAAATGATATTTTGTGGATATTTTAAATGCTGCATTATCCCAAAATATATTTTAAACTTTCTAAAATGTTTTTGTCTTTAAAAAGAAGATATATTTTCATTCTATGGCATGTCGATGTCAAGTAGAAAAACAAGAAAGCCAGGTAATGTATGTCATCTACCAGAGTGACACGTAATCTACTCGCTGGCCGAATCCAGAGGAGTAAAATAAATACGAGTTATTTGGTTACTTTCATATTATTTGAAGAAATTTTGTGTAAATATTTGGTAATGTTATTATTAAAATAGTCAAAATAGCTTTTTAAAGAGGTCCAGTCATCTAGACTCTAGAACAAATATTTTTGAGAGCATAAAGTTAGTTTGTTACCTTAATGGTACAATTTTCACCAAGTCAACACAAGTAACTGAAAGTTTAAAATGATCTTTAAAGTCAGATTTTGAATTCAACGTATCCAAAATCATAGATGGTGAGTGTATTGGTCAATTTTCACACTGCTGATAAAGACATACCCAAGACTGGGTAATTTATAAAGAAAAAGAGGTTTAATGGACACATAGTTCCTCGTGGCTGGGGAGGCCTCACGATCATGGCAGAAAAGGAAAGTCATGTCTTACATGGCAGCAAGCAAGAGAGAATGAGAGTCAAGTGAAAGTGGAAACCCCTTATACAGCCATCAGATCTCGTGAGACTTATTACCACGAGAACAGTATGGGGGAAACCGCCGCCATGAGTCAATCATCTCCCACTGGGTCCCTCCTACAACACGTGGGAATTACAGGAGCTACAATTCAAGATGAGATTTCAGTGGGGATATAGGTAAATCATATCAGTAAAACACAGAATAAAAAGATAAAATAAGCCAGATTACAGAAGGCAAATGAATAACTAATCAATTGGTAATAATTCCAAGAAATAAGAGGAGTTCAAGTTATACCACAGTGGAATACAAGTTAGGTAAATGTTTAGCTGCTATTGCTCTAAGTTCACTAGGCTGATCATTGAAACCCAGATGGGATTTTTTTAGCTTGCTTTTTTATTTCTAGCCAGATTGTATAAATTAATGTTTGTGCTAGCCATTCTCAGAGAGCATTCTCAATTAATATTATTCCAGGTGTTGTAGAGTACATTATTGGCAATTTCTAAATATATCTCTATGAAATTGGGTCATTTTTATTCAAAAACTTGCCACATTTTCATATACTGTAAATTTAATGTTTTTTATTTTAGATAACTTTTCTTACATATTTTTTCTATAGGTATTTCAAATTAGAGACCCTTATGTCCTTTTTTTGATGTTTAAAATACACGCCAGGTAGCCACAGTCTAAAACAAGTACCATCTTTCACTGCCCCAACAGTGATGGTTCCTTCAGCCTACCTACTTCTCTGAGTTGTGAAATTAAGGTCTTTTAAAGTCTTGTGCTTAAGATCCTTTCCTGTAATTTCAAGGACCTTCACAATTTTCTCTCTTTATCTATGACATTTTTTCTATTGCTCCTTTAATCACTGTCTACTTTCTGTTTGATTTTAGAAATATTTTTCTCATTTTGCAAGCATCCGTTTTTTCACTCAAATCCTTCATTAAGCCACATTTTCATTGAAATTTGTCGGTGGTGATCTCTGTAAGAGTAGAGTACAACCTCTGCATCATATTTTACAGACTCAAATTTTTTTTTGACTGTCTGATTTACATTACAAGACCTCACGGCTATTGAATCACAATTTGGTATTGCTATGTTAAATATTGCTTAAA
Source organism: Hylobates moloch (assembly GCF_009828535.3). Classification (NCBI taxonomy): domain Eukaryota; kingdom Metazoa; phylum Chordata; class Mammalia; order Primates; family Hylobatidae; genus Hylobates; species Hylobates moloch. The sequence continues at coordinate 77,683,113 of NW_026652279.1, forward strand.
GAGGAGACACCTATAGAGGAATATTTCAATTTCTAATATTTTTTCTAATATAGCTAAATGATCATTGTTCATAGAAATAGCTGAAAATTTATGTTTTGATGGAACTGACATACAGATATAGTGAGAATAAAATGAGGAAACTTATACAAATGAAAATAAGAAACTGATATTGAGGGAATTATTTTAAATAAAATACCATATCAAAACCAAGTATTAAGTAGACTCTATAATAGTATATGAAATCATATTTATATAAAATTTAATTCTTGATTTTATAAATACACAGCTCTCCCAGATGTATATAGCATTTCAAAAATATGTAAAATATCTGCTGAATAAATAGTCCTCTGATGTGTTATTGTAATTATACTTTAAGCCATAAGCAAAATATTTTCCACAAATATTTTTAAATTATATCTCTAATGAAAGAGAACCTAATTAAAGAGTAAAATATTCAACTTCATCATTTCTCATTATGTGGCTTAACTTAGTAAGTTATTTCAGTAAGAAAATCAAACTAATATTTATATATGCAAAATAACAGTAATGTTTATTAAATATATTACACTTTATTCTTTATATGACATAATATAGAAAATATCTAATATTCTCCACCCAGGGATAGGTATACTATCTACTGGTCAGACATGCTTATCATGGCTCCTTTACTTTTTAGAAAACCTGCCTGCAGTACTGGAAGGCATTGAATATTTATTGTTAGTTTTTGCTTCCACGGAAAATTTATGGTACAGAGTTAAAGATGTCAGGGCATAAAGGATATAATGGGCCATCATAGCAGAGAGAGAGGATGTAACAGGCATCATAAATGAATGGGATCGTGCCTTCTCTACTGCAGTTCTGTGCAGGTGGTGTAATCCCACAGGATGTGCTCTGAGAGAGTAAGAAGACAATAGCTGCCAAGGGTGGAGAAGAAATGCTACCTTGTTATGAAAAAATCAGTTGAAGCCAATCCTATGAAATAATTTTAGCTGGAATGAGATGCTAAAGCATATTCCTGCCATTAAGTGAGGAGGGGAAGATGTAGGACAAGGCATCCGGGCGCCTGGGAGTCCATAGCTTATGTAGAGTGGATATTATGCCGAAGTAAAATGATGGTGATAACAGGCCAGGAGTTCACATATACGTAGTTGACACAATTTACAAAGTACTGATTGTCTACTTATTTTAAGACATCGGACTTACTGAAATAAAAAGAAAACAAAGTGTCTGCCCTCCATTGCTTACAAGATGATTTAGATTATTCAAGTCCTTGGAATTAAAAACAAAACAAGCAAAGAAAACTACTAAGAGGCGATCATTGACCTCTAGGAATTTCCAGACTAATAGAGGAAAGACACATTAAAATAAAATAACAATAATTCATTTTGATACAAGATGCACCTATAATCAACTTAGAACATGGTCAGTGATTTAAAATATTTTGAATGAATTAAGAAAAACATTGAACTTACTGTAGACACAGAAAAGTAATTCAGAAATGTATATTAAAAGTTCAGTTTGAGCTATTCATTGACAGCAGAATAAATGGAAGGACTGAATTCGTAGGGAATATATGGATGTGGCAGCTGTTCTAGTGCATTTGAACCAATTAGTGTAAAATAACCTTGAAATAAATTGAGAAGAGTAGAGTACAAGAGGAAGATGCTGGAAAATAACAACATTTAAGAGGCCAACCCAGAAAGAAATGGGAAGAGATTCCAGGATATAGACGATGGTTTCTTAAACTGAACAGTCAGCAATGCCATTGTCTAAAAAATGACAATAACTAGGCAGATTATGGCAAGTACTCTAGAGATACAAGTAAGTGCTACAGAACTAGAAGAGGAAAGGTGGATTAAGAATACTAAGAGAGAGCCAGGCATGGCAACATACACCTGTAACCTCAGCTACTTGGGCGGCTGAGGCAGGAGAATTCCTTGAGCCCAGGAGAGACCAGCCTGGGCAACCTAGTGAGACCTCAATCTCAGAAAGAAAATAGTAAGTGAACATGTAGTAGAACTGGTAGTGGCAGATGATAAATTAATGTAAAATAAGAATAGGAAGAGAATGAGAGGAATTACCAGTTACTTAGGAAAATTGTTTTTATTTGTCAAAAATTGGAAATCTGGTGCATCATGGTATATGTTGATATTAATAAAGAATCACAAGCACTGCCTTTTGACAAACATATAATCCAATAAATAACTTTGAGTTTTTTTTTCCATTATACCATTGCATTTTTTTCTGGAACATTTCTGTAATAATTTTATTAATGATGTAGAAGTGTGGCTTTTTCAAATAAGTAATGCAATAGTTATCAGAGTGATAAGGTTTGTAAACCATAGAGAATCAGTGAATAAAACTATATAAATCCTGGTATTTGATAAGTGATAAGCTACAGTATGAACAGAATTATGTCCACATTCGCAGAAATTATTTTTATAAATAAAATATCTGCACTTACTAGCTCCCACTTGCGAGAATCATAGCTTCTGAGTTCTGACATCAAATTTATATTTGATTCTTTGTGTGTGCCTAGCAGTCAATAATAAATACCACCTTATATATCATGATTATTTTATATTTTTTTCCTTTGGTTTATCTTGCAGTTCTGTCAAAAGACCTTGTTATTTTCTTGGACTCAAACTTCCTTCCAGATTCTCCCACAGGGCTCTAAGTGACAGTCTTATAAAGACTTGTTTCTTCCACAGCAGCATGGCATCTCTAAGGCACAGTTTTGCACATTTATTCATATTCGCTGCCATTGTTCCATGGCAACCTTACAAGTTGAGCAAATGATGATGGTGGGGGGGGTCCGCTGGGAATCTGAGAGGTGGAGAGAAAAAGACAGCCAAGAAGAAACATAAAATGATATTGACGAAGTCTCTTTCAAATGGCAAGTTTTTGATCCTGTAATTCTATACCTGGATGAAGCCTCCTGAGTATTGGCAGAAGTCGACTTCCTTTACAAGGTAAAAACTCCATTGAGGAGAAACTTGGCACGCACTAACTAAACTCCAACTCAAGTTTCTCCTTCCCTGTCCTTTTGAGATTTGCTCAAAGCAAGGATTTCAGCAAAAAATAAAAGCAAGGATTTTTACAGTCAAAGAATGAGGGTTTAATGATCTAAAAGAAAGCAAACCTTAATTAGCAGGTTTTTATAAAGATAGTCAAAATATCTATAATGTAGAACATTTGCAAGAAACTGAAACATTTTGGAAGCATCAGTTGGTAGTAAAAATATTGGAAATCTCAATCGTGAAGAAAGATCGCCAGTTCATTTTCCTGCTTGCTTTGATCGTTTTTCAATGTGAAGTTAAATCTTTCAAAGCTGCTAATTCTCATTCAAAGTGTAGACGAGTTCCAGAGAATTTAAATCACATCTGTAAGTGTGTGTAATAGCATCTACGGTTATTTCACAGTAATTTAGAAGGCCACTTTCAGGATGAGTGACTCATTCTAAGTATTATCATAGAAAACCTGTAAAAAAGGACTGCTCTTTGCATTTTAAACTTGAGAGGCACTGTTCAAATTTTAACAGTTTTCAGAGAAAGAAGATTATTACACTTAGGCATTCAAAGAAACAAAAAAAAAGAGAAAATATAAACAAAGTACAATGGAAGATGCAGTAAAAATCATTCCACATTGTCTCTTTACTGGAATATTTGCTACATTCCCTGCTGTTAACCAGCTGACAGCATCTAAATTATTTTCAAAGACATGAAATTTCAATATGTAAAATGTGATATAGAAGACACATTGAATAAGGAATTTTCTTGCGGGCTAAATAGGTTTCTAGGCAATTTTATGGTAGGATATTTTACTACACTGTAAAATCTCTAAATGTACAACCGTCTCTGTACAATGTAAAACATAGAGAAAAAGAAAAGGGATAGAGGGGGGCAGGAATAAAGAAAGATGACTTGGTTGAAAGAACAAAGAAAAATGCTAGCAAAGATGGAAAGGAAAGATAATAGAAAAAAATGAAGTGGGGAAAGGAAAGAAAAGAAGAAATGATACATTTAAGCAGTATCTGTTAATACGAATGGGCAGAACTCCTGGGTTTTAATCATACGAAAACACTTTAGTAAGACTAAAATAACCTGCAATGCAGTAGTCGTGCAGAATTGCAAGCTGTTTTCCCTGGGAAACTGACCCTGAGTCAGAATAGGCATGCAAGCTGCTTATTAAGTTGTGTTTTTGAACACCTGGGGAAATGAGGGAAGGAGAGCATAGCCAGATCTTTCTGCATCAATCAGTCATTTGATTTGGGCCACTCCAGGAATGTGCATGATCTACCATGGAGTGGATCTCTGAAGCCAAGGTAATTCTTTAAAGTGGTTGAGAGCTGAAAGCTGTCTGCTGACAGCATTCCAGGAAGGTAGGATAAAAGTTTGTCAAAGAAGGGGCATATGGGGAGTGAGCACAACATAATGTCCATCAAAGTTCATCCTTTATGCCTATCTACTTTTTAGCATAAATTGTTGGAGCAGGCCCTTTAGGATTTCTGAGGGGCTGTCTTCCAAGAGGGATATTAGAAGGCTAAAGGATAAACTATAGTCTACAATGGTGAAACTTGATAATTATTTTCTTCCAACTCAATTAACAGTTTTAAGTTGCCTTCATATTTAGCCAGGACCTTAACTGGTCTTGGTAATTATGTGGCATAACACAGACTCTGACCTCTGAGGAGTCTGCTTCTAACGTCATTGTGCTTTTCAGGCTGAGGTTGCTGTACGTGCCCATTTGGGTATTAGAATACCAAGAATCACTCAAATTGATCACCTGTGTGCTAAATGTATTTCTCTCTGATCTTATGTGTTATAGTGTATTCTGATGGTGCTAAATGTATTTCTCTCTGATCTTATGTGTTATAGTGTATTCTGATGGTGCTAAATGTATTTCTCTCTGATCTTATGTGTTATAGTATATCCTGATGGTCATGGCCATTATCCCTGTAAGAATAGAGATTTTTATTCTTATCAGCTACTCTCTTAGCAACAGAAATACAGAGTTCCCAGGTGACTATTACAGCTGATAATCTAAAGGGACAGTTGTTGGGTTCCTAGTGAAATTGTTTCCTCTTTGGAGATCATGACTCCTACACCTTCAGGGCACAGGTTTGCAGAAAGAGGAAACACAACTTTTCATGTGTGTCTTGGGAGTGATCGCCTTGTAGCCACTCCTGTTTTCACTTCTTGGTTCCCTGATTCATGTGTCTGACATTCTGGAAACATAGCCTTGTATAAATGTCTCTGTTTCCAAATGTACGCTACTTCTGAGAATATGGCACTTCATCCACTAATGTATAGCCTTTGAGCTGGCATTTTAGTCGTGGCTTCCACAAGATGTTCCAAAGCTCTCTTAGGCTTGCAAGTTCCCGGTGGTATAGTATGTGTTTCCATGTTTTGGGGCTTACTTCCACATCTCTGCTATAAAGTCATTTCCTTAGTCTGATGCAATATCATGCGGGATCCCAGGCTGATCAGTCAAATATTTGGTAAACCTTGAAACAGTGAGCCTAGCTGAGGCCTAGTGAGGAAAAAGAGTAAACCCACATCAGATTAATTCTCCTGCCAGAAGGTATTCTTGACCAATATAATCAACTTTCCACTAAGTAGCCATGTGGTCTCTTCGAGGGCCGCTTGCATATTGGGAACCGAACATTGCTCTCTTTTTCTGTCATGTTGTGTCTTTGGCAGCAGCCCTGTTAGATCAACTTCGATAAATGAGTTCATGTTGCTGGGCCTGTGCATATACTTCATCCCTATCACTGTGGTCCCTTTGATCATGATCCATTGTGCCAGAACCGGGGTGGCCATTGTTAGAGGGGGCTAGATGATGTCAACTGGCCAACTCACTGTCGACTTGGTGGCTTAGTAACTCTTCCATGGTGGACATTCGCATGACATACAAAGGTCATCATACTTCATGCCCACTCTTATATGTCTATCTACAGGCAGAAATGTTCATTTTAATTTACCTACCATACAAGTAGTACAGAACTCAAGCTACTATTATCTTCTCTATCCAATTACCGAACAGTGGTGCCCAATTGTTTTCTGTGAGGTCTATAAAACCAAAAAATATTATTTTTTTTTCTGAACTCTGAGTCCATTGTTCATACATCGTAACTGTTCGGTAATGCTCTTTGAAGCAATTCAGATTAACTGTATGTCAAAATAGGCCTAATGAGCCGTATCCAATAAGGAAATGTGGTTGGCTACTGAAAATTATCAGACCTTTATTTTGGGTGATGATCCCAAAGCAAACTACTTCCTACACAAGTAGACGCTAAACTTTTTTATATTTTAAGTCATTAAAACTAAATCCTAGGATCGATTTATATCATTGCATTTTATGATTAAAACTTTTCTCTAATTTAGTCAAGAGTTAAATGGCCAAATCAGTGTATATCAGATGAAGTTCTGAAGATACTTCTGTGATAAAATGTATTTCATTACTATTGAAATCTCAATAATAACTTCTAAGCATCATGTTTAGTTGCATATTTTAGTCTTTCGAAATATAAGCATGCTTTGAGTCAGCTGGATGGTTAATATAAACAAATTTATACAATGGAAGCTTTGATATTTGTCGATTACATGATGACATGTGGATGTAAAACTGAACATTTATTAATGCTACGTTAATTGAACATGTTAAAAATTAGGTTTAGAGGGCCAGGTGCAGTGGCTCAGGCCTGTAAGCCCAGCACTTTGGGAGGCTAAGGTGGGTGAACCACGAGGTCAGGAGTTCGAGACCAGCCTGACCAACATAGTGAAACCCCATCTCTACTAAAAATACAAAAATTAGCCGGGCATGCTGGCACGTGCCTGTAATCTCAGCTACTTGGGAAGCTGAGGTTGCAATGAGCCAAGATCGCACCATTGCACCTCAGCCTGGGCGACAGAGTGAGACTCCATCTCAGAAAAAAAAAAAAAAAAAAAGGTTTAGAATAACTGAGGGAGGACAATTGTAATGTTCCTAATACAAAGAAATGATGAATGCTTGAGGTGATGGATACCCCATTTACCCCAATATAATTATTATATATTGTATACTTGTATTGAAATATCTCATATACCCAATAAATATATGCCTACTATGTATCGATAAAAATTAAAAATAAAAAAGTAAAATAAATACATAAATACCACTTTAGCTGTCAAAAATAATTAGAGTACCTAAAATTTTAATGCATTAATGTTAAGTGAAGCTGCAATGATATCATAGTATGGTTTATTGGAAAGCAAAAATGTGGAAATACAAATTAGTACTACTTTCATGTCACAGGAAATAAAGACCCTTGAAGTGACTGGAAGCTGGGAAAAATATTTACATGCTTATGATTTATAACAACCTAATTATTTGAAATATTCCCACTATTACTAATAAGAAATAATTAACCATTCCTTCTGTAACATCAGAACATTGTACTCTAGGAAAAATTATTCCTTCAAAATGTAGTCATTCCACCATTGACATATGGGTGGGCACTCCATCAAGTCAGCTAGAATTGTTGTACGAAGTGCTCATTATTCAAGCTGTCAAATATGAACTAAACATTATCTGTAAGACATAAAAACTTTCTCTTTTCAATCAAAGAAAGTAAATTGCAGTGATTGAATGTGTATATTTTTACTTTGACTATCATTTTAAATAATCCTTTTCTTACCTGCAATTGTTTGTCTATACTGTCATTACCATATATATTTTTCCTATATTCAGCCACCTGACATTACATACAATTTTTTCTTCATTGCCTGACACCATTGATAGATGCTTTTTATGATTCCCTCAAGTCATAGAGAGTGTGCTGGCTTACTAATTCCATCAGTAGGGTATAGATGCCTAGAGCAACGCTTCAATATATAAGCTTCAAACCAGGTTTCAAGCAGCAAAACACCAAATTGATTCTACCAGCATTTGGATTCATTCGAAATCTAGATATGATCCCCTTTTATTTCTAAGAATATAAATTATAAATAAAAATAGGCAAAAGGGAAGAATACCTCTCAGTTATATTTTCTAATTTTAGACTCAGTAACGTTTTCATATATAAATCTAATACATATAATAAATATTCTCAAATGGTGCCATTCTCCTTACTTTTGTGTTTAGTTTTAGTAATCTCTAGTCATTTGCATAATTTCATTAATTTTTATATATTTCCCATAGTAAATGAAACTTGTTTTTGTTGATTAAGATATTTTAAATTTCCTTTCTCCTTCTTTTTCTCCAATTTGGAAAATATATTCATTTTTTTTTAGTCTTTTACATTCATCAAAAAGTTACTTTCTCTCATTCACTGGAAGCAAGAGGATAGGCCTTCTGATAAACATGCTGCTTTTTATATTGTCAAGATTTTTGTTGGAGACTTAATATTACTTGAAAAAGCATCAAAATGCTTATTCGGCATTGTGTATTTCTTCTTTTGAGATTATGTATGTATATATTAGTATTTGGTAAAGGTTATTTTCTGTGGGAAGTGCCCCTATTGCATTTTATATTAATGCCCCTTGGGTACCCCTATGTGTTTATAAGGTAGTTTTATAACAGAGATGACAATACTTCATATTTTTTGAATTAATCAAAAATGTATATTTTTACCATATTTTAAAAGGTTACATTTGGATTAATAAAAACACAAATCTGACATATTAAGATTGTGAGCTAACAAAGAACAGATGTAGTTTGATCATGTAAGGTACATAATGGCTTCAGCCCTTTTCTACACCTGCTATAGTTGTCCATTGTTATACCTGTGGCCAAGAGCATTTTTTTTTTTTTTTTTGAGACAGGGTCTTGCTCTGTCCTCCAAGCCAGAGTGCAGTGGCACAATCACAGCTTAGTGCAGCTTCAACCTCCTGGACGCAAGTGAACCTCCCACCTCAGTCTCTTGAGTAGATGGGACTACAGACATGTGCCACCATGCCCAGCTATTGTTTTTAGTACCTTAGTATAGATGGGGACTCACTATGTTGTCTAGGCTGGTCTCAAACTCCTGGGCTCAAGCGATCCTCCTGCCTCAGTCTCCCAAATTGCCGGAATTATAGGTATGAGCCCATCCCTCCCAGCCAGGCCATATTTATTCTTCTTTCTTTTCAACAAAGGCAATAAAGCTTTCTTCTATGGTTATGACAGTAAAAATAGATAGATAGATAGACAGATAGATGATAGATAGATAGATAATTGATAGACAAAAATAAATAAATAAAATAAAATTCAATAAAGTATACTGTTATTTTAGGAATTTGCATTTCCTGTTTCTCTTTGTTTGAATTCAGATGAGAGATGAGAAAGAATGGCTCACCCTCCTAAACAGTTTTAAAGCATTATGTAATACCTTCAAATCTTTACAGTTTCTTTCCAATTCCGTGTGTCTCAAGGGGTAGCAATTTCATTATTATTATCTCAAAAATCAAATCATCTTCCACCACAGACTTTACGTGTGTTTATATTACTTATGAAAAATTTAAAAAATGAAAACCAAAAACACCACTACTATTAATAAACAGAAACCATTGACCTAAGAGAAATTCTTAGAATTCCTTTTAATCGGAAGTCTTTCACTTTGTCTTTGCAATCCTTAACTACATGTTATAAAAACTGATTTAAAACCTTTGTAGAAGGTGTGGAAGAGAATATTTTGTGTGTTTATTATTTATCAATCATCATGGTTGGACAATGTTCTTGTGCTCACTTTACAAATAATAAGCTTAAAAATAAATCGCTTTTAAAAAGTTAAGTGATTTATTAATGAATATCCAAGTTGGTGATTCAGTTGAGATCTTTACCCTCTTCCATAAAAAAACTCTACTTCACATCCTTATATGTATTATCATTTTATTAGTACATCAAATAAGAACCTTAACAGCTGAAAGGACAACCACTAGAAGGCTGGATCAGGTATTTTGAATACTACAGGGAACACGTCTCGGTCAAACATAGTGCCACAGTAGCTTGTTCTTTTTGAGACTTACTCCCTTGCTTACTTTTCTTCTTTGTCAACACTTATATTTTAAGTGTTCAGATGAAAGATCTTTAGGTTCCCAATTAGCTTTGCTATTCTCTTATTTGTTAATTCATGGCAATGAAAACCCTTATTTAAAAAAATACATGGAATGTTTTTATTGAAGCTAGTCATTGTTCCTTGATCCTTTTGAGATTCCTGACACATCTTGCCATTATAAAGTGCAAGTGTCAGAGCTCTGAAAATTGATGGATTTGATATATATACTCCAACATACATTTCACAGGCTAAAATCTTTACTGATTTTCCACATAAGAGTAGTAAATGCTTTGCAACTTCCTTTTTGAAGATAGATTTCTACTTTCTATATTTCCTGTATCAGAAATAATGTTCATTTAGAACGGTATTATGCTTAACAGTGGTATGCCATTTGTATTAGTGAAGTCTCTGTTGATAAGGTCAGAAAAGATGAGGGTATGGTTGACAAGTTTTAATATTGAGCATTTATTCATAATATGATAACAAATTACACAAACTCATGTCAATTATATTTTTGATCTTGAATATTCAATATCATGAGGTTCACTTGATTCTAAAATGTGTTCAAGTGTACTTATTCATATTTTAAAGTAATTATTTTGTTACTAAAGGAAGAGGGGAACTAATTATGTAGGAAAATTGTCCTCAAATTTTCCTGTGGCAGTGACAGTTTATAAAGCAGTGTGCTATTAATGTGACTTCTGTAGATTTCCTAACAAGCTAAATACCAATCCCACTTCTCACATTATACTTTAGGATTGAACCATAAAGGGGAAAAAATGAAGGCACTGCACCCCTCGTTACACAGACCTAAGAGGGGTGATGTAGCAAAGCCTACAAAATTACTGTGGATCATCAGAGCCAAACAGAAAAGGATGAAATAGGAATAGTTTATCAGAGCCAGTCAATCCAGGAAAGCAAAGGATTTAAATAAAAATGATAATAGAGAGGCTAAAAGAAAATGCACCCTGTATGAGCAATGGAAGAAAAAAAATCACTAGAAAAGAGCTAAACAGAGTGCAATTCAAAAGTCAAATGATTTTGTGAAATTAGAAAGGTAGTCTGAAAGTGGTAAATGTGCAAATTTTTATATTAAATGCATCTTTTCAAAGAAAGGTGAATAGATAGAACAACTAAAGTTGTGTTTTTAATACAAGTTTTGGCATGTGTTCCCAAACATAAGGAATGCGATTTCTACTTTTTATTATGGTTGTTTTATGGTCAAAACGAGAAAAAATCATTTCATTTTATATTGAATAAGTCACTTATTTTTTCTGACATTCAATTTTCTCTTATGTAAAATGAGAGCATTGGAATAGATGCCTATTGTATTTGCCTCTAGTTTTAAATTTTCATGGTGCTATGAAACACAGTTTGCCACTGGAAAGAAATATCTTTGCATTCCTTAAAACTACGGTCATTTTAAGTGTTTTATTTTGTAGTTTGTCAAAAGCTCTAGTCATACTTGTTTGTGATGCTGTCTGTGATTTTCCATTCTTCTCCAATGACTAATTACATATGAATTGTCCTTAAATCTCATGTTACATCCATAAACTCAGGTTATCCTCTCATTAGTAGATGGAGTAATATATCTATCCTTGTAATAAATACTTTATAAACATGCCTATAACTTATTTGTATGCCCATCTAAACAGTAACAGACATACAAAGTAAATTCAAATAACGTTCTGGATATGTCATACGGTTTTTTAACTCACAAATTGATAGCTTCAATATTCAACAGAGAGGCTTTGTATTTTTTACAAAACAAAACATACTTTCCTAACATTTACTTTGTAGAAGTTTAGGGAAAGGAACTTCCAATCTTCGGTTATAATTTGTAAACTGAAATTATCATATTGATATAGCTACCAGCTATCCCTTTTGATAATACTGTATAGATGAATAGAACTGGAGATTCATTTCATTTGTGTCAACGTTAGCAGAAAATAATATGACAGAGTGTGAGACTCAAGGGATTCATCTGACATTATTGAACAACCTCTTTCCCTAGAAACTGCCTTTTACTGGGCCTACTACAGATACATTACACAAAAGACGATCTACCGATGGCCTTTCAACAATCTAAGACACTGATCTATTCATTTTAGAAAAGATGCCCTAATGGGAATGCAAATATTCTCATCTTGAAATGATACTCAAAAGCCTGAAAAATATTTCCTTCATATGATTCTTTGACTAATCCTGTACAATGACCATTTACATCAATAGCAAATCCCTTGTGAAAAACAATCTCCTGACATAAGATACAAATTAACATTTTATTATTCAATGTAAAAGGCAGTGAAATATGAGAGAAGTTTTTAGCTTTCTGGGAAATGAACTTGAACAATAGAGGTAAAATGTGTCCAACGAATAGATAAGGGGTTCTAGCTTCAAGAGTTATATTTGACAAGAAAATATTTTATTTAAAAATTATTTGTCATTATTAAATGAATTTCTCATTTATTTTTTCATGAAATTATAATGAAATATAGCTAAATACTGATGTGTAATAAAGATATAGACACATTTATAATAATTTTGCATAACATTTGTAATAATCCTCCAGTAAGTTATTTGTGATGTGGAAATGATTTTTTCATTAATCAAAATTATTAATTAATAATAATAAAAATTCCAAATTGCTCAGAAACATTTTAATGGCTTTTTTGGTTAAGTAAAGCAAAAACACATTTAGTGATTATTGAGGTGATGTACAGTACTACTTAATGTCAGCACAATTAGGTTACTATATTCAAAGAAGTAAGCTTTATTCTTTTCTTTAAGTAGAATGGTCTGTTCTTTTATTTATGGCTATCCATTTTGAAATAGAATATTTCAAAGAAAACTCTTAGAATTTCTAATTTAGAAAACAGAAAGTAAGAGAACAACAAAAATCTTTGTTTCTTGTGGGGCAACCTCTTTCACAATTTTTTTGTATTTATTTTAATCTCATTATTATTAAAACAATAGCAAATACTCATTCCAATACCACTACTACTACTGCCGTCACCACCACTACTATTAATATCACTGTGAATGCCACCATCACACTTGTTTCAAAATTAACATTTTTTGCATAGAAAATATGTGCCAAAGCCTGAGCTAAAAGACTTACTATGGATGATTGCATTGAGGCTTTATCGGAATCCTGTGATAGATTCTTTTATTAATCCTGTACAATAACACAATTCTAATTGCACAAAACCAAAGTTAAGGCAATGCAAAATTCCCAAAAGCCACTTTCATCTGAATGATTTTAGGTAATCTTCTAGGTGCCATAATATTCTAACTTTGCAGTGTAGCTTACTTAATCAAGATTACACTGGTAGCTACTTCCTCTAGCAAATAGTAGAAAGCTAACAAGTGTGGAAGAGGTCTGAGAATGGAAAGAATCTTTAGAAAAGAGAGACAAGAAAGACAAAATGGACACGCCTCAATCATTGATGTAAGCGCTACCTCAAAGAGGATTTAAATAATTCTGCTTAGAATTCCCCTTGGAGAATCTCACCAAGACACCAAGAATAATGATCTAGTCAGTGCAAAGAAACTAGTATGGTATATATTTTTTAAATTATAGGAAAAATCAGCTTGAGCATAAAATAAAACAATAATAAATTATTAATATGCTGAATGTGAGACCTGAGGACTTCAGTTCCACTGACGTGTATAACTTTACACATGGAATTAGTTAATAGACAGAAAGTTGAGGTTGAGCAATTGCTATCTATAAATATTTGGCACTGCAAAGGATAAGTTGAACTGTACTGTGACCTAGATTTCAATCAAAATGCAGTAAGAGAAAAAATGTTGGCGAATTACAGTAAAACTACATTTTAGTTTGAGTGATATTAGTTTCTTTTCAGTGATCTTCTTTGACACTTAATAGATTTTTCAGTCATGCACAAATAGAAGAAGAATGTAAGTGGAATGGAAGTATAATACTTTCTGGCACCAAATGAAACATTAAACCAAGCCAAGGAGAGCCTCTGTATGTGTCCATTTCACCCATGAACGCCTCAGGCTCTCTAGACCTCATCTGGAGGGAAGCAGTGCAATGGCTGGTCTCCTGGGGTGCTGGCGTTGCAGACGAAGGCTAAGAGGTTGCTGACTGCATGATGCACCGCTGAGTTCTGCAAATAAATCAGTTGACTTTAGTTTGGGGAAGAGGGTTTTCAAGTTGGCGCAGTTTTGTGAAGTAAATTTCAACAACTATATTTATATAGATGTTTTGGCTTTAAAATTAACTCTCTCACACATAATTTTAGTTATAGGTGCTTTAAAAAAAGCAGTATTCCTTTCTTTTAATATTTGGAAGTACTGTAAGCCTAAAAAACACACAGAAAAATATCATAAATATTCATACTCCCACCATCTTTGTTTAAATGTAATATTTTGCATACATGTATCAATTTTTATATTTTTGAAATAATAAATCATTAGGAAGACAGTTGGAGCCTCCTACAAACTCCTCCTTGTGATTCCCTACTTCTTCTAAGAGCTAATGACCATCCTAAATTTGGATGGAATAGGCCATACCATATTTACATTATGTATATTTGTATTTGAAAACATAAACATATATAATGTGGTTGCGTGTTATTTAATAGCATGCGTGTTATGAAAGGATAATAAAGACTTCCCATTTATAGACTGCATTTTCTAATAATAATTGAAATTCTAAAAATTAGCCCAAAATCTCCATATTTCAGAATTTCAGATGCAAACGTTTAAACACTCATGAATCAAAAGAATCATGAGAGGAGAAAACAAGTAAATTATTTAATAACATGTTATTTAATAACACGCAAACATGCTACTAAATATTTTCTAAATGGGGTCAAGGTTTTGTTTTTATTTTTTCTGACTCAGGCCTTTATATGGTACAGTTGCCAGAAATGTCATAAACATCAAAAAGGCCACTATATGTATGTTTCTTCAGATTACTATTATTTTACTCAATATCATTGCTTTGGGGTATATTTTTTTTTATCCATTGAGCTCTAATTTATTTCATTATTTATGGTATTCTCTTCCTAGAATGTATTAGAATTTATTAGTTTTCTTATTATTGCATAATTAAGGATTTTTTCTATATTTTTTCTTTAAAACTCAATACTTCAATGAACTTAATCATAAATTTATACTGGAAAAATATCTAAGAATTTTACATATACATAAAGAATTATGTATTTTACCATCAAAATTTTGATATATTGAAATATTTGATAAAACTTGCCTAATATCATTGTGTATGTAATACCTTTTTTAAAAATTACAATATTCTTATTCAGTCTATTTAATGGTTATAAATTGATTATCATTTCTTCTTCAATTTTACTATATTATGACTTTTAAGAAATTAGTTTACTTCCTTTGAATTTTCAAATTCATTGACAAAGTTTTTAAATTATATTCTATATGATTATACATTTTATTATCTATTTACTGTTTTACTAATCTGAGCAGAATCTATTGGCATTTTCTCTGCAGTTTTCTTAATCAGTTTGTCAGAGATTTGTAGTTTTTATTGGACTTTTCAGAGAATCTGCATTTAATATTGTATATTCTCTCTATTTTTTTCTATGTTCTCAATTATATTTTCATCTTAATTATTTTCTTCCTCATTTATTTGGATTTATTGTTTTATTTTTCAAAGTGTCTTAGAATAGAAATCTTAAAATAGAAAGTATAGAAATTTTTGTCAGTAATTTTTTTTTTTCACATAAAGCCTTGTAAAATTCTAAATTTCCCTTTAAACAGTATTTGTATTAGTCAGGGTTTTCCAGAGAAACAGAACCAATAAGATGGATAGACAGGTAGACAGGAGAGGAAGGATGTGTCCCATCTCCGGAAGACATATCAACATATTGGCCTTTCGAAAGTTTTTGCTCTCTCTGGGCCCCAGGAAGATTGGATAGTGCCCACGTTCATTAAGGGTAGATTATTCCTGCCTAGTCTAGTCAGACTCATAGGCTAATTTCCTCAGAAATACCCTCAGAGATATACCCAAATACCCAACAAATAAATGCTCTACTGGGTTTCCTGGTATTCCTTCATCCATTCAAGTTGACACCTCTAATTAGACATCACATTATTTCAAATGAATCACATCATTTCTGACAAATAATATTTCTATGGTCACTCTAATTTAAATGTTTTCTCCTTTTCTTGTGATTCTTTTGATTCATGAGTGTTTAAATGTTTGCATCTGAAATTCTGAAATATGGAGATTTGGGGCTAATTTTTAGAATTTTAGTTCAATTATTATTAGAAAATGTATTCTAAAATTGGGAAGTCTATCATCCTTTCGGATTTATTTTGCAGCATAACTATAGATAGATTAAATAAATATATAAACAAATGTATATGGAGACATATACATTACATAAATATAGTTATTATTGCTATTACCATTGTTATGTGGTCAACAATGGCTTATTTGCCACTTTTTTGTTTAGTTCTACCTTCCTTTGGGGTTTGATTTCTTGCTTGCTAAAATATTGTGTCAACTACAGTGGTTCTCAAACTCAGTTGGATATTGGAATCATTTATAGAGCTTTAAAAAAATACTAGGGACTCGGTCACACCCAGAGAGATCCTATCATAATAGATTTGAAGTGTGGATTAACATTGAGGATTTTAAAATTTCAAATTTGGGTCAAATAGAGTTGATAACCAAGTTGTTACCTTTTTGGCAAGCTACATTTAAAAAATGTTGTTTGAAAATACCTTCATGTGTTCAGAATGTAAAATACCAGGTTGGCAACTATTTTCTCAATGTACTTTGATGATATTCATTGTCACATGCTTTCTAATACGGCCATTGAGAAACCTGCAGTTGGACTAATTGTTCTATGTTTGGCCTTATCTTTGTTTCTCTAGTTACTTTTAAGAGATGTTTTTAGTTTTTAGGGTTTTTTTTTCTTTCGCTTTAGTCCTCTGCAGTTTTACTACCATGCTTTTTGATATGTACTTATTTAGATTTATCTTTGTTAAGACTCATAATGACAGTTCATTTGTTTTATCAAAAGTGAAATAAATTCCGCCATTTACTCTCAATATTATCCCATCCATTTATGGTGATCGTTGTTGTTATTTTAATAACGGCTTCTTTTCTCTCATTTCTAAATTTCTTATCATTAATTATTTTAAGTACGTCTATTGAAAATACAATGTCTAGAAAAAAATTTGTTACCTGAAATGCTTGTTGTTTGAATCCTTCTGTTCTATTTAATGTCTACAAACTCATGCTCATGGAGTGTTTTTATAGTTGTGGTTAGGAGTTCATCTTCACCGAGCCTTATATATGTGTGTCTGTGTTGAAGATATCTTTCTCCAGTGCTCTTTGTGCTTGCTTATGCTTGATTCCCAAGGGTTTTACTGCAGCGGAGTCACATTTATAGCTAGGGACTATGCAAGATCTAATAACAGAAGATGGCTGAAATGCAGACATACCTAACGGCAGATTATGGCTACAAATTTTCAGGGCCCAGTACAAACACAGAAGTTCCTTTTTGCTTAGATAGAAGACATTTTTCTAGTTGTGCAGTTCACTGTGAGTTAGCCCTGAAAAGTTCCTGACCTTATAATGTATGGGTATCTCAGTTCTAACTCCCTATACTGTAAGCTCTCACCTAACATACTTGAAAACTGTGACTTTAAATGAAAAGACATATAGCAAAACCAATTTTCCTTTAGGCCAATTGGTAAAAACAAGAGTTAAGTTCCTAAGGCATATTTTGGTCACAAAAACATCAACAAAATTCTAATGTGAGACATTGAAATCAATGTGAGCTAGACACACATTTTTCAAAGATTAATAAAAACAAGTAAAACAATCCATCTTAAAGAACTGATATATCTTATGGGGATCGATTTTTTTTCTCATCAACATTATAGCAGAATAACACTAAACACAATAACATTATTTGAGGACCTGCTGTATCTCATTAGCACAAAAGGTTCTCTCCCATCTTCAGCTGTGAATATTAATATTAAAGTCCCTAAAACAGGGCTTCTCCACATCATCACCAGCGATGTTTGGGGATGGATAATTGTTTAGTGGTGGGGATGGATAATTGTTTAGTGGTGGGGGTGGAAGGTTGTATCCTGTGCTTAGTAGGAAGTTCAGCAGCAATCCTGCCTTCTACTTACAAGATGCCAATAGTACACCTCCTCCCACTTGTGTCAACGAAAATGTCTCCATACATTACCAAATGTCACTGTGTGGGGAAAATTGGCCCCAATTGAGAACATTACCCCAGATTATTAAGATGAACTCCAAGCCCTCCAGAGTAACCTCATGGTTATTCATGTAGTTAATGTTCTGGTTTTCAGTTGCCTCTTGTTTAGGGATCATAGAAATTTTCCTTATTTCTTTTGAAGTTATTTACATATTTAATAGGAAGCCTACTTATACACTATCTAATAATTATAGAGGGAAATTTTTGTAGCATGAGAGCTTTCAGGTGCTCTAGTTCTCCATATTGCCAAAACTGAAGTTCTGTATTATTGCTTTAATTTTTAAAATTTTTATCGATATATAATAGATGTACATGTTTTCTGGGCACATGTGATAATATAATACATTCATATAATTTGTAAAGATCAAATGAATGTAATTGGAATCCATTACCTTACCTTAAATACTTCTTAAATATTTACCTTAAATATTTTTCTTTTCTTTATGCTAGAAACATTTGAATAATTTTCTTCTAGCTTTTTGAAACTTACACTAGATGATTGTAATCCATAGTCACCCTACTGATCTAACACCAGGTCTTATTTCTTCTATCAGACTGTGTATTTGTACATATTAATTAACCTTTCTTTATCCCCTTTCTCTCTTACCCTTCTCAGACTCTGGAAACCAGCAATCTACTTTCTGTCTTTATGGGATCCACTTTTTTACCTCCATTATATGATTGAGAACATGTGATATTTGTCTTCTGTGCTTGAATTATTTCACTTAACATAATAACCTACAGTTCTACCCATGTTGCTGTGAATGAAAGAATTTCATTCTTCTTAATGTGTGAATAATATTATTTCATTGTGTATATATACTACATTTTCTTTATTCATCCATTGATGGGCACTTAGATTGATTCCATATTTTGACTATTATGAATAATGCTTCAATAAGCATGGGAGTGCAAATGTCTCTGCAATGTACTGACTTCCTTCCTTTTGGATATTTATTCCATCCAGTAGTGTAATTGCTGGATCATATGGTAGTTCTGTATTATTTTTGAATAATTTACATACAATTTTTCATAGTAATTGTTCTAATTTACATTCCCACCAACAGTGTACAAGAATTCCCTTTCTCCACATGCTCTTCAGTATTTGTTGTTCCCTGTCATTTTCATAGAAGCCATTTTAACTGGGGTAAGGTGATATGTCATTGTGGTTTTGATTTGCATTTCTCTGATGTTTAGTTATTTTAAGCATTTTTCATTTGTCTGTTGACCATTTCTGTGTCTTCTTTCGAGAAGTGTCTATTCAGACCTTTTGCCCATGTTTTAAATCAAATTATTATTGTTATTTTGCTACTGAGTTGGTTAAGACCTTTTTGTATTCTGGTTATTAATCCTTGCTTTTCTCATTCTGTTGGTTGCCTCTTCACTTTATTGATTCTTTCCTTAGCTGTGCAGAAGCTTTTTAGCCTGACAAAATGCCATTTGTGTATCTTTGCTTTAGTTGCCTGTGCTTTTGAGGTCTCACATGAAAAATCTTTGCCCAGAACAATGTCCTGGATTGTTTCCCCGATGTTTCCTTCCAGTAGCTTTGGAGTTTCAGATCCTGCCTTTAAGTCTTTAATACATTTTGAGTTGAGTTTTGTAGAGGGTATGAGATAGGGATCTAGTTTTATTCTTCTGAATGTGGTTATACATTGTATGTTCTTGGCACCTTTGTCCAAAATCAGTTGGCTATAGATTTGTGGATTTATATCTGTGTTCTCTATTTTGTTTTCTTGGTCTATCTGTCTGTGCCTATACCAGTATCATGTTGATTTGGTTGCTGTAACTTTGTGGCATATTTTGGAGTCAGGTAATGTGATGCCTCCAGTTTTGTTCTTTATGCTCAGGGTTGCTTTGGCTATTAGGGGTCTATTATGGTTCAATATAAATTGTAGAATTGGTCTTTCTATTTCTGTGAAGAATGTCATTGGTATTTTGATAGCGTTGCATTGGATCTGCAAATTGCTTTGGGTAGAATAGACACTTTAACAATATTAATTAATTATTTATTTATTTTAGAGACAGAGTTTCACATTATCTCCCGGGCTATAGTGCAGTGGCAAGATCATAGCTCACTGCAGCCTCGAACTCCTGGGCTCAAAGGATCCTCCTGCCCCAGCCTCCTGAGTAACTTGGACTACAGGTGTGCACCACCATGGCTGGCTAATTTTTTAATTTTTTGTTGAGATGAGGCCTCGTGATGTTGCCCAAGGTAATCTCAAACTCCTGGGCTCAAGCAATCCTCCTGTTCTGGCATCCCAAAGTGGTGTGGTTACAGACATGAGCCACTATGCCCAGCCTCTGCTCTGATTGTTATGATTTCTTCTTTTCTACTAATTTTGGGTTTGGTTTGATTTTGCTTTTCTAGGTCCTTGAGGTACATCATTGGGTTGTTCATCTGAAGTCTTTCTACTGTTTTTATGTAGGCATGTATTGCTATAAACCTCCCTGTTAGTACGGTTTTTGCTGTATCATAAAGATTTGGGTATGTTGTATTTCCATTTCCATTTGTTTCAAAAAACTTTTCAATTTTCTTCTTAATTTCTTCATTGACATATTAATTGTTCCAAGCATGTCATTTAATTTCCACATGTTTGTGTAATTTCTGAGAATCCTCTTGTTGATTTCTGGTTTTATTTCATTAAGGTCAGAAATGAAACTTGATGTGATTTCTGCTTTCATGAATTTGCTGAGACCTGTTTTGTGGCCTAAAATATGATCTCTTCTGGAGAATGTTCCATGTACTGATGAAAATAATGTGTATTCTGCACCAGTTAGTGAAATGTAAATGTCAGTTAAGCCTATTTTGTCTAGTATGTTAATATGGTTTGACTGTGTCCCCACCAAAATCTCATCTTGAATTCCCATGTATTGTGGGCAGGACCCGGTGAAAGGTAATTGAACCATGGGGACAAGGCTTTCCTATGCTGTTCTTGTGATAGTAAATAAGTTTCATGAGATCTGATGGTTTTAAAAAGGGACTTCCCCTGCACAAGCTCTCTTTCTTTGCCTGTTGCCTCCTTGTAAGTCGTGACTTGCTCCTTTTTGCCTTCTGCCATCATTGTGAGGCTTCCCCAGCCACATGGAACTGTAAGTCCAATTAAACTTCTTTCTTTTGTAACTTGCTCAGTCTCAGGTATGTCTTCATCAGCAGCATGAAAACAAGCTAATACATATGTAATTTAACTTTGCTCATTCTACGTTTGTTTTCTGTCTGTATGATTCATTCATTACTGAGAGAGGAATGTTGAAACTCCCTATATTTACTGTATTGTAGTCTACCTTTTCCTTTATATCTATTAATGTTTGCTTTATATACTTGGAAACTCTGAAGTTGGGTGCGTATATATTTGGAATTCTTATTTCCTCTTGCTGAATTGACCTGTTTATCATGATATAGTTACCATTTTATTATCTTTTTACAATCTTTGACTTGTAATCTATTTCATCCCATATAATCATAGCTACTGGTTTTTGGTTCCCAGTTGCATCAAATATTTTTTCCATCTCTTCACTTTTAGTCTATAAGTGTCTTCGTAGGTGAAGTAGACAGCATAGACTTGAGCGTTGCAGTTTCTTCATCCTCTGTTTTTTTTATTTGGAGAATTGCATCCACTTAGTGTTATTGTTGATAAGTAAGGACTTACTTCTGTCATCTTTTGTGCATGCCTCCTCTCTTCTTTTCTTCCTTTCTTACTGTCTTTCTTTGTGGTTTAGTGATTTTCTCTGGTAGTATTCTTTAATTCATTGCTTTTCATGCTTAGGCAATCTATTATAGGTTTATGTATTGTGGTTACCATGAGACTTACAAAAAACACCTCATAGATATAACAAGTTATATTTAAAAATTGACAACTTAACTTAGATCACAAAGAATAGAAACAAACTGACCAGAAACAGGGAAAAAAAAAAAAACTTTATAGTTTTAACTCCATTTCTCTCACACTTTGATTTGGTATTGTCTAATTTGCATAGTTTTTGTTGCCTAACTTCTAATTATTGTTTTTATAGATTTTTTCCTTTGGGCTTTGTATTAGTCAGTGTTCTCTAGAGAGATAGAACTAATAGGATAGATGTATATATGAAGGGGAGTTTATTAAGGAGTATTGACTCACACAATCACAAGGTGAGGTCTCACAATAGGCCATCTGCAAGCTGAGGAGCAAAGAAGCCAGTCCAAGTCTCAAAACCTCAAAAGTAGGGAAGCCTAACAGTGCAGCATTCAGTCTGTGGCTGAAGGCCCGGGAGCCCCTGGCAAACCACTGGTGTCCAAGAGTATAGAATCTGATGAACGTAGAGTCCAATGTCGGAGGGCAGGAAGTGTCCGGTATGAGAAAAAGATGAAGGCCAGAAGACTCAGCAAGTTTGCTCTTTCCAATTTCGTCTGTCTGCTTTTTTCTTAGCCACACTAGCAGCTGATTAGATGGTGCCCATGTAGAGTGAGGGTGGATCGGCCTTTCCAGTCCACCGATTCAAATGTTAATCTGCCTTGACAACATCCTCACAGACAAACCCAGGACCAATAATTTGCGTCCTTCAACCCAATCAAGTTGACACTCAACATTAACCATCACAGGCTTCACGAGTCATGAGTGTATTGTATACCATACTTACAATGTTAGATTATACTGGATTTGTCCAGGTACTTAATTTTACCTGTGGGTTTTGTACCTTAAAATGTTTTCTTTCAGCACATTAGTGTTTTCTTTCAGAGTGAAGAACTTCTAGCCAATTTTGTAATGCAGGTCTAGTGGCAGTGAATTCTCTCAGCTTTTGTTTGTCTAGGAAATACTTTATCTCTCCTTTATAATTAAACATAGATTTGTTGGATACAGTATTTTTGTATGGCAATATTTTACTTACATTACTTTGAAAAAGCCATCTCACTTCTTCTTAGTCTGTATGGTTTCCATCGAGACTTGTGTTTCTAGATGAACTGGGGCTTCTTTATGTGTTATTTTCTTCTTTTCTTTTGCTACACTTAAAAGCCCCTCTTGTCCTTGACCTTTGAGAGTTGTATTATATGTTTGGGGTAGTTATTTGGGTCAAATCAATTTGGTGCTC